>NW_012116088.1:3620795-3692946 GCF_000951035.1 Colobus angolensis palliatus | reverse complement strand
CCCCGCTATTTTTTTTTTGTATTTTTAGTAGAGATGGGGTTTCACCATGTTGGCCAGACTGGTCTTGAACTTCTGACCTCAGGTGATCCGCCCACCTCAGCCTCCCAAAGCACTGGTATTACAGGCATGAGCCACGGTGCCTGGCCCCATGGCAGTTTTTTCTCATAGACACATCATATGAGAGATGCTTCATGCATCCCCCTTTTGGCTTCTTACCAAAGGCCTTGTAAGCATTAAGATATTAATGTGTCCTTTCTTTCTTCCTTATTTGTAGGTGGCATATTTCAAGAGTAAGAATTGATTTCCAAGTCTCACTGAGGACCTGGCCTAATCTCTTGGGTGGGGCAAGGAATTTCCACCTTTTAGTGGATGCATTTGGACCCCCTAAAAAAGTGCATGACCTTTAATTCATTAACTTATTTAAATCATTAAGAAAAACATTGACATCAAAAAGAAAAAGATACAAACATGTCACTAAAAATGCACTGAAAATATCTAACAAATATGTTTAAAGATTTAATTACATTCTTAAAACCGGGTACCTTTTTAAAAACATCGGTAAGCTTGGCAAGACCTAGGAGACCACTCATTGAACCCAGGGCTGGTGAAAGTGTGGAGACTTGAGGCATGCTTCTACACTCGGTGCCTCTGGAAAGCAATCTGGCAACAGACATCAAGACTTTGTCCAACTAGTTCCACTCTCAGAATGTATCCTAAGGAAATAATCAGAGACTTGTCCAGCACAGAGGAAGGGATTAAACAAATGAGGATATGGCCATACATGGGAATTCTACATGGCCAAATTGAAAACATTTTAAATTATTGACAAGAGGAAAATGCCCACTACATGTAAAGCGAATGAAGCATGTTACAAGCCAACATGTACGGTAGAGTCTCACTGACGTCTATTTACATGTGGAAACCTATATCTATTATATATTATCAGAAAGAGTTGAAGAAGTATGCATGAAATTAGATGGTGAAATTATAGGTATTCTGGGGTACATGTGTGGGTTTGTTATACAGGTAAACTCGTGTCATGGGGTTTTTTTGTACAGATTATTCCATCACCCAGGTATTAAGCCTAGTGCCCAGTAGTTATTTGTTCTGCTCCTCTCCCTCCTCCCACCCTCCACTCTTAAGTAGGCCCCAGTGTCTGTTGTTCCCCTCTTTGTGTTCGTGAGTTCTCATCATTTAGCTCCCATTTAGAAGTGAGAACACAGGGTATTTGGTTTTTCGTTCCTGCATTAGTTTGCTGAGGATAGTGGCCACTTATTATTTACAGAATGAAACACTAAAAGCTCTAAAAATGTGTGATAATTGCCACTGCTTGAGCCAGGAAGCGGGCTACTCTCCCCAGTGTCCCCTCCTCAGCGCAGAACAGCAGTGCTGGAAGCCCTATGCTGGCCTACGGTGGGAAGTCCCATTTCCCAGCCCAGGCACTGCATCTGGACTCTCGGAAAACCAGGGCCTTGGTTTCCTGGTTGGCACATGGATACCCCCATTCATACTGTGCCCACCTTGCAGGGTGGAATCAGAAGTCAAGGAGAGAAAAGAATTATCTGTACATGATGGCACATGCCTGTAGTCCCTGATACTTGGGAGGTTGAGGTGGGAGGATCCCTTGAGACCAGGAGTTCAAGGCTGCAGTGGAGCTACGGTTGAGCCACTGCACTCCAGCCTGGGTGACAGTGAGACCACATCTGAAAAAAAAAAAAAAGAAAAAGTGCCAGGCATCACATAAATACACCTCACGCTGTCATGATTCCTTAGTGAGAAAAAAGATGATTCAACAATATAAAATATAAACAGGATAACCAGAACAATCTATTCATAATCCAAATGCTAAAAATAACACTCAGCAAAGCCAATCTATGGAGAATTAGAATCACATGAGAGTATGGAAAATGTGAACCGAAAGGAGGGCAGAAGGAATGGAAATTCTGTTAAGTATGCATGCTTTTGTTAGAAAATGATTTAAGAAAAAGTATTTTGTAAGAGCTCTTGTGGAAGGCTGTCCTGAGGCCTATAGGCTGCATGTTGGTTACGAGCCAGCACTCTGGGATCAGAAGGACCAGGGTTGAAATCCTGGCCCTGTTACTCCCTAGCTGGGTGACTTTGTTGAGAAAAGAGCCTCCTGGGCCTCAGTTTCCACATGTGTAAAATGAGGACTTTTCGGGGACATTGTGCAAATTAAATAAGGTAATGAATTAAAAGGGCCTTGTGTGATGGTTTGTAGTAGATGTTTAATAAGTGCTGGTTTTAGGCTGGGCACAGTGGCTCTTGCCTAATCCCAGCACTTTGGGAGGCTGAGGCAGGTGGATCACTTGAGGTCAGGCGTTCAAGACCAGTCTGGCCAACCCGGTGAAACCCCATCTCTACGAAAAATACAAAAATTAGCCAGGCGTGGTGACACGTGCCTGTAGTCCCAGCTACTTGATAGGCTGCAGAAGAAGAATTGCTTGAACCCAGGAAGCGGAGGTTGCAGCAAGCCAAGATTGCGCCACTGTACTCCAGCCTGGGCGACAGAGTGAGACTTCTTCTCAAAAAAAAAAAAAAGTATTGGTTTTAAAATTCTTATTAATACTACAGCACTTATTTCAAGACAAAATTATTTGACAACTTCTTGGGAGTACAGGACAACAGAAGCCCTGGAATAGGGGTCAGATGCTTTGTTAAAGCTGCTTTAATGCTGAGATCCCATCATCCTAGGACCTAAGTCATTTTTGAACTAATCTTTGAAAGAGAAATGAACAGTGCATTTATATCCACAATAATTACAAGGGAAAGTCACCTTATTCTCTACTGTGTTTTCAAATAAAGATGGATAGAATCTGAACTTCAAAAAAAAGTCATCATTTTTTAAGAACTGGAAACTGGAAACATTGTTAGTTTCCAGTGCAGCCCCCTCACTGGGATAGTGGGACTGTTTCCTGCGGCTTGGCAGGGGCTCGCAGATGCTTCTAGCTGTTTCCCCTGGGCATCATTTCAGAGAGTAGCAGAACTGGAGGCCATTCATCACCATGATCATCCAGTGAGAAACACAATTAGATAAAAGTTGACTTTGCCTACTAGGTGGTGTCAGCATTGAAGAAACAAATGGGTAAAGCTAGGTTCAGAATCCTCTGTCCTGCGTCTGTGTCGCCAAAGGAGGCGTTAAGGTTCCTGCAAGAGGCTGCTGCTGCTTCGCCCTTCTGAGGTGGAGACAGAGCCAGACCAGGCTGGGGGCTCCTGGCCCTGCCCTGGCATGACTCCAGGCCTGCCTGAGCCTGGTTTATATCACAGAAACAGCCCTTCGCTAGCCTCTGATTTTATGTTAGTTGCCCTGCAACCCATTCTTCGGACAGCAGAAGATAGTAATATCCTAACTCCTTACCTCGTCCTTGGACCAGTAGTATCCTAACTCCTCCGGTCCTGGGGCTTGGATGACCTGGACTTCCACTCCCATCCCACTTCAAGCCCACTCCAAACCCATTCCCACCCCCATGTCCTCATTCCCCCAACGCTGATGAACTTCTTTCTGCTCCTAGGATACTCTCCGTTCCCTCTCACTTCAGTAGCTTTGACCTTGAGGGCCTCTGCCGCATGACGTTCCTTCCCTTAGTTCAGGTCTCCGCTTGCATGTCACCTTTAGAGGCTTTCCCTGACCACGTGGTTTCAAGATAGCATCATGTCCCTATCACCTTACTTTGTTACCTCTATAGCACAGGTCACCTTCTGAAATGCCCTGTTCACATTTGTATGATCTGTTTTCTCTACTGGAATATAAGCTTCTAAAGAGAAGGGCCGTGCCTGCCTTGCTGGCTGCACCAGCAACTCCTAGATCAGTGGAGATGCTCAGTGAAAACAGACTGAAACCCCTACAAAGTGCTTTGGTGCTGAATCACACCACTTAGTGGATTGTATATCCTTTCTCCCTTCCCCAACTCTTGGTGATTAAAGCTTTGGTATCTTGAGTGCTCTATGATTTCTGCAGGACTCGTCTGAAAGGTACTATTGCCAGGTGATGGGGTGGAGCCCTGAAGGTGCAGGAGAAGGAGCGCGGGGGTTTCAGGAAGATCTAGAAGCCCCTGGTCCTAGCCTGCTCTGCCTCTGTCTAGCTGCCTGGCCTTGAGTGAGTGGATTTTAAACAGAATATGGTCATATGCTAGAGAACTTCTGGCCCCCAGATCCTGTTTTAGTCTCTCCAATCTTTACTTTGGAAAAAGTAGAGGTGAGTTTTTGGACCCATCGCCCTGAAATCCAGAGGATGATGACTTTCCAGGGTTCTCACACTTTAGTGGGGAGACTTGCCCCGGGGCCTGTTGAAACAGATTGTCCTGGCTGGGTGCAGTGGCTCACACTTGTAAGCCCACCATTTTGAGAGGCCGAGGTGGGTGGATCACTTGAGCCACCGCGCCCGGCCATAGGTGGAGTAATCTTTATCTTTTTCCATATAAATAATAAATAATGGGTATTCAGAGAGAGAATTTTCAGAAGAATGTGTTTTAGCAAGATAGGTCTAACTCCTTGCTCCTTTTATGTAAAGATCTCTAAATAGTCCCTCTCAGATTTCCTAATGTACTAACGTGGGCTAAACTTCATGAACAGAACCTCCAGATTCAGTGGCTTAGAAACAATGGCATTTCAAAAGTTTCTCTCTTATGTATAGTCAAGCGGAATTTTCCAGGCTGACCAGCAACTCTACTCCACAGCAGCATTCAGGGATCCAGGTTCCTTCTCTCTCAAGGCTCTGCCATGATGGGCACCTACTGGGACAAGGTCACTACCTTCTCTGGGTTCCACCTGTGGGAAGGGGACAGAGGAGGTGAGGGGGACTCTCCCATGGTCTTAAGGGTCCTGGCCCATTAACGGCATACACCCTTCAATTTACATCCCCTGGGGCAAGGTCACTACCTTCTCTGGGTTCCACCTGTGGGAAGGGGACAGAGGAGGTGAGGGGGACTCACCCATGGTCTTAAGGGTCCTGGCCCATTAACGGCATACACCCTTCAATTTACATCCCCTGGGGAGAATGAGTCAGCTGGCCAACAGGTAACAGCAAGAGGGGCTGAAAAATGCAGTCCTCAGCAAGTAGCACGTGCCCAGCTACAACTCTACACAATGGAACAGGAGAACGGATTCTGCTGGATAACTAGCAGTCTTCAGGAAGAAAGTATTTTCTTATTTCTATTTTTTAGAAGCACTGTAAAACTGCTATAATCTTATTTCAAGCCAATCCCATAAGAAAAAAATCAGACTTACATAAACATTTTAAAGAACTATATTTTAGAGCTGAAATAAGCCTGAGAAATCATTTGGTCAGTGGACACCCTGTGACCAGCAGACATTATTTCATTGACTTGTTCCTATCAGTCTTCCACAGAAGAACAGGGACTTACCTTGTTCATTGCTGATCCCACCACTTAGAACAGTTTCCGACACATAGGAAGTGATTAACAAATCTTTGTTGATAAAAAATAGGTGAAATGAAAATATATAGCAATGTAGAGATATTATTTTGTAAATTTATCTCCTCCTTTGCTGAGTTACCAGGAGTGGTAGGATACATTTTGATGGCCCAATTACAGGAAGTTTCTTTCACTTTATTTAAAATGAATATAAAGTCTAAATACTGGCCAAAGTCCACAAGAAAATCTGGACAAGTGTATCAATGACACTTGTTCTTTACACTTATTCTAAAGGAAAACCTAGTAAGGGTCTGGCCTAGGCTGTGCCTTCATTAGATTTTTTTAAAGCCAAAGCACTGTCTTGAACTTGACTCCCAGATGTGAAAAATATTTTGTGTGACATTCAAACCACTTGTAAAATGTAAATATCTTCATTTGCTGAGAAATATTAAACGGTCTATAATCAAGGCCCAGCCTATTTTTTCCAAAGACAAAATTAAACATTTTGCCACTATTAAGACCAAAACAATAATTTAAATTAAGATAGCTCTACCACTTGTGAATTACAAATAAATTCTTATTATACAGTGGGAAATTCACTCTTCCAAATACAATAGTAAATATTAAAAGAAATTCAGTGACCTTTTTAAAAAAGATTACAAAATTGAATTTATTGAGTTTCACACAAGATGCACTTATAAAATTAGTATTGAATGCCATTATGACAGAAGAAATGAACATAATCCCGAACTCCCAACAGCATCTGCAAAGGAATGGAAATCTTCTGAAAATGACAGCACAGTAACAGAATAATTCAAGCGGAACTGAAGATCTATCCAAACCATGTTCCTGCTCTGAAATCAGGGTTGTGTTTGGCAAAGCTTTCTCCAAACTATTCCACTCACCGTGGCATTGTTCCTTTTGTTGGTAAAGGGAGATGGAAAAAAAATAATAATTCTAAACTGGGGCTCCACTAAAACACACACAAAGCAATTAAAAGCTTTTTCATTTTTAACTTAAAATACTTCCTGGTTTCACAAAGGCATGTCCATACAATTTCTTCAACATTAATCTTCAGATTTCTTTAGTTAATACAAAACATTAAAATTCACTTACTTTTTTTGTATTTCAAATGAACAAGTCGAAACATTAAAGCTTGCTTTATATTTCATCCAAGAAACAAATCACCTAAAAATTGCCTTCTGCATATATATATGCCTGAAACATTTGCATGAGAACTAAACTTCAAAATCAAAACATCAAAGGAAATAACAGTTAACAGTACCACCTTCTGGACAGTTCTGAAACCAGAAGTTGTAGGAGTTTTACGGGTGGGAAATAACTTGACCTATGATGTAGGCCACAAACTAGTAATTAAATGGAAATAGAATCTTATCTCAAACAAAACCAAAAGCACCTTTTGGTTGCTGTTCCCAACAGCCATACACAGATGCCTCCCCACACTGACAGCCACCCATACGCCTCAAACACCCATTTACTTTCACACAAAATCCTCTCCAGACCGGGGCCTGCCCCACCCCCAGCACAGGCCCACCCTGACAGTCACATCCCCACAGACACACACCCACAGAACACACACCCTGCCCCAGCACAGGCACACCCGCTGTCCACCTAAACAGAAGGACTGATGCATTTGATAAGCCCAAGCAAGATGCTGCTGCCTAACACACTTGGAGCATTTACTTACAGTTAAAGTTGACAGTTTCGAATTTTGTACACTGACAATTTTTCAGCCTGTTCAACACCAAATCCTTTTAGCTGTAATAATTTATGAAGCAATTAGTTTTAAAGCAAAACCAGTGAAGTATACCTTAAAGTTAACACTGCTCTGCTTCCTTGGTGTAAAAAGTGCCCTTTTATAAGGACATTTATATTTTATCCACCGCAATTAAATGACATACAGCTCACATTTTGCTTTAAAGAGTAAACTGAAAAATTATGAAGGATTTTTCCCAGTAATGCATAGCCTTCATTAATTTTTTAAATAAATAAACTGGTTTAGCGTTTTTTGTTTTTGTTTACCCTACAAAATGCTACTATTCATCATGTCTTATTTAAGGTAGCCTTTTATTCTGATTAATCAAGATACATCTTTAAGGGTTATTCTGGTGGTAAGAACATTTATGTTGACTTATGTTTAATTTTTTTTAATGCTTTGGCAGATGAAGTAACATTTGAAAACTGTTTGTGAAAATAGTATGAGACTGGTAAGGTAACGTCATGGTAAAAGCTTCACAGTTTTCCAGGTATTTCCTTATACTGAAGAGGCCTTGAGGCAAATTCAACATTCTGGAAGCCCAGATTGACAAAGAAAAACAGATTTTGATGTTGCCTTGGTTGGGTCCTGGAAGTGACGCCGCTGCTTGGCCAGGCAGGAGGAAGTTTTATAATCCATCAAGCTTCCCAGAGAGTCAAGGCCGAGGTCGCTCCTGTCTTGTGATCTGACCCTCAGCCAGGCCACATTACTGGAAGAAAGATACTAAGATCTGCTTGCCAATAATAATTTAAGTTTTTAAATAAATATTTAAGTGCCATGTTTAGCATCTGTCTGTCCTGGCAACACAGCACTTGCTGCCCCAGGACCCAGCTTCGTCAGCACATGGAGCCACAGATTCAGTCAATTCGGTTTCCACAAATTGTGAACCTGTCTATCTCTAACAAATCTTTCTTTGAGGATCTGTGTTTTAATTCAGAATTGTCCTGCGTTATGTCCTTCTCGTCACCATCTGGAGTTGTCAAAAACTGATCAGAGTTGCTTGTCACAAGTAATGGTATGATATTTTCCTTTTGATGAATAGGCTGGTTGGTGACGGAGGCAGACAGGTTTTCTTCTGTGGAAAGGCCTGTGATAAAATAGGTCCATTAAATGAGAGAAAGATTTTCCCCAATGCGCAATAAATAAAAGCTTACCAACATAGTGGTGCTGAAAAAAGTGCCCATCATCCATGCTTTTAGATAAAGCAAATGATAACCAAATAGCATGTTGTATAAGCAGCCATCATTTATAATAAAACCTAGAGGCTAATCATCTGTTTGTTCAATTTTACGGAAGGGTATATTACGCTGCTCGTATCACACAAACAATGCCATCACCCAACTGTAGAAAGATCACAACTCCTACAATACGGCTCCTCTCTATATAATCAAGACCTAACCTGACTGTTGCCAGTCCTGAAAAATTAACATTTGCTCCAATACGGAACATCAGGGAGTGGGCCAAGAAGACTTCACTACATTCTACCTGTCATCTGTAGTCACTTCAGCTACAGTTGGTTTAGCATCATCATCTCTGGGAGGTACAAACCAGAGGTAAAAACAAACAAACAAACAAAACCCCCAGTGTTTATTTTAGGCCACAGAGATTCTGGAGCCTGGCTTTGGGGACAGCTGGGCTGGGGCCTGGAGCGACTCATCTGAATCATACATTCAATCCACGTAAGAACAGCTTCTTTGAGGCAAAAAAGACATACCATCAGCTGTACACATTTAAAATGTATAATCTGATGAGTTCTGACATGTGCATACACCTGGTCACACCACTGCCATGATGGAGGTAATGACACATCCAGCTCTCTTGCACTAATTCCTCTCTCCTGCCCTCACCCCCAGGACTGCTGTTTTTTATCTCCTTACAACGTGATGAATCTGATGCAGCCTTGAGAGACGGCCCCCTCCTGCTCTTCAGCTTGACTTCAACACCCTCCTGAATGGTCTCTAGTCTGTGTTCTCTTGACCTCCAAGACATTCTGTGCAAACACTCAGACCCTCGTCCTGAATGTACTTCTCATAACATGACCCCTGAGTCAATGGCCCTGTCCTGTGGTACGTCCTTAAGGCTTTTATCCCCATTAGACTTGAAATAGATCCTCCTTGAAAGCAAGACTGATGCTTAGTAACTTCTTTTTATATTTTTTGTGGAGATGTGACTCACTAGAGGTTGCCCAGGCTGGTCTCGAACTTCTGGGCTCAAGTGCTGCTTCTGCCTTAGCCTCCCAAAGTGCTGGGATTATTAAAGGTGTGTGCCACCATGCCTGGCCTAACTTCTTAACTAATATGCATAACAAGAGAACACATACAGGCCTCACTACGAATTACCTAGTTGGTTGAAAAAATTACAATCCTGGCCGGGCGCGGTTCCTCAAGCCTGTAATCCCAGCACTTTGGGAGGCCGAGACGGGCGGATCACGAGGTCAGGAGATCTAGACCATCCTGGCTAACATGGTGAAACCCTGTCTCTATTAAAAAAAATACACAAAAAAACAAACAAAACTAGCTGGGTGAGGTGGCGGGCGCCTGTAGTCCCAGCTACTCCAGAGGCTGAGGCAGGAGAATGGTGTGAACCCGGGAGGCAGAGCTTGCAGTGAGCCGAGATCACGCCACTGCACTCCAGCCTGGGCGACAGAGCGAGACTCCATCTCAAAAAAAAAAAAGAAAAAAATACAATCCTTATTACTAACAGTGTTCTTATAATGAAAACAATTATTTCCCAGTGATTATACACATTGTTATTTTACTTTATTTTTGCTTCCTGTTAAGTACACACGATGAGCACAGCCCCACTTTCAGGGAGGACTCCAGTCCAGCCCAACTCTCCTCTCCTCCCTCTTTCTGAAGCACACTCCACACTTGCCATATTGAGCTGCTAGTTCTCCAGATGCTTTTCCAGGCTTCCACGATCTAACTCGTGCTGGCCCTTCTGGAGTGCCCTTTCCACCAGCCTGCCCTTTCATCCTTCAAGCTTTTAGTTTAGAAGAACCCTCTCCTGTCCCTCCAAACCCTCTGCTCACCTATTTGGACCCCCGTAATTATATGAAGCCTTGAAGGACATCCTTTATTTATCTTTCTATCTTCAACATCTCTAATACCTGGCACACAGTTGTTCCACACATTTAAAAATACATCATTCAACCTAAAAGTCATACGAACAAACACCTTTGTGAACAGGGAACTGCCACCTAACAACAAAAATTAAGTCAGTGTCCCAGTTCTTCCTCCAAATCTTCCAGCCCAGAAACCTTGAAATCATCCTGAACTCTCTTATTCAAATTCTCACACTGCGTAACTTCCTCATCAGCAAATACTTCACGCAAACCTCCCAGGTCTATCCAGAACCTGGCCAGGTCTCCTTGCTCACACTGCCTACCCTGCTCCTGGCCAGGTAGCTGCCTCTCTGGTTCCACCCCTCTGGAGTTTATTTTCCACAAAGCTTGAGAATGATCCTTTTAAAATGTCAGCTGCACCATGCCACTGCTCTGCTCAAAGCCTCACAACAGCCCCCTTCCACCTGGAGTCAAAGCCAAGGTCCTCATAACAGCCTGCAGCCCTCCATGGCCCCCAAAACCCCCTCTCCAGTCCTTTTCCCTGGGAATGGGCCACTGCAGCCACCTTGCTTTTAATGTCCTTTGATGCACCAAGCATCTTCCTGCCTTGTTGCCTCTGCCGGGCCTGCTGGGCCTCTGACTGGGAGCTGCTCCTGGAAGGCTGGATGCGCCGTCCTCAGGTTCCAGGACTCTGTGCAGTGCCATCTCCTCACACTTGGGGGAGCGTCCAACTCCCAGTTGTACTTCCCTTTCCCCATCCTGCTTTTGTTTTCTCTGCAGTTCCCCGTCATTTGACATAGTGCATATTTATTTCTCTCTACCCCTCTTCCCGACAATATAGAACAAGCTCCACGGGAACAGAGAATTGCCTTTCCACCCCACTGCTGCATCCACTGGAGCTGACGTGTCACAGGTGCTCAATATTGAACAGCGAATGAGTAAATGGAAAAACTCAGAACACTGGGCCAGGTATATATGCGATGGGAATCTAAAACACAACCATTAAAAGACCAAAAAACCTAGGCAAAGTGAAACCAATCTTTAAAGCGTTGCTTAACATTGATCGAACTGTGATTTAACTACTTGAAAATGATCCAGGGAAGTGAAGAAAGGGACCAAACCTACCTTGAGAGGGTTTACATTTGTTCTGTGATTTACTGGATGGCTTGCCTGGAGTGCAGGTTGGTGGAGGATTCGATAGCTTCTCTTCCATTTTGGCTTCTTTCACATACTGGCACGATTTCCCCAACAGCACAATGCTATTAAGTACTTTCAGGGATATCAACCTAAAAACAGAAACAAAACAAACCATATCCGTTGGAATTCATCTAAATCCCTGTGAATGCTCATGGCTAAGGAGAAGGCAGGGGGCATGGGGACAGGTCAGGCATTTCCAGGAATTTACACAAACCTTGAGTTTTCTGAGGCTTCTTTGCCACAAAGAAAAACTTCGGAATTCCTTAGTTTTCTTCTTTTTTATTTTTTGAGACAAGAGTCTCACTCTGTCACCCAGGCTGGAGTGCAGTGGTGCGATCTCGGCTCACTGCAACCTCTGCCTCCCGGGTTCAAGCAATTCTTGGCCTCAGCCTCCCAAGTAGCTGGGATTACAGGCATCCGCCACCACACCCAGCTATTTTTGTATTTTTAGTAGACACAGGGTTTCACCATGTTGGCCAGGGTGGTCTCGAACTCCTGACCTCGTGATCCACCTGCCTCAGCCTCCCAAAGTGCTGGGATTACAGGTGTGAGCACCACGCCTGGCCTCCTTAGTTCTCTTATAAGAAATTATATGACTTAGAAATTTGTCCTGGTATTAAACATTTTAACATTTATTCTTTTATTATACAACAAATACATTTAGCACATGTAAATGAACAAAAAAAAATAATAAAATTACACGATTCCACACCCTTATGATAATCACTGTGACATTTAGTATGTTATCTTTCAGTTGCTTTCTCTGAGTACGCCTCTATTTGTACATTCTTGCTGTATAGAAACAGGGTCTATTTTACAAGGCAGTAGGCGAGGGGAGTCAGGAGACAGAGCATGGACTCTGGGGGGAAGTGTGTTGGTGTGGAGTCCTGAGTCCACTGCTTAGAACCTGTGTGCACCTGGGCAAGCTACTCAACCAGCTAATCTGGAAAGGAGAGCAGTCAGGTAAGGTGCTTAGAGCAGTGCCTGGCACACAGAAATGGCAAGCAATTCTGTTATTATTGTTGTTATTTATATAACAATGTATCATGAATATTTTTCCATATCAGTTAATGTTCCTCAGTGACATTCTTTTAAATGGCCTTATAACATCACTGTATGGGTTAGCAAATAACAAAGCCCCAAACAACTCTTATTTCTGGATATTTAGATTATTTTCAATATTTTGCTTCTACTAAAAAGTTTCTGATTAAGAAAACATGTTAAATCTGTATTTCCTTAGGATACCTAGATACCTATGACTATAGAAATAAAATTTCTGGGTCAAAGAATATGAATATTTTAAGGCATTCAATATAAATCTGGAAAAAATTATGGGAAGAAAACAGTCTCACATTAACTTCAATGCCAGTTTTATAGCTAGTGAAGAAGCTGGTTTTCTTTTTTTTTTTTTTTAAGAGACAGTCTTGCATTGTCACCCAGGCTGTGGTGCAGTGGCATGATCATGGCTCACTGCAGCCTTGAACTCCTGGGCTTAAGCAATCTCCCACCTCAGCCTCCTGCACAGCTGGGACCACAGGCATATGCCACCACGCCCAGCTATTTTTCTTTTTTGTAGATCTGGGGTCTTGCTATGTTGCCCAGGCTGGTCTCAAACTCTTGGGCTCAAGCAATCCTCCCACCCCAGCCTCCCAAAGTGCTGGGGCTACAGGCATGAGCCACCATGCCATTTTCTGCTCAGCTCCTTTCGTGGTCTCCCCTTCCTGGGCCCTCTGCCCCCATGGCTGCCCATGGACTACTGCAGCTGCCTGGCGCCTGCTGTTCCTCCACCAGGCCTGTGTCCCTGTGCCCTTCTGCTAAGCCTACGCTTTTCCCAGGTGGCTGCACAGCTCCCTTCCTTACTGAAACACCAGCTCACCAGAGAGGCCTGTCCTGGCCATCCTCTCTAAGGCGGCTGCGTCTGCCTCTCCCATTCATCTCCTCACACTACTGTGCTTTTCTTCCTAACAATTCCTACCAACTGTCAACAGAGTGACTTGCTTTTCTAGTTGTTGTCTATTTGTTGTCTGGAATTTCTGTGACATAAAGGCAGGGCACTTGTCTGGCTTCTTTTTGGCCAAGCCCTAGACCAGCCCAGGCCCAGGCCCTGCTGCTGAGCAGCTGCTCCCTGAGGAGCGCTGAGCAGAGCAGTAACGGCAGAGGCTGGCAAGTCCTCCCACCTTAGCTGGCAAGAGTGAGTCTAGAGGGAAAGACGATAAACTGGGTGTAGTGGGGAAAAACTTCGGCATTTTATGTCAGGAGGCCCAACTGAATTCTGACTTTATTTTTTTAACTGAAGACAGATTCTTGGGTTTGGTGCAATTAATTGATAAAGAAGGCATGGACAAGGTAGTTTTGAGAAAGTTTCTGAAGGAGAAGAGGATAATTTAGGAATCACCCTGAGATGAGGATTAGAGTAGATGAATAAAGTAGAAAAGTGAGCAGATCTGTCTGTCTGTGCTATCCAGGTGGAGAAGTGAAGCAACATGGGGAGGGAGGCGACACTGGAGGCTGGGGGCACAGGTACCCTGAATTCTAAGTAACTCAAGATTAAAGTACATCCCCCTTGGTGAACTATGCACAGGCAACTGTAACTAAACAAAGGTTTTCAGATGTCGCATATACATGCTTCATTTCGTGATTATTACGTAAAAAATACTAGAATATTAGATTGTGAAACAATTATTCCGACTGAGATTACAGCAATACCAGCTGATAAACACAGCACAATGTTAAAAACGTTGAGGGGCGGTGTGAGACTCTACATTAGAAAAGGAAGGTCTTAATGTTATTTAATGTCAAAAAACGAAAAGAGTTACCTTAATATAGTAAACTATTTACATACTCATTCAAACAAAATAGGCAATGCTGTACAGTGTAATCAGAACCTCACCCTCCTGTGTGAAACACTGAAATTCGCTGTATGACCTACACGCAGCTCATGACCTACACTCAGGACACTGGCCTGAGCCAGGCACTGCAGGAGCTGGGAAGCAGACCCATAACTCAGGATACTTGGTGGAGAGGTGGAAAGTGCAGACAGTAAGTGACTATTCCCATGCTACTTCAACAGAAGCTTCCTGAGCACGTGCCAGGTAGTGTGTTAAGCCCTGGGCAGGAAACAATGTGAAAAACACACTAAAAAAACCATGAAACTGGAACACTAAGCAAATCCACCGCTCAAACCGTGACTGCGATGCTTACCCTCCAACATTTCTCCTCTGGAGGGATTCAAGTTCGACCACTCTCAGATCACCCACCCCTCCCTGAGTGAAGCTCCTGATACACACCACCTAAGCGAGGGTGGAACAGGTTTCCCATTTCATTTTTCAGTAAGTTAATTGAATGCCAGGTCTGGTTACTTTATCATTGTTCACTTCTTGAGAAAAGTAACAATGGCAAAATCATCATTTTATATTGTTATTTTCTTCATACCATTTATTTCTATCTTAATTAGCTGTTAATTTACTGTATGTCTCCCCCAACTAAAATGTAAGATCATGAGACCAACAAACCTGCAGATGGATTCCACTGGTCACAGAAAACCTACGCTTGTGCATGACATTTGGTTTTATGTGATGCCCGCCTACAGTGTGCTGAACAATTCAATGTGGCAAATATATTGGAGGGTCAAAGATGTTTTTAAATACGAAAACATGTCTGCAATGGCAGGCTTTTATTCATCAAAAAAATGTGAGTGAAACCTAAGTCTTAAGCAAAAAGGGCTTTAAGATTTTGCTAAAAATTAAAATAAAATCTAAAGTACTATTAATACTACTACCAAATAGCAGTGTAGTTAATCTAACCGAGTCACAAACAAATACACTTGGAGGTATAGCTATTAAAAGGAAGCCCCCGGCATAGATTGGGAGTAGTATGATTGGGATGCTATTAACTTCCATTACATCTTGCATTTATGCTTTACTATATAGCCAAAAACATATTCAAGAATAATCTTACCCAAAATAGAAGAGTATGACACAGGCATAAGACAGGATTCCTTGCACTTTAATTGAGCTTGTTACAACTCTGATGAGCTAGCCAGAAACAAACCAACAAAAACACACAAACAAAACACACAACCACAGAGTTATTAGTTAATACTTAAAAAGATTTCTCCATGCTGACTTTAACATTTTAGGCATAAATCTATGGCCTTTGTCTAAAAATCCAAGAAGGCAAATTTGTCGATTTGTATCAAAATCTGCCTACTTGTGAAACCTGTGGTACATTTGGATTGGTTCAAGCAAATCTGGGATGCCTGTGGCTAGTGCAACAGTTTCACTCTTGTGGACTCTCTGAGGTCCGCCCTATACCTAGGCCATGAATGACACATGTACTTATACCTCATAGAGATGCAAAGCAGCTGATTTTTATAAAATATTATTCTGCAAAGTACAAATGATTTCATCTTGCTATATGTGTCCACACCAGAACTAGAATCATTTGGTGGGCGTTTCCTTATTCCTGTTTTTTCCCCCCCTCCCCACCGTCCTTTCTTCTTTGACTCTTTTAAGAACCACCAGTAACTCACAGGGAACACAGGAAAAATGGAACCTTAAAAATTTTGTATTTGGAAAAACTAAACACTATTAAAAAATTAATTAAACATTGAAACATTTCTCTCTTTTGGATAGTTATAGTTAAATATCCATTTTCTTACTTCTTTCACAGAAATAAAGGAATAACAGCGTTATCCTTGGAAATCTGCTGAATAAATCTGGTGAAATCAGTTAAAGGAAAATGTCCACACATTATAAGTGCAGCTGTGCCCATATGTTAAAAGAGAAATAGAGACTTAGGGAGAAGTGGTCTTATCTAGTAATGTCAAGTTATCAAATGTCTATTAGGGTATCTTAAATAAACATCACAGTACACATTTAAAAAGACATTTACAAATGCTTTTAATAAAAGAACAATTGGGAAGAGGTGTGGCAATGGATTGTCATATGTTCAATAAACTCTAACTATGAGAAAAGTGACAATGGAAGCCCTCAACCGTGTCACAGTCTCTAACAGGGTAATGTCTACTATATAGGCATTTGTGACTGAAGTTAACATAACTCTAGGATTTTATTCATTAATATGAAAGACAAACCAATGATCACATTTAAGGCTTAAATAACTACACCCTTATCTAGCATATTGTCAGTTAACTTTTACTCAGTCTAATTTCCATGAGACTTTAATACACAACTTTTCTTTTTTCAGATATAACATCATCTTAGGACCTAATGTAACGCTTAGAAGAAAAAATTGCCATCCCTGTGCCTTAATTAAAGAATTAACTTGTCACAGAGGCCTTGGTATATTTCTCAAGTCTCCTGGATGCTTGCCAAAGCTGTGGCACACAACGAAGCTCTGTGAGCAAAGTGCTGTGGAAAGAAGCCCACTAGATCTCTGCCTAACTATACAACCCCCTTTCAGCACACTGGAGGTGTTCCAAAAGTGTTTTGTCAATTATTAATTATTCATAAATATTTCGCTATAACAGCCATAGAAACTCATTTAAAGAATAAAACAAAGACTGAAGAAAAATTTTTAAATACTAAATCAAAAAAGTTCATACTAATTATGAATTTTCTGACAAGTTACTAGACAAATAAGTCAATTATTAGTTGGCAAAGCAGGATCATATTTAAATCCAATCATTTGACCAATCCTTACAAAAAAAAAAAAAATCAGGCCATGTAGGTTTATCCCTATACTTGTACGTTTCATATTTCTAGTTGTAGTAAACAAATGCAGAAATATTTAATATTCTATTTTATCAATCTCTTAAGCCTTTAACAAACAATTTTATTATTTGGAAGCCTCCATTTTTCTGAAATTCTAGTTCCTTTTCCCAAGCAAAAGAAAGCTATATTATTATGTAATAAGCAAAAATATAATGTTTTTAATTATATTAAAAATTAATGTGGTTATCTGTAAAGTCACACTGAAATTTAAATAGCATTAAGCCTATTAATCATCTGTCATCTAAAAAAAGTCAAGGAAGCTGGTCTAAAATATAGCTGGTATGACCTTCCCTTTCTTTACACACTTCTTAGTTGATTTACATGAGACTGCAGCTATAGAAGTCTAGATATCCTTTGGCAAAAAAGACAATTGCGTTGTTTTTTTTTTTTTGAGACAGAGAGTTGCTCTTGTCGTCTGGGCTGGAGAGCAGTGACGCGATCTTGGCTTACTGCAACCTTTCCTCCCAGGTTCAAGTGAATCTCCTGCCTCAGCCTCCTCAGTAGCTGAGATTACAGGCGCCCACTACAGGCACCCACCACCACGCCCAGCTAATATTTGTATTTTTAGCAGAGATGGGGTTTCACCAAGTTAGCCAGGCTGGTCTCAAACTCCTGACCTCAAGTGATCTCCCTGCCTTACCTTCCCAAAGTTCTGGGATTACAGGCATGAGCCACCGTGCCTGGCTGGTTGCATCTGTTTTGATGTTAGAATAGATAGTCAAGAAAGAACATAATCAAATACAAGTGCAGCCAGCAAATATTTTTCTTTTTTTTTTTTTGCCTCAGCCTACTGAGTAGCTAGGACTACAGGTGCACGCCACTAAGCCAGGCTAAACAAATCCTCTTAATTAACATTATTATAGCCTAATGTTGCTAGAAACTATTTGCAAGTCTGTTCTGGGCAATTCATTAAAATATTCCAAGTTGATGACTTGTTGAGGGTTGATTTAGTAAGTTTCAGTAGTATTTTTGAAAAAAATACTTATTTCTTGAGTATAAAAGCAGGAATTTTCATTGCAGAAAGTCTGGACAATTTTTAAAAAGTATTAATTACCACTGATAGAGAATACGTCTTCATTTGGGCATACCATAATTTATTTAATCTAATTCGCTTGCTTCTAAAGTTTTATTATTACAAATGTCATTGAAATGCAAAGCTGTGCCCACAAATCATTGTGTGTCTTTTATAACTATTTTCTTAGGATAATTTCTAGAAATGAAATGACTGAATTAAAGCATGATACTGTCACACTGCCTTGTAGAAATCTGGATTAATTTATACTCCCATCAACATGTGTTACAGTGGCCATGTTAACGCCCATGCTCAGGTATTTCCATTAAAAAACATTTTTACTAAATGAATAAGCAAAACAGAGTGTTCTCATTGTTAGGAAAGCCATTTACATAAAACAGCTTAATGTCACTTATCTATTGGATGGCTCAACCAATAGATATTTGGATATATAAGGTACTGCTAAATTTTCTTCCAAGTTATTTACCCTTAATTTTTATATCAAGTCCTTTTGAAACAATCATATCAATAATCCATTTATTAATATTCTATGATGATGGCTTTGTTACAAAAAACATTAAAAAGTATGTACTTACTAAAACAGCTAGTGGGAGAGGAATAAAGCCCATCCTCCGTGCTACAGAGTCGCTGTAATCAGTGTATGCCTGAACAGAGAGGAGCAAAAGATTCAGATTTATGGGATTTAAACAGCATTTTAAAAGTACTATTCACTCATTACCAGCAAATGTTCTAAACAGGTGAGGCTATGGAGCAAGAACAGAACCTGGCACTTATAAAATGATGTGGAAATCCAAATGTTCACAAGTCTTAAATACAAAGTTGAATAACTTAAAATGCTGCAAAGAGCATACACTACTTAATGTTAAGTATTACTATTATTCTTAATCTGTAAATGTTTATTTAGTGTTGAGAACAGAGATAAATAGGCAGTTTATGTAGCTTTCCTTTAGTTAATATTTCATGCTAAATTAAGCATTATTCAGTTAATTTCAGACTATGCCTTTGTTAATTTCGGATTATGCCCTTGATAAATGCTCACATTTTTCTGTCGGCTGCTAACAAGGTCAAAAGCAAGACTGGCTCTATATTCACTGTAGACCTAAAGACAAATAAGAATGAAATATTAAGTAATATAGTAAAAATATACCATGCAGAAAGACTTAGATTTTATTAATAAAAACGTTTAATAATTAACCAGGAACAAGTGCTAATAACCAAGCAGACATCTGGGCATAATTTCCCTATTTGTTTTCCTACAGTAAAGGTAAAAAGTAACTTTAATTCCCGTGAACTCTTAACATTCATAGATCTTTTAAAGGTTTTTCTTTAAAGGGGAATAAATATCCAATGACTATGATCCTGAGAGTTTGGAATTTGGGGAAGAGTGACTATTTTAAGTAGTGTAATGTATATAAAATAATTTTGAAATTTTAAATTAAATGAATAGTTTTAAAAAATTACTGTTTATCTAACCATAATAACGCCTTCTGAGAAAAATGAATGCTGAAAAAGACATAAAACTAAGTTAGGGAACATAAGTAAATATGAAGGCACTTGTGAATGATTATTTCCACTAAAAATTGCACAAGTGTCTCAATCAAGCCTATTAATTTTGACTTCAGATGCTAAATAAATGATCTTATGAAAAGGGAATCACTCTGCATTGAGAAAGCTGAGAAAGTAAATGGTGAGATTACTTTATCAGTGCTTTACAAAAAAGTACAAAACTATTTAAGTATATTAAAACATTCAGAAACTCATAACCGAATCATAGCTGTTGCAACTGCATTTTATTTTAAATAATTGCCTTTTGAAATAAAACAAATATTACTGTGAGACTGTTATTAAAAGCACCACCCAGTAAAATCTAGAAAACTGTGGAACTATTATTTATTTTGGGACTGAGGCAGGAATGAGAAATACATTAGGGAACTTTCTTATGTTTCATATGCAATAAATCTATAGCCACATATCTATTTCTAGAAATTATCCAGAACATCTGGTTAAAACATAAAACAAATTTCCCAAAGTTTAAACACTTTCACCAGAAAAATGTAAGGCTCTCGTCTTCTAAAACTTACCAGGAACCTATTCATAATTGTGGAAAAAAATCAATTTTTAAATACAAAATATTTTAAAAACCTAGCCAGAGAGAAAAGTTTTGATGGTCTAAGTTTTAAAATAGAAACAATGTGATTTTAAAGTCTTTAAACAGATTATGACAGTGTTAACTGATCAGAATGATTTTGAGTTAGTGACACTGTGACTTTGACTACAGGCTGGTCTATACTTCTACCCCAGGATATGGAATTAGCACTGCCTAATATTAAAACAGAATACTTTCAATAGTGTAATAATTTTTAGAAACTTAAAATTATAATTCTGACTTTAAAGTATGAATAAACTCCTATTATTCTACAACTTTTAAAAATTAAGCAATAGAAGTAAACTTTAAACATTAAAGTGCATGTCAAAATACATACATCTGCAGTAATGTCATTGAATTTGGTGATAAAGGCATGTTTTACAATATCCACGGCAATTTCTGATGCAATTACCATACAGACATCTGGAAACAACACCCAGAGATGATCTATAAATAGAAAAGAGAAAAACAATGAAATATCTTAAAATGAACAGAATCCATATCATAGGCTTGACCAGAGAAATATGAAATCTTTTTTTTTTTTTTTTTGACGGAGTCTTACTCTGTCGCCTGGGCTGGAGTGCAGTGGCCGGATCTCAGCTCACTGCAAGCTCAGCCTCCCGGGTTCACGCCATTCTCCTGCCTCAGCCTCCCGAGTAGCTGGGACTACAGGCGCCCGCCACCTCGCCTGGCTGGTTTTTTGTATTTTTTAGTAGAGACGGGGTTTCACCGTGTTAGCCAGGATGGTCTCGAACTCCTGACCTCGTGATCCGCCCGTCTCGGCCTCCCAAAGTGCTGGGATTACAGGCTTGAGCCACCGCGCCCGGCCGAAATATGAAATCTCTAGAACAAAACTGTATTTTCAGTAAATGATGAACTAGCATTCAATTATAACCTTTACCAAAAGAGCTATACTGTATCAAGTTAAAGGATACTTCATTCAACAAATATTTGTTCAGGCCTGGCACAGTGGCTCACGCCTGTAATCCCAGCATGTTGGATTACCTGAGGTCAGGAGTTTGAGACCAGCCTGGCCAAAATGGCAAAACCCCGTCTCTACTAAAAATACAAACATTAGCCAGGAGTAGTGGTGTGCACCTGTAGTCCCGCCTACTTGGGAGGCTGAGGTAGGAGAATTCCTTGGAACCGGGAGGTGGAGGTTGCAGAGAGCTGAGATGGTGCTACTGTGCTCCAGCCTGGGCAACAGAGCAAGACTCTGTCTCAAACAACAATAACAACAACAAAAACCCAAATATTTATTCATTACTTTCTAAGTGCCAAGAACTGCTTTACATGCGGACTCCGGGGGTTTAGCAGAGAGCCTCTGCCTTTTCGAAGCCTACGTGCTGACATGCTGATGGGATGACTAGATTAAGCTGGTTCCTTAGAAAATCCTTTAATTCCAGAGCTGCCTCAATGTGACAGTAAATAGCTAGAAGAGATGTGCTGTAGTCTTTTCAGATGAGCAATCTTCTCCTTCTTTGATCACTACAACTTAAAGATATTGATCAATCCTTTGTTTCCCTGTCATACAGATGTTAACCTGATAAATTTGCTCACCATTATCACATTTAAATGTCTATTCAAGTAAGACCTAGTGTTAGATAGATAAATAGGGTAACCGTAGTTTGCAATAATCTACTGTGTATTTCAAAATAGGTAGAAGAAAAGAATTTGACTGGTTCTAACAAAAAGGCAAATATTTAAGGTAATGGATATCCCAAGTACACTGATTTGATCTTCACAAAGTATACGAATACATTAAATTATCACTTGCACACCCAAACTATGAAAATTACGCATCAATTAAAAAAAATTTTAATGCCAATTCAGTATCAGGTACCTGATAAAACACACCCACAGACAACCTGCTAAGAACTTGGAAAAGAATGTAAGAGTTGGACACAGCAAGAAAAAGATAGGGAGAAACACTGACAAGGACCCACAGCAACTCAAGACCCAGCTAGCCGGAGGAGGATGGGATGGAGACCACACAGCTGTGCTATCCCGGCTGACAGTGTAGGCAGCTTCTGTGAGTCTGGCATCAAGTCAAGTTTTGGAAATCAAGGGACCTCTTTCGCCGATAAGCTCTGCTACTAAGTGCTATATGACCTTGGGTAAGTTTTTTTCTGAATCCACATCACTGGCAAAGGGCAAGTTTCTTAATTAGCTAAATTCCAGCTTCCTCACCCACAAGGTAAGGATAAAAGTGTCTACAATTAATTATTATGAGAACTAAATGAGATAATGGTGCACAGCAATGTTCCTGGCATACAAAATGGCTATGCTGTTTTTATATTCCTCATGACCCTGAGAACTTAGAGCAAACTTCCATAAATGGCACTATGTTGGTTTTTTTTTAAAGAAATTTTAATAAACCTAAAAAAAGAGTGAAAATTGTGAATTCATCAATAAAAGTGTTCCTTTTATCATATTATCTGCCATAGCACTAATAAAGGAGGCAAGATAAATTTTAAAGTCACAGTATAAATGAGACTGACTTCAAATATCCAGCTGTCTAGGAGGCATAAAGACTATTTGTCTTCTGTTTTAACCACTCAGCTTTGGGAATTGCTGATCCTGTTACATGTACTCTACTGGAACCAGTGACACATACCCACTCTGCCCTTCATGGACACCCTATTAAGTGACTTAGTTATAAAGAAATATACCACCATTCACTGAAAAATATCTGGGTACTCAATGAATCTAGCTGTGTGTGTGGAGGAAGAGGCTTTTCCACCACAAGCCAGGTAGCCTACTCCAGCTTCTGTCAGATATCATTTAATCTTATGGTTTCTCTACGAAAAAAACTTCTGAAAATGTATCTCCAAGAGCATCTCTCTCATTTTATATGTTTTTGATTTTTCCGTTACTTGAAAATTACCAGTGAATTAAAATAAATTAGTAAGTTAATAAATGCCTATAACATATATAATATTGGGAGTAATAAATGAAATCTAAAACATGGTCTCATCCTTTAAGAATGAGATTCCAACAAAAACGTCAGATATTCAAACAAAAACTCTAAATTACTTGAGATACCTGAGAAATTGATCATTTCCCACTTAGCTCACTTCAGCATTATAATTACCCATTTCCCCTTAATTAGCCTGTAAGTCTAACAAATGTCTTAGTATTTTTTACATTTGCCATAGTGCCTGCCCTTGTGCCTAGAAACTAGCATATGCTCAGTGAATGTCTGCTAACTGAATGGATAATGAAAATTCATGGAATCTTGACAATTTCCTGTCAGCCTGAATTTAGAGATGCACCTAAGTAGCAAAATTTCCACCTTACTTTATATTTAATTTACCCGTATTTAAAATGCTAATCAATGGGTAAAATATAAATGTTAGGGAAGAACAAAGGTTCTTCTGGTCAACCCCTAAGATGAAAATGATCTTTCTGGATTTAGGTAACTAAAGCACACTACAGTTAAAAATAGAGAGGCTCAGAGCTGCCAGGTATAACAGGGTGCACTCACCTACTGAGTATACAGTTCCAGAGACACGGAGGGGTTTATAGAAAATGACAGCATCCCACCACACCACAGAAAACATATCCAATCCCTTCTACTGAAACAGGTACTGTCATGTGTCGCTCAGCAACAGGGACGCATTCTAAGAAATGTGTCTTTAGTCAATTTTGTCATTGTGCGAACATCATAGAGGGTTCTTACACAAACCTAGATGGTATAATCACACACCCAGACGATATGGTATAACCTACCGCTCCTAGGCTACAAACCTGTACAGCACATTACCATTCTGAATATTGCAGGCAACCGTGACACAATGGTAAGTGTATCCAAACATGTCTAAACACAGAAAAGCACACTAGGAGACTAGGTGACAGGAATTTTTCACGTCCATTAGAAACTATGGGACCACCGTCGTATATGTATTGTTGACTGAAATGTCACTATGTGACAGATGATTGTTTCTCCAACACCCAAACAGTGAAACAGCCAAAGTCTTTTGAAGCTTTCTGCAATATTCATTTTACTCCATGTAAAAGAATGATTTTGGCTTAGAAGGAAAATTATAAGACACTGTTTTGTTAAGAGTGAGTTACCTGGATTCCAAGAAAACTGTTCCATGTTTCTTAGACACACTATTAGTAAAAGCACATAATTTGTGAATCGTTCCTTAATATCTAAAAGAAAAAAAATCAACATATAAGTACTGTAGTGTATATAAACACAATAAAGTACATATAGAAAACAATTCTTTTAGCCAGAACATGATGAAATTATTAGACAATGTATAAATGTCCATAAATACACAACTTTATATATATATATGTGTGTATATATGTGTGTGTCTATATATAGGTTGGTGCTATCTTGGTAAGCCACTGACTTCTTTTGCCAACATAATTCTAGTATGGAAATTCCAGTTTTCTATAAACTTCAAAAAGTATTCAAACCATCAAACTGCTCAGACTGGGTCATTAGATTCCTCCAATGGTCTTTGGGGACATATGACAACTGTTTCCATTTTACAGAAGAAAATATAGAAGCAAAGAGTAAAATGAAAGACTTTGGGTAATAAAATCCCTGTATAAAATCCCAGACTATTTCCAATCTGGTAAATAGTACACAATTACTGAACTGATGAGTCCTTTAGCTGAGAGAATCCTGCTATTACAATAGCATTTCTTGGGGTGTAGGTAGAACTTGAGGGAAAATAACCCCAAATTGGGCTTCATAATATTTACCATAAACTAATAACTATGTGCTGAGATTAGGTGGAATGAATTTAATAAAATCAAATCACTGATTTATTGCTAAAGGCCAGTGTACACATTTCACTTTTTAAGCTGTTAACTTTCTCATAGTCTAAGATACTATGTAATCAAGAAATGGGATGACATAAATTTGTCTGCAGTTAAGAATGGCACACCCATGTATGTGTGTCTGTGTAACACTGGGGACTGTGACCAGAAACAATCACTCATATAACAACCCAACTCAAAAGTTTTTTTACAGTCTGTTGTCATTTCCCTACTTTCCCAATGCCTCAGTAATCGCAAGCCTCACCTATATCATTCAGCCATGGCGCGCCTCCTATAAGTGCTCTGAATTTCAATTTCATCCTGATGTAATTCATGGGACTGTCTTTGCTTCTCTTTTTTTACTTCCACCTTTCCTCATTATTCTCTAGCAATGTGATTAAAAACTTTTACTCCACAGCAAAACCTCCTTCTCTATAAGCAAGTTGGCCTTTACTCTCTGTACCTTCCCTACATCCTTAAGCTCTTCCAGTCAGTTTCTGGTACCATCTTTTCCAGGGTAGCTCAGCTCCTTATTAGTGATGGGCCTGAGCTATGCCTTCGCTCCCTCAAAGCCCAGTGGGCACTACCTGCTTGCTACTTCCAAAGCTGAAGCACCATTCATTATGCAGTACTGCATTTTGGAGTGTGAGCTCAGGGCACAGTAAGTCTCAAGGTACCAAGCACTGAGGTGCCTCCTTAGGAGGCAGGGCACCTCCGGAGCAAGTCCACGCGGAGTTTTCAGGTGCACCTGTTTTGATTCGTTCTAGATCACATGTTTAATTTATTCTGTGACGTCATAAGAGGATACAGGTTAAAGGAAACTAAGAAAAGTCTGCCCTAGAATAAGTTCCATCAAAGTCTGACACAAAATATATTCTTTGTTACTATAGCTAACTGTGGATCTTAATTCATGGGGTTAAATTTGCCAATGTATCTTTAATTGGAATTCTGTAGAATTATTCACAAAGCTGTACCTATATGTGTGCTAAGTCCTTTCTAATTTCCATAAATGAATTTAACAATGAAACGTATTTATTTTTGATACTTCCCAAATATGAATATGTAATATAGACTTGTTTCATTACAGAATTATCTGAAAATAAATGGCCTTGAGAAATTTAAAACACTATTTGAAATGAGCCAAAGTAAGTTTTCTAAACTCTAATATAACAAAGCGAAACTACTGTAGAATTAATCTAACTGTATTTGATTTTTGGGCACATGGCAGCTGCAAGTATAGAGAAAATCTGCAATAATTTCATTCCTAAGGATACTGATGAAAGGGGAAAAACCTATCTCATTAAAGGTATATTTAAGGCAAAACAGATTGTTTTATTTTTTATGATTTCTTATTTTTTGAGACAAGACTCTTGCTTTGTCTCCCAGGCTGGAGTGCAGTGGCACGATCTCGGCTCACTGCAGCCTCTACTTCCCGGGTTCAAGCGATTCTTCTAACTCAGCCTCCGGAGTAGCTGGGATTACAGGCATGCGCCACCATGCCCGGCTAATTTTTGTATTTTTAGTAGACAGGGTTCCACCATGTTGCCCAGGCTGGTCTCCAGTTCCTGATCTTAGGTGATCCGCCCACTTTGGCCTCCCAAAGTACTGGGATTACAGGTGTGAGCCACTGTGCCCAGCCCCAAAATAAATTTTAGAAAAGCAGACTATTCATAAAAAAGGCAGACTATTCCAAAAAAAGAGATTAATAAAAATGGATAAATTTGGTAAATAAATGCAATTTTATAAGATGAAGTACGTGAAGGATGGCAAGCTTAAATATTAAAAAGTGACACCATAAAAATTAACTATATCTTTATTTGATAAGATAAAGATATAAAACTATATCTAACTATAAAGATGAGGCTGTTATGTGAAGATTTTTTTGAAAGTTTCATTCTTACACTTTCACAACTTTTACATTTAAATGTTTTACATAGACATAAAATCAAGATTTGACTTTTAAAATTTGAGTTAAAAAACACCCAAAGTTTAAGTGTCTCCAAAGAAGATATAAAAAGAAATAAAATTTCTATGAGAATAACAGAGTCTGATACTGATAATCTAACATATATTAGATAAATAATGCAATCAGCAACATATTTATACCATATCTCATCTTCAGAATAGTCAGGGTTTGGATTAGAACTGAACTCTTACATTGATTAAAAATTAAAATTTCTAAGAACGTTTTCTCCTCACCTTTATCAAGAAGCTTAAAAACACTGGTATTAATGCTTTTAAATATGTCTGATATTCAGATTTTTCCTTGCTATATTACCACTAACAGGGATATACTTTAACATATTTGCAGTCACATTTTAAATATAAAATGAGTGACTATTTCCAATAAACATCCATATTTATTGCAGCTTTGCAGGCTTCTAAGAGTGTTAAGTGAGCTATAAGCTTACTCTAGACAACCTAACTTCTGAAGGACCTTTCCAAATGCACAGTTCACATTACCAATGGGTAAAAATCTACCTAAAATTCTTCATCTCAAGAATGCAAACCAGAAAGACTGGGGTTCCACATTCAGCTGATGCTTATGTTAAAATGAAGTGAAGAAAAGACTAAGTTGTTAAAAATCTGGTTTTATTAACTAAACTACTTTTCACATGTCCTCAGGCAATTCCTCCAAAGAAAATATACAGTGAGCTACCACTGAAAGGGGTAAAGTTACTCTCAGATTTCTCCATGAAGTCTTCTATATTAAATCAGCATGAAGGACTAAAACTTACACTATGTATCTGGCAACTCAACTTCTGATGGAGAAAAAATTCATAGGAAAATTCATAAGAAAAAAACAGCCAATATGAGTATCCCTGCTGACTGGCTCTCATTAAGTAACTACTACTGAAGCATATGAAAGAGGCAACATATTCATATTAAGAGTATAAAGCACCTCTTGGTGACTCCTGATCTTTCCATTTTAATAGCTGAATGTTACATGTAATGTTAGCAAGATTGCCTAGAATTTTTTTTCTTAAGTTCTTTTTTTTTGAGACAGAGTCTCGCTCTGTCACCCAGGCTGGAGTGCGCTGGCGCAATCTCGGCTTACTGCAAGCTCTGCCTCCCAGGTTCAGGCCATTCTCCTGCCTCAGCCTCCCGAGCAGCTGGGACTCCAGGCACCCGCCACCACGCCCGGCTAATTTTTTTTTTTTGTATTTTTAGTAGAGATGGAGTTTCACCATGTTAGGCAGGATGGTCTCGATCTCCTGACCTCATGATCTGCCTGCCTTGGCCTTCCAAAGTGCTGGGATTACAGGCGTGAGCCACCGTGCCTGGCCCAGGTAAAGTTAATTTCTTATAAAACTCCTAAAGGGTACAATGCAGACCACCTTGCATTGTAACACGAGCTACTTTGCTTACAGCAAAAGGTAATTTTTTTTGGTGCTAAGTAGTAATCATTTTAAGCCAAAATAAAGTCCAAATTTCCTGTAAACTGATATGCAAACCTGATCATTATATCATTTTTTTTCCAGTGTTTTCTTGAAACTCAAATATCGAATCCCTAATCTAAGCTAAGAGGCTGGAATTCTGGGGAACCCATTTATAAAAATGAAAAGGGGTATTAATTACATCAACATGCCGGCCATAAGGTTAAAAACATTCACAATTTCCTCCTCATAATTTTGAGGCTTTTATACATAAGGACTGAAAACCCTTAAAACTTAAGATTTGCGTGTCTAGTTTAAGTCTCTATAAACAGTGCTTACCCAAAGGAGGCTACCAATATGAATTAATTTTAAAAAACCATGGTTTCTACAACAAATGAAATGCTTACAGCTGAATCAATGTACTCATGGTTAACTACTGAAGCAAAGTATTCTATAATTTAGTACCTTCCCTCCTTCCTCTTTCATTTCTAATTCACGACGCTTGGCAGTCTGCACTTGAAAGGTGAGGAACATTAATAAGCAGTAAGAACACGATCTGCCCCTCAGAGCTTTGAGAGTCAGGTCCAGCATGGCCTCATAGAATCATCTAGGCTTTATGTTCAAGTTTTCCATTTGTTCTTTTCGTTCCTTGCTTAGTTTTCAAATCTCCTGTAACTTGTTTAACATATTCATATGCCATTATTTTCCTTGTCTAATATACAGGTAAAATTTACATACAGTGAAATGCACAGATTTTTTTTTTTTTTTTTTTTTTGAGACGGAGTCTTGCTCAGTTTCCCAGGCTGGAGTGTAGTGGTGCGATCTCGGCTCACTGCAAGCTCTGCCTCCCGGGTTCACCCCATTCTCCTGCCTCAGTAGCTGGGACTACAGGCGCCCGCCACCATGCTCAGCTACTAATCTTTTGCATTTTTAGTAGAGGCGGGGTTTCACCATGTTAGCCAGGATGGTCTGAATCTCCTGACCTCGTGATCCGCCCGCCTCAGCCTCCCAAAGTGCTGGGATTACAGGCGTGAGCCACCGCGCCCGGCCTGCACAGATCTTAAGTATATAATGTGATGAGTTCTGATCAATGCATGACTTGTGACACCAAGCCCTTAATATAGAAAGAAGTTCCATCATCCAGAAAGCTCCTTTGAGTCCCCTTAGTCAATCCAAATGCCCAATAAGCAACCTCTCTGATTCCTATCATCATAAATGAATTCTTTCTGATCATAAGCTTCACATAAACAAAATACATTATGTATACTTTTGTGTCTGGCTTTTCTGCTCAACATAATGCTTCTGAGACATACATAGTCGACACTATTAAGAGTTCATTCTTTTACCTTTAATTGCTGAGTAGTATTCTATAGCATGGATATACAATTTATTTTCCTATTGATAGGTATTTGGCTTGTTTCCAGTTTTTGGCTAGTATGAACAAAGTTGCCATAATAATTCTTGCAAGAAGTCCTATTAAGAACAGCACTGAATTACAGGGCAAGTGAACATTTAACTGTGTAAGAAATGGCCAAAAACAGCAGTTGTAATACTTTACACTCACGCCATCGATGCATGAGTGCCAGTTAATCCATACCCTCACTAACTTGTGGTACTGTCAGGCTACAAGAGCAGCCACTCTGGAGGGTGTGCAGTGCTATCTCATTATGGCTTTACTTTGCCTTTCTCCAGTGACATTTTCCCTAATAATGCTGAGCAGCTTTTCATGACCTTATTGGACATTTATAGATTTTCTTTTGTGAAATGTCTATTCAAGCCGTTTCCCCATTTTAAAACTGGATGGTCCTTTCATTATTGATTGGTAGTTTGTTATATATTCAGAAAACAAATAAAAAAAATCTATCGTCAGATAAATGCATCTCAAATCTTTTCTCTTAGTACTGTGACTGATCTTTTCACTTTTTAAATTTTATGATCCTACATTTTAATTTTGAAGAAGTCCAGTTTCTCTCTTTTGTTTTATAGTTAGTACTTTTTGTGTGGTCTCTAAAAATGTTGGCCTAGACCAAGGTTGTGAATGTATTCTCCTATATTTTGTTCTAGAAGTTTTATAATTTTAGCATTTATGTTTAGGGTTATGAACCACAATGAATTAATTTTCTTGGGCAGGGGAGGGGCCAAAGTTCTTTTTTTTAACCTTTATCCAACTATTCCAGCATTACTTGTTGAGAAACTCTTCTCACTAAATTTTAATTTGTTTTCAAATTAAATATCAAAAGATATTTAAAAATATCTTTTTTATTGAAATGTTATTTTTGTAAGCATGTAATATTTTTATTAAAACTTCCCAGTTTTCATTTCAAATATGGTAAATAGCGAGAGACATAATCCATATAAATAAAAGTCCTTTAGGATCATCATACTTTTTTTTTTTTTGAGATGGAGTTTCACTCTAGTCACCTAGGCTGGAGTGCTCTGGTGCGATCTCGGCTCACTGCAACCTCTGCCTCCCAGGTTCAAGCAATTCTCCTGCCTCAGTCTCCCCTCTGTAGCTAGATTACAGCTACAGAGTAGAGTCCATAGCTAGGATTACAGCTACAGAGTGACAGTCACCTGCCACCACGCCCAGCTAATTTTGGTATTTTTAGTAGAGACGGGGTTTTACCATGTTGGCCAGGCTGGTCTTGAACTCCTGACCTCAGGTGATCCACCAGCCTCAGTCTCCCAACGTGCTGGGATTACAGGCGTGAGCCACTGCGCCCAGCTGATCATCATACTTTCTGAAGCATGTAAAAGGGTCCCAGAAGCAAAAACTCTGACAAGCACTGCTTTGGATGAGCCATGTGTGCTCTTATCTACAACCAGCCCACGCGCCTCCCCCGTGATACGCCTCACCTTCCTCAAGGACATCAAGCCAGGTTCCTTTAGGGATCCTCTCTATTGTACATCTGTCTGGATTCAAGTTAAAACACCACCGTTTTTTCATGACTTGTGCAAATGTCACCATGGCAGAAGAGATGAATAGTGTCTTCATATTCTTGTGAAAACACTTTTGACTCTGAGCACACTCCCTGGTAGAGCCTCTGGGACTGTTCTTGAGGGCTCCATGATCCACTACACTATTCTGCTCTGGCTTTCAAAAACTATGTAAGACACCGACTCCAGGCAAAAAATTTTGCCCCTTCACACGTTTTAGGATTAGAATGAAGGCAGTAAATAATAACTAAAAAAGCTAAGGACTTAGACACATTCTGAGATTCACAGTCATAATTCTCCTAGAAGCTATGTGGCTGTGGAGAAGTCAAATTATTTTCTCTGTGTTTCAGTTTTCACATCTATAAAATGGAATAATACCACCCACTTCAGAGAAATTTCTAGATTATTAAGAAGCTTCTCAAAGTATCGTATGGTGCTACACAAATGTTTCTAATTTTTTATCTCAAACATCTTGTGATTACAGTAACCAAAGATAAGAAAACCTAGTAAAGATCTTGATAGCATAAGAGAAGGTACAGTTTAAGTTGAAGAAACAGTGGCCCAGAGAAAATGTGCCATTAGGATTTCAGAATGAACTGCAAAATACCGCACAGAACTTCAAGTAGAAGCTAATCGTACATACCACTATTTGACATTTGAAAGAGATTGTTCTTTTCAAACTTCTTGAAAACACTTCCTTTAATTTCAACAAACTGAAACAGTAAACAGAAATATCATCTTTATGATTATAACAGTTTAAAAACTAGACTTGCTTCCTATAAAACTTCCGGGAGAACAACATATAGAACAAAGAACTTTATCCCACCTAGAGTATTGCAGCTGAAATGCCCGTATAACTTCAAAAATGTAAGATAAATCTCATACTTACATTATTAGACATCATGATAGTAAGCAAAGACTTGTTGTGTGAGTTAAAAGCTACATTGAGAGTTGTTGCTTGAACCATTATAAGAATTGCATGCAAAACTAATAGAAGGTCAAGGAAAAAACTTAAATTTGCTTTCATATTATTACTGATAATACTACAAAATTTTGAAAGTGAATAATAAAGAAGATGACTTTCTTTTCTAAATCGTCTTACGTAAGTATTGTATTATCTTCATAATTTCCCTATTAGCTATAGTTGATATAAATTTGACAGGATATCCACATGAAATGAACAAAAGTAGAAATGTACCTCTACACATTCATTTATTTAGACCATGAATCCTTTGGAACAGGGTTGTTTTGTTCTTTCCGTATCTCTGGCACTTGGCCCAGTGCTCAGGAAATAGGCCCTCAAAAAAGTTTGTTAAGTAAATGGAATAAATTATGGTAAATACTGAAAAAAGAGACTAAGAAATACACATTCTGAAGTAAGATAATTTGCAATGTAAAAAAGAAAGCACAAACTATAAGTCTGGAAGTGATTTTCTTCCCTGATTCTTCAGGAAATGTGGAAAGTAAGGCAGTAAGAAATATCTGATAATTAAGATTCTTCTTCATATGTCATTTTGAAGATATCCATAAACTGCAGAATTACATTTGTATTACATACAGAATAGTTAATTTATATCTAAGAGTGGTAACTGCTTTACTCCATTAAAACTGGAACAAGCTTCTACCCTCACAGGTATCTTCCCACTTGGTTCTTTAACTTTCCAAGTATTAACCCAATTTCTTTCAAGTGTCACTCTTACAGAGATAGAAAAAAAAAAAAGTGACACATTCTTGTGAATGAGTCCTGACTTCACATGGAACTTAAAAGCAGGAACGTGTGTTATAAATATGTGGGGGTACACACAAACATGTACACTGCTTATATAATAAAGCATTTACTCTCCAATAGAAAAGCTTTAAGCCAGGGATGAATACACAAACACACAAAACCACCAAAACTCCTCCCAACCAATTTCACATTTTGCTTTTAGATAAATTCTATGCATTTTAAGCCCAATGTTCTAAAAAATAATTCCTGGATTTAAGATAACTTCAAGAAAAATTCTGATATAAGTATGAAAAATTACATAGATGTAAATGTATGTATAAAAATATGCTGCCTTTTTATTATAAAATTCTTCCTTATAATCAGTTACACTGCAAATAGAACTGTTTTCCAGCAGCTCAAAGAATAATGCATACCTGAGGCTCCTTAAATTAATTACAATTATGACAACCAATTTCTCAACAGAACCCAGATATTTCACATTAATCTTCAGGATACATACATTATCTATATGTCTTTAAATCTATGAAATGGCTAACCAAATAAAATAAGGTAGACTATGCATTAACTGTTGGAAATTTCCAGTAAGTCTATAAGGATACAGACATAGAGAACAGCCATGAAAAAGTGAGGAATCACCCCAATGTGGGCTCTTTTTCTTTCTTTAGGTTCTGTTGCTGTCCAATAGAGAGCATCTAATATATCTTGTCCAAAAGACGAAAACAGACGATCAGCTACCTAAAAAAGAAAAATGACTTGTAAGATGTTTCTTAATATTCCATTTAAATATGTCATTAAAATTGAGATATAGCTCAAATCCTGGAGATCTACTAGGATTTAAAATCCTAGTAGAAGGCAAGCTAAAGAAGAGTGAAGATATTTGTTTAGTTATTCACTCACATTTCTTTATTCTTTAACAAATAGTAAGTGCTAAAATATGTATAGAATTTCAATCAGACTGTCTAATTAGCTATGTTTGTAACAAAGAAAGTCTTAAATAGTGGCAAAAATAAAAGGGGTGGGCACATCTGGCCAGGCGTGGTGGCTCACGCCTGTAATCCCAGCACTTTGGGAGGCCGAGGCAGGCAGATCATGAGGTCAGGAAATTGAGACCACCCTGGCTAACACAGTGAAAAGTCATCTCTACTAAAAATACAAAAAATTAGGTGGGCGTGGTGGCGGGCGCCTGTAGTCCCAGCTACTCGGGAGGCTGAGGCAGGAGAATGGCATGAACCCGGGAGGCGGAGCTTCAGTGAGCCGAGATTGCGCCACTGCACTCCAGCCTGGGCGACAAAGTGAGGCTCTGTCTCAACAACAACAACAACAAATTAAAAAAAAGGGGGGGGTGAGCACATCAAAATCATGGTTCCTCTGGTTTTACCACTTTAAATTCAAACTCAGGATTCAAATTTAGGACAAATATATCATTTGACCTACTCATATCTAATATTTGCAAACAATGGTAACTATTTTTTTAAGGTTTATTATACGGAATAAAATATGCAGATTTACTTCCTAACCATATTTTCCGGTATCAATCTCCTTGAATACAGTATAACAAGTAAAAAGTGATACATAAAACGGAGAAAAGGAGGGCGTGATAGTCAGGATTCAGTTTGAATGCCACATCCTAACAGAGGCCTTTTCCTGGACTATCCAATCTCTTGTGGCTCCTATGGTCTCTACTGCATTAGTCTGTTCTTTTTCATCATACAATATATCATTTCCTAATATCTCCTTGTTTATTGTCTGTCTCTCACCTGTAGAATATAAGCTCCATGAGAATAGGCTGGTTCACCTGTGAGTATTCAGGGTCTAAGATGCTTGGCATGCAGCAAGTGCCAACTAAAGACCTGCTGAATGAATAACAGCTACCATTTAGGGAGCTCCTACCATGGGCCTGATATTGTGCTAAACCCTTTCTATGTGGGGTCTATTTAATCCTCATAATCTCCCTAGTGTCTCCACTTTATAGATGAGAAACTGAGGATTAGAGATATTCAGCAACAGTAACTATGTCCAGGATAACCAGGTAATAAAGGAAGGACTAGGATTTGGTCAGAGGTGGTTTGCCTCTAGACCAGAGCATGGACTCTCATCCACTGTGTTTAAGCCACCTCATCAATTACGGTCTACAATATGAATATGTATATAAATCATTTTAATCAGCAATTCATGGATCCTTTTTCTTGGCCTATTTTCTGGTAACAATACTTCTACTACCTTGAGAGGACTTTGTAAGTCAGGGAACAGGGAGAAACCCTCGCACTTTCCAATCTCCTAAGATGGAAAGCCTACGAAGGAGAGACTACAAGGGCAGCGGTGATAAGAGCAAGGCAGAGAGCACAGGGGAATAGCGAATGAGGTCTAGGCTCTTTCTATGAGAAGGAAGGAAGAACAAGATGAGCTATTCTGTTTCAGGAACTTTGTTCCCATCCACCCCTAGGCAACCTACTTGGTGGGGCAAAGTGTACATGCAGCAAGCCTAGAATGAGGAAGCTGGAGTATGGTTTTAAAACATCTGGGTCTTGAATTTAGGAGGTACCAGAAGGCTAGAGCTCCATGGCTTCTTTGAAGAGATGGAGAGTCCTTGTCTACCACAGCAATGCAGCTTCAGAGGAAAAAGGCCAGCAGCCCCCACCCCATCTGTCCTCTCACTAGGAAAAATCTCTTCATGGCTAATTAAAAAGATAAATGGACCTTATTTGTATCACCCCAAAAATAAAATATAAAAATGCAATTTGAATTTCTTTCTTTCTTTTTTTTTTCCCGAGATAGAGTCTCGCTCTGTTACCCAGGCTGGGGTGCAGTGGGATGTCTTCGGCTCACTACACAACCTCCACCTCCAGGGTTCATGTGATCCTCCTGCCTCAGCCTCCTGAGTAGCTGGGATTACAGGCACGCACCACCAGGAACGGCTAATTTTTGTATTTTTAGTAGAGACGGGGTTTCACCATGTTGGTCAGTCTGGTCTTGGACTCCTAACCTCAGGTGATCTGCCCGCCTCAGCCTCTCCAAGTGCTGGAATTACAGGTGTGAGCCACTGTGCCAGCCTGCAATTTGAATTTCAAGGTTTATTATATAACTTAGGTAGCTTACTATTTTAAAAACTTATGAATATTTGGCTTATAAAGCAAAGCAGTTTTTTGCAAAGTGAATATATGTCAGCTCAACTTATTTTTTACATAAATGCAGATTTTCATATGCTGAATGCTTTAAAGTGAGACATATTGTACTAAAAACATTCAGTACTTACAAAAATTGGGAACTTATATTTATTTGCCCTATGTAAAGATTTGAATTTAAATGTGCAATTTAAAATGTGTATTTCTTATAACAAACATACACATAATCATAACATTTAACTCATAATTTAAAGTTCTAGCATGGGTTTCCAATGAAGTTGTGAAACTAATTTTCCTAGCACTTGACAATTTGGATACTCAAGGGGATACTGGTTCTAAAATGTCTGGGCAGCAAGACTCTTCCCAGCCTACGTGAGGACACACCACACCTGCGGGCTTGCCACCAGAGGTATGCCCCAGACCAGCAGCATGAGCCCCACCACTTAAGAAATGCAGATTCTCCAGACCCAGCCCAGATCTCCTAAATAAGAATCCATGTTTAACAAGAGCCCCCAAGTGATGATAGCACAGTAAAGGCCAGAAGCATCACAACTAGAGTCGGTAGAGCATTCTTGATTCTCAGGTACCTTCAGAATTGGAAGACTTGAAGCTGAGTGCCCTGGCCAGGCCTGTGCAGCGTAAGCGAGGTCCTTACCTCCAGCATGTTGTATATGATGTAGAGCTTGATGACGGACTGCCCCCTTATCAGGTGGTACATCATAGAGTAGTCAACATAGTGCATCATAAAATAGCAGATGACCAAAATGACACCCTTCAAAATGTCACACACCTGGGCAGGCTGAAGCAAACGTCTGTCCCTGAAACATACAAGAAGTAATAAAAATATAAGTTTTACTCTGTATGTTCTCACAAAAACAATAATCTTTACTTGATATACACTGGCATACAAAGGTAAAAATAAGAATTATGTTGATCTTTTAAAAACTTCAAACAAGGGAAGTTAAACTACATGACTACTCGACAGTGTAAAATTTTCTGTCCAAGTAGAGAATATAAAGATTTTAAGTGAGAATTACTATTAGATGTTGGCAATCTTAACAAATGAACACAGAGGGCAGGTATCTACTGATAGGGTGCTTTTGAGTAACAGATTTCCACCATTATGGCATAAACCTTTAACTAATCATAAATCTCTGCATGTAGCCTGCTGAATCAGCCCTTTTCACACAATGCTACATTCTATGCATACTGCTCTGCATCTTGTACTTAATGGCATAACGTTCCATATAAGTTCACCAGGAGTTCCTATTTTTATGGCAGCATAGTGTTCCACTGTGTGGATGAACTGTAATTTATTTAACGTACCACTGACAGATTTCTAGTCTTTTGCAATTATAAGCCATGATGCAATGTACATGCCATGTCTCATATATGAAAGTGTATCTGTGGGATAAATTGCTGAAATTGGAATTCCAAGGTTATATTCACTTGAAATTTTGACAGAAACAGCTGAACTGCCCGCTGTGCTGTACAGGGTACAGTTTATACCTTAACTAGCAATGTCAGGAGAAAGCCTGTAGCCCAGGGCACTGATACAGTGTTTGATTAACTTTTGGATCTTTGCCAGTCTCATTAGTGGAAAATTGTACACAGTGTAGTTTTAACGTTAATTTCTATCATTAGGAAACTAAACATCTTTCCATATATTTAACAGTTACTTATATTTCATGCGAACACTCCCTATCTTTTCTGTACTGGTTTATAGGACAGCTTTTGTATACAGATGTTAGTCCTATGTGACTTCAGTCGAAATTTTTTTTCATAATTAATATGAGCAGAATAATCACTCCTTACTTCTGAGGTTAGAGTATAAGGAGCTAAACCTAAATTGTGAAAGGAACCATCATAATAAGACAGAGCAAAAAATACATTAGAAAACAAGAAATTAAGATTTCTTCCACTGGATTTAAAATTCTTGCGACAAGAACGGGAAAGATACGTTCTCTTTGCCTGTCGTAGGTTGACTCCTCAGGACGGAAAATGCTGTCTCTTGTTTTGGCAGTTTTTATGCATAGTGCAATCAATAAAACAGCCCGAGTATTTTTTTTTTAGGAGCTACAGAATCTCTTCATTTCCACCAATTGTGACAATGTTCTAAGCAACAATACAGGGGTGGGCTCATTTTCTAACTGGCCACTGGCCGTCTGAGTCGCCAATGTATTTGATGTTCCTTGGCTACATATTCTCAAGACCTCTTTCCTAATGCTTTTCCTCCAAAGATCTTTGTAGAGTTTAACACGGAACTTGCAAATCTTCCAAACTGCTACTTGCAACATTGCTTTATGAGGTCACAATGATGCTCTACCAATCCTGTGAGCAGTTGTTATAGAAACTCATTCTTGTTTTCTACAATGTGCACTGTATGATGTTTTCAGTTAGATATGGATTTGGCTGATCTATTTACAGACAGAATGTAAGATACTGCAGAAGTTCTGAAAGCGGGCAAATTCTGTGAAGACTGTTCACCAAGGGCTAAAGGTGGCTGGACATACACTGGGCTGGACCAATGAGCCTAAACGAGAGAGAGGTCAGCATTTGTCTAAGATCACATCACTTAAGATGGGTATGAAAAGCCAAGTAAAATTATTCTGAGCAGTTGAAGTTAAGGCTTTGGGAAAAATTGCATCAAGGACAAAGTTGATCAATCTCTATCATTATTTCTCTTTCACTATGACTTTCTTTTATCCAATGCTGTTCCTCTTTCTCCCACAGAGAAAAAGAGAGACCTTTTTCTCCTCAGGGAACAAAGAATGCCCTTCATCTCCTAACTCCCAGCCAACCAGCCCAGAGCACAGATCTCTGCCAAGGACTATCTGAATATCAAGGTAATTTCCTGCCTCCATCCCTACAAGACTGAAAATGGAAGACCTATTATACCTGCCAAGAATTGGATCTTGATCCCTTAAACTTATTTCTCATCCAAACACTGAGAAGAGGACACATTTTGAACACTTGTGAGCTCCTGGCCTTGATGTGACTGTCTCCACTTGGGCGGCAGGGAACAAATGGTGAGCCACCAGCCCCCACTCAGAAGCGTGGCACAGCTCAGCATATATTGAAAGTCACACATCACCAACAGTCATGGGCTTTTGTGTTCAAAGACTGCAAATCATGTTTATAAATTAAATGATACGAACTAAAAGTTGGGTAGTATTATTTTGTATTAATTACAAAAATAATTTTGATAACTAATTAAAGTAGAAAACTATACTTAGAGCTTTTGGTATTAGATGGCATCTACTTAGTTGAGTGATCTCAGTCAAAGCAATTTTATTTAAGAGACAAAGGGCTTTTAAGTATATATCCAATTGTGTTTCTTTATATACATATTTGGAATCAAAGAACAATATGTTAGTATATCAACGAAGGAACAGTATATTTAATACAAGCCATAGTTAGAAATTAGATCTACCAAACATTGGAAATACATATCCCAAAATGATATAATACCACACTTTTTGAACCAAGCTGACAAATTAACAAAGAAAATTTGTAGAAACACCTAATGCTACAATTCAGTTACTATGTGGCAGGCACTATTCTAGACAATCCACATATATTCCTTTTAGTGTTCACAATAATCCTATTTATTTAATCATCTCAGTTTTACAAATGAGCCGAGGGACAGTCAAGAACATGCCTGTGGTTGCACAGTGACTAAGTTCCCACATGGTGCAGCAGGGATGGAAACTTGTCAATCTGGCTCCAGAAGGCGTGCTCTTCAGAACCATCTGCATTCTGGACTTTTTAAAACAGAACTTCTAAACTTGCAGGGATCAACAACTCAGAACCTATTACCTTTCCGTAAAATTTAACACTGCATACTTTATCACTGTACTGCAATCTCATCTGAATAAATTGCTGTACAAAAAAACAAACCTATTTATCACTTGGTCTTTATTTCTAAAAATGACTGCAAAAAAACCTGGACTATATGATATGTATATGATATACACATATTGAATTCACTGCTTTCTGTGCACCCCCTGCTCTGGTGAAAGTGTTCCATCCATTGCTAACATCATAATTGGTTGCTGCAGGGATGACTGTGGTTTTCAGAACTAAGGAATATTATTCAAATAAAGAATAAAAGAAGCAGAATCTTTAAAAACAAGGGTCTTGTTTTCTTTTTTTTTTTTTGTATTTTTAGTAGAGACGGGGTTTCACCATGTTGGCCAGGCTGGTCTTGAACTCCTGACCTCAGGTGATCCACCTGTCTCAGCCTCCCAAAATGCTGGGATTACAGGCTTGAGCCACTGCACCTGGAAAGGGTCTTGTTTTCATATAAATGTCCTTGTTAACAAAAAGGAAAGGCTGCCAAAATAAAAAATTGTTTCTAAGGTGGCATCTTAAAAGACAGCTGTATGTACCACAGCCTCTTTCTAAGAAAAGACCTAACCTCACAAATAAGTTTACCTGGTTAAAACAACTTGAGCCAATCAGCTTATTTGTTCCTTCTCTGCCAGGATATTTTTAGATGACTATCTGATAAGCACTTCAAACTCCCTAAGAAGCTTATCCAAGGCCCTGCCATTCAACCCTGAATTGGCTTTTGAAAAATACTTTCATGCTAAAGTTCTTATAAATGGCTAAGTGGTGGTTACTGGCAATTCACCTTGCAAATGATGAAAATCCCATACGAAAGCATAAACAAGTGAAATATATTGTTGGGCAAAGTGAAAAACCCGCTAATCTAATTTGCAGCTTTGGGTGTACGTCATCACACAAGTAGTATTACATCAGATATTTAATAGAACTTAAACATTTTTCAAAACAAGACATTTAAACAGAATTCTTATAAAAATTTCTAGTAAAACCAACCTTAGAGAAACCAAATTTGCTACATTCCTAAATTTTATTTTTTATCCTTACAAACATTTCCATTTCCATTGTGTTTTTAGCAACTGTACAATTTTACATTGTACAATTTACCAATTAGAGCATCTCCAGTTGTTTCGAAGGGCTCATAGATCTAGAGAAACCGAATTATACAGTAGAGAAAGACGATCAAGGGTAAGCTTTCTCCTTCTCCTCTTTAGTGGAAGATAATACGCTAACTGTGATTAAAGTAAAATCTGGTAGTGGACAGAAAGATCAAGAAGGAAGACATGGCACCAAAAATGAGCGAGAAAAATGGGAGAATCCCTGCATAGTTATTGCAAATCAGTGTTGAAACATGCCAGAATATTAGCATGAGTTATTTCATTACAAAATACATAGACTAGATCTCTCGCTCTCTCAGTATTTTCAGCCATTTGTGGTATAATTGAAAGAGTGAAGAAACACAAGCACTACTGAAATAAAAATGCAAAATACTTAATATGGTTTTATTTTTGAAAGTGAAGTCCTTTTATAATTTTAAAGTAAACTGGAATAAAGTAGTGAAATCAAGATGTTTTCCTCAATTAGAAAATTAAGTATCTTAAATCTTAAGTTTGACTGACATGTAACAGAAAAATAAATACTTAACATAAATGGAATGATTCAAACCATTTCTTAAACTTTAATTTCAAACTATACCAGAAAAAAAAACTGTTTTTATAAAGCTATGTTCACAATTTTAGTAATGCAAAATAAAAACTGCTTATATGGAAGGAATTAAGCTCAGCCAATTTCTGTGGCTTTGGGGATGAGGTATTTGCTAAGTCTAAGCTAATATGTGTAAAGATCACTTCTGAGTGGATTTTCATGTTAGGTGAAATCACAGTCAAATCCTTCACAAAGAAATGTGGACAAAGCTTTAAGACCAAGTAAAGATGCTATTTTGAAAAGGACAGGGATCCACATTTTCTTCAGTATGTTTCTATCCGCTAATGGCTATATCTGCCTATTCTGTTTACTTTTGTGTTTAATGAATGTCAATTTGGCCAAGAGTATAGAAGGAAAAATCAGGGTTTACTCACCACAAGGAGTCCCTGTGCCACCACATTCCATTCTATAAAGGAAGTGAAAGTGCTCCTCCCTTCGGTCTGATTTACGAGAGAGAAAGAAAGAGAGAAGGTTGTAATGTTGCTACGCTACTTAGAGCTCCATGGCGAGGAAACGGGACAATAAAACCTGGCGTTACGAAGACTTTTTAATAACAACAAATATATTGCTCTCAACAAATAAGCCACATAGATCAGCCCTGGTAAAAGGAAGTAAAAGGCATATTTGTTTCCCTAGAGAAAGTTACCAAGAGCTCTCCCTACTTGTGCTACAGTGGCTACAGTGGTGGCATCAATCACTTAGGCCAAAATCAAGGCTTAATTTTGTCTAAAAAGAGAAAAATCTAGTATAACATACAGGTGAAGTTAATCTTGGGTAGAACTATTTCTAAAGAGGTAAGGCATACGAAGGAAACTCAAAAGGTTAGGAAACTCTCAAGCAATTGAAATTCATAATTCTGGGAGACAAGAGCTCTCCCATGGGATAAATTCTCAAAAGAAAATGATACTATTGCCTCTTCAACCAAGAAAAATAAAAGCCTGTGAAGCCTCATGTGAGAGTTATGCCTAAAGCCGGGCCAGGGGTCAGAACATTTGCTCACACATATTTTAGCTGCTCTAATGGTAAAAAAACAAAAACCAAAAAACACTCCGGCATTTATTACTTAAGCCTGTTCAACTCACGTTATCACTTTCTAAAATGTTTCAGTAAAGTTTTCTCAACAATAACTCAGTTCTTAGTACCAGACTATATCAATTTTCTCTATAATCTTCTTTAACTTTTAACTCACGTGACTGAGAATTCTAAAGCACAAAACGAACTCACAAATTTTAGGAGACTAGAGGGCTGACAAAAATGCCAGGTAAATCAAATGTACATAATTAGCTATTTTTCATTTAATTCTACAAGTAAATTTGGAAAAAGGATGTTTGGTACCTCTAACATAAAGCAGTCTGCTTTTCTGAAAAACAAAAATTATATTATTCTTTCAAGGAATAGATACTTCATAGAATAAATCAAAACTTTGCTCTGTTTTATATGCCATGAATCATTAAAAAGATTATCCTAGTTCAAGAAGTTTCTCAAATGATTTCTAAAATGACAACTACTCTTATCTGGGAAAGAGGGAAGATATACATAAGTGAATATGCTTTTAAATAATTTAGATGCATTTGCTAATTTTTTTTAAGTCTACAACAAAACATTTGGGGGCAAAGATTTTTCAAGGTTGTTAATTCATCAGAAACAATTTCAGTGAAGTATTCTTCAGATCACCGAGGACAGACATAAACTTTTAGGGGGGGAGTGCATCCTTGGCAAACACCACATACAAATAGGACTCCAGATAATTACCCTGCCAACACCTCAAAATGAACAGTACTTAAATAACAGGGTCGAGGCCAGCAAAACACCCTGCTGGATGAGCCATCATGATGAAGGCTGGGTTTACTTAAGGCACTGTAGAACCACCCTTGTCCTCGGCCTTAGTGAAGGGACAGGGTCTTTATTTTACTTAAGTCAAAAACCATGACAAGTTTGCAGAAGATCTACAAATAGGTTCAAATATTAAGTTATGAAGCAGAGAACACGGGGGTATATGTGCTTTAAAAAGCTTCTCACAAATGCTGTATAAGATGTAAATCTGCAAACAGATGAGGTGAGAACACTGATCTCCAATATAAAAAGAAGGCATAATTTACATTACTGAAGTGATACTGAACCAAACAGTTCTAGAGACTGCAAAGAGTTAACTGTTTCCATGTCAGCATCATGATTAATTTGACAAATGGACTGTTTCCTCCCTTTTGTGAAAACAATTTCAAAGAACAAAGAGACTAGGAAGACAGTAAGTTTTTATGGAAAGAAGACTGAAATACAGGAGAGTGAAAAAAGAAACCACTACTTAAAAAACTGCAATCAACTTCTTTGCTGGTCTATTTCACTTCTTCTTATTTGTTTGAAACAAAGTCAGACTGAAGGAAAGAGCACTTTTTGCTTGCTGAAAAGGATGGAACATGACATCACTATAGGCAAGACAAATCGAATAATCTTTAATCGAAGTAGAAAACACTGGAATAAAAACTATCAGAAGGCAAAATCTGGCTATTTCTAAATAATCATTTGGTAAACCTAAAAAGTATTTTTATATTCCTAAAATATTTGAAAGGTCTTAGACTTAACATTAACAATAGCTTTGTTTAATGTAACTTTCACCTTACCAAATAGTTCAAGTTTTGTGACTTTAAAAATAACGCTCAAAGAGATATTTTCTAAATTACTCAAAGAAACAAAAACTGCAAACTATATTACTGTAAGCACAAATTACTCAATTTTAACAAACCATACTTAAGGCACTAAGACATTAGGTAGGATTTTCCTATTCTGTGTAACTTGGCTATCCTCAAAGCATCTAAAATTGTCTGAACTCCGTTTCCTTTAAAATTTAAATGAAAATGTAAGTTTCATTTAAACTCCTATCATTTAAAACTGTTGAAACTGTTACATAATTTTAACTGCATTTCACGTTTTTCATACATGTAAGTATTTATTACTGATAGCATGAAATTAATTTTTCAGTTACTCCAAAGCAGAAATAGCAAGAAGTGTTTGCAAGGGAAATCCTCAATGGAGTCTTAAATGTAGTGTGTAACTGGCTGCCCTCTAGTGTCATTTTAGCTTAACTTTGAAAGTAGAAAACATCTTATTTTCAAATACTACTCAAACAAATTTAGATTCAAAGTATTTCAAACTAACGTAAGAAAGCAATCATCTTATGTGCTACAAAAAAAAAAATCTTAAAATATCTAAAACAGGTTAGAGGTAGGGATAACCAACCACTAGTAAAGTGAATACTGGAAGAGGATTTAAGATTTCCCAGTTCCCTGCAACACCTTTTAATTTTCAGAACAAACACTTTAAGACTTTTTTTTTTTTTTTAAAGAGACAGAATCTTGCTGTGTTACCCAGGATGGAATGCAGTGGTGCAGTCACAGCTTACTGCAGCCTCGAATTCCTGGGCTCGAGGAATCCTCCCACCTCAGCCTCCCAAGTAGCTGGGACAACACGTATGTGCCATCACACCTGGCTAATTTTTTATTTTTTTGTAGAGACAGGGTCTCGTTATGTTGCCCAGGCTAGTCTTAACTCCCAGCCTCAAGCTTCCCTCCCACCTCGGCCTCCCAAAGTTCTGGGATGACAGGTGTGTACCACCGTGCTGGTCTAGAAGACTCTTCTAACACTATTTTATGTGCCTTGTTCTTCCATGTAACAGGGGCTATGCAGAAATGAACTTGAGTGCAGCACAGTTTTAGATGCCTGTACAATATAACAAGGTAGAACTTCAAACAACTGTCCCCAAAGAGAGACCCTTGGGATCATTGGCAAATCACCACTGTTACTTAGTATACCTCATATGTGTGCTAACCAATGCCCAAGGAAGGGAACACTCCAGAAGGAATATAGTCATTAGCTTATCTATCATTTTAATGTTTTATCACATTGTGCCAACAGCCACTGAGAACATGACATGTCTTTAAAAGCCATCCACATAAAGATGGCTAGAACATGAACTTGATGCACATTGTTGATCAAAGAATAACTAAAAAGTAATGTAGCTCATAATGTAGATGTGAAAAGTCCTACATAGTATTAGTTTATTTTCTTTCTTTACTTGAGACAGGGTCTCACTCCATCACCCAGGCTGGAGTGCAGTGGCATAATCATGGCACACTGCAGCCTTGACTTCTCAGGGTTAAGTGATTCTCCAACCTCTCAGCCTCTGTAGTGGGTGGGACCACAGACATGTGCCACCATGTCTGGTTAATTTCTTAATTTTTTTGTAGAGACAAGGTCTTACTATGTTGCCCAGGCTGGTCTTGAACTCCTGGCCTCTAGCGATCCCCCTACCTTGGTCTCCCAAAGTGCTGAGATTACAGGCATGAGCCACTACATCCAGCAGTATTAGTAATTTTGTATCATGTGTTTCACCTGACTTTATCTAAATTTCCACGTGTCTATTCGCTTTATGCAGTTCCAAATAAAGATGTATATTTAGTAATGTTTTATTAGATTGTATTTTGGTCTTCTGAAAATGAACTAAAATGCCATGATATTATGAACTTCCCAATAGTGATAAAAGAAAATAGTTTATTGTGGTTAGGTTTTGTTAGTATTAATGTACCACGCTACAAATGCCTTTAAAAAAGTTTGTTAATAATAAGGCCTTCTTAAAATTTCTCCTAAAAGAAAAAAGGATGTACTAGAAATAACTTAAATGACTAAATTTCTAAAACTACCTTCCCATTTTATTAACTTGTGACTAATAAAATATGTAACACTAATTCACTGTTATCCTGGAAGGCAAGTAAGTTACAGAATACAGCATGTAACAATAACAGGAGCTGAAGTTTTGTAATTGTTTTACTCCATGTAATCTTGCAAAACAAGAACTTTTAATCCTTTTATAATGTGGTCATCATAATAATTATTCCAATTTATAGCGGGAGGAATTTCTATCAAAACTGATTAAGTCTTATTTTTAAAAAGACCGTATGTGTTACTAAATATCAAGTATACGCTCATTTACTACTTTAAAAAAGAATCTTTCATGGTTTTAGTCTTTTTTAAAAAACCATATAATTGTGTATATCAACCACTAATTTTTAACTCAATTGCTATGGTTAAAATATTTTATTAATTATATATTTTATATACCATGGAACAGTCACCATAGTTCAATGAAGCCTCACAAATTATTGTCCATTTTAGCATTTTAGAACTTTCACAGAATGAAATGTATTTAGAAAAGTGATGCATGTCAGAAATGTAACTTTGACATTTATGATAAGAATTATATAAAAATGCTGTAAAGAGGGACTATATACAGAATGGAGACACACTGGCATAACTATACAAAGAAAGAAAACCGTAAAAGCCAAACTTGCTTTTAACCTCAAGACCAATAAAGCATTAAGCTTCATGTAAGCTTAACACCTTCACCTTACTATTCTTAGTTTTGGTAGAGAAGAAAAAGAAGAAAACTGATTATTTGTTCTGGTCTACTATGAGCCAGGTACTGTGCTGGGTATTTTTTTTACATCTTCCGATCTTTGTGGTAAAAGATGCTGAGCTCTCAATAGCTCCTTTTTGCTGATGGGGAAGCACACTTAGAGGAGTCAGGCAGTTGTGCACAGCTCACAAAACAGTCAATGTCGGGTCGGGCTATCTGATCCTCCCCATGGGACAACGGTCTTCCAGAGTTCTTCCACTCTCACAAATCAGTCTCATCTATAACCAGTAACTAAGGCTCCACGGACCATTACAACAATGATTCTCAAACGAAATGGAGGAACCCTTGTAGTAAGAGCTCCTGAGGAGATTCCTTTCCTGCTCCAGCCTAGAACTCTGTTCTTTCTACAGATGATGCCTACGAGGCCCAAGGACTTCAGGGAAATAAAGGCCCTGGTGACTTAGGAACGTGGTAAGTAGGTCTTTGACTTTCATTTCCAGGTCCTTTCTACACTGCTACAAAGCCTCCAGCATTAACATTATTTTACTGGCTAAAGCAAAGTTTCGGTTCAAAACAATTCTGGAAAAAAATAAGCATATAAAAAATATAGTATTATATAAACATATTATATAATATCCATTAAAAAGGTAAAAAAGGGCCAAAGTGTGGATGAAACTGTATGAATTATTCTTACTTTGCAACCACTACAAGTATTAAAAATAAAGAAATATTATACATTTACAATAGTTAATGATCTTAAACTTACCTTAAGCCATAGCAAGGCAAAGTGAGGAGCCTGAACAGTGCCAGGAAAACTCTTAAAGGAAGCAGGGTGAACACATACAAAAACGCATCCAGGCACAGAAAGATTCCAAAAACCATCAGCTGAATTTTAAGGAGAGAAGAAAAAAAAATATTTTAAAAATACTTGTAAATGAAAATTTCAAACAATCAGAATTTCTAAACATTATAAAAAATTAATTTCTTAAAACTTAGCCCTGGGAATAACAAATTAATAGTTCTACTCTTCAAAGAATGAGTCTGTGCTTCCTGCAGAGCCTTTGGTTTACGACACACAGAAGAAATTACTCAAAAACAAGTTGCCAAGTTGCCCTTGACCATAGTTAATGGCACATAATCTGGATGTCTTTCTGAGTACTTCCTCAAGCTCTAAAGATATTATGGAAAATCTTTATTCCTCATAATTTTGCTATTCCTATTTAATAGGGTGCTTCGTTGATGGGAAAGACTGGAATATATATTGAGTTACATTGTTTATGTTAAAAACATGCAAACTGATCACTAAGTTTAACACAATTTCATGTGCACTGAAACTTGCTGCACTCTGAAGGCCTTATTCTTAATTCCAGGACCAACCTCTTAGCGTTTATATTTCTCCTTCTTTCTTGAGTACTTGTCATACCCTTTCTTTTTGTGGTAACATTAGACACTCTTACTTGTTAAGTTTAGGACTATACTACACAGAGAGAGGGTGAAGTCTTTTGAGGACTTGGCCAAGTAGCCACCCCTAGGCTAACAAACTCAGCTACCCATTTTAAGAGTGGTGACTTTCTGTATGCCTGGCACACAATTATGGTATGATACATATGCCTGAGCCACAGCACTCCATGTATCTTTAGTCAATAAATTGCCCTACCTCCACAGATTGAAATTCACAGTTACAGACTGAACTGTGTCCCCTATCAAGTTCCCAAGTTGGTACCTTAGAATGTAACCGTGCTTGGACATGGGGTCTTTAAAGAGGTAATTTAAGTTTAGGTCTTTAGGGTGGGCCCTAATCCAATATGACTGGATTCCTTATAAAAGAGGAAATTTGGACACAGGCACAGACAGAGGAGAGATATCAAGACCGAGGGGGAAGGCAGCCATCTGCAAGCCAAGAAGAGGCCTCAGAAGAAATTACCCCACTGACACTCGATTGCAGACTTCCAGCTTCCAGAACTGCAAGATAATAAACGTCTGTTGTTTAAACCACCTAGTCTATGGTACTTTGTTATGGCAGCCCTAGCAAATGAATTCACATGTCTTTAAATCGAAGAATATATTTTTTTAATTTTGGATAAAAATGTCTCAAAAATATGCTACACATATTTTTGCCAGATTTCTTAATCTGAATATATAGGCCCTTTTTTTGTTTTCCACAATTTAGACTCATTATGAACAGCAATGAAAATATGATGTTAAACCCCTAAGTCACGTGCTGATAGATTAACATAGAGTCCCAGTGTTGCATGTTTTCTTGTCTTACACACAAAGCAGTGCAGTAGGAAGTTGAGCAAGGTCCATGTACATAGAATTTGTGGTCCTTTTCTATTACTCTCCTGTCACTGAGAAGCCTTTTCCTCCTTGGGAGTGGACTGCTGGTTCAGTACTGAGGGCAGAAGACCCAATGTCCCCAGAAGGAGAGTTTGTGATCCACTAAAAAGTTGCAACTCAGTCTGAAAATCAGGTCCCGGAGAGGCAGCCAGGTTGAAATTTAGTTCCCTCCTAGGCAGCTTCCAAGGCACTGAAGACAGTTCAGCTCAAACTGACTACAGAAAGATTTGCAGTAGAGTATACGAGTGGGAACACACTAGAAAGTTCTTTGTGCAAAACTGAATTAAAAGTACTGAGTTACAAACTGCAGGCATACAATTTTAAAATATTTTCTAAAATTCATTCTCAGCAGCGATTTATCAAAATGTACATGTTTCAAAATAATCTTATGCTTAATAATCTTCAGGTACCTCTTCAAAATAAAAAGAGTTATAAGTGAAAACATCAAAGGACAGAAACGTTCACCAGGCTCTCTGTCTCTGAGAGCTCTTGTCTGGAAGGACTTCAGAAGCCTACAGGTTCTGGGCAATACAACCAGGCACTGGCCAGGTGCTGGCCCCGCCTGTGCATGGCCGCAGTCCAGTACCACCCACACTCTGCAGTGAGACAAGGAGTTGGCTGAGGTTCTTGAGTGGTGGAGGCAGAGCCAGAACCTCCCTCAGTCCGCAGAAAACTGAAGCACTATTTCTATTAATGACACTTTCATTCATCCTTCTGGCCTCACTCACCACTGGATTTACCATTATACATATTTCAAAATAAAGTTTAACCTAAGTTTTTAACATCTGAACTTTAATGCTAAGGAAATTACAAAATGAAAATTATCCTGTGACATTGTAAGTAAACAAAATATTCACTTGCAAAAATTTCTGCCACCTGCTCTTATCATATTTATTTTGAACCTAATAGAACTGCAACTTAGCATCTGAAAAATACCTGCCTCAAGAGAAATAAATCAATAAAAACACCAGCCTCTTTCTGTAGGGAATGAAGCAGGGTTTCTTTACCTTTTAAAAAATCTATGCTTCCCTTTATGACAAAAATCTCCTGCCCTTCTTTTAGCACCATTTGAAATTTCAAAATAAATAATATGTTATGGCTAAAATGAAAGAAGCATAATGATTTTGCAATATGCCTCCTTGAATTACACTAACCATCTTCTGGAAATTCTGAATACCATCTCCTCCACCACAACCACCAAATACCACCTGCTAGTCAAGGATCGCTGGTCTAGAGTGTTACAAAGTAGGAGTAAAGAGGCTGTCTCACTTTTATAAAGCTTGTGCTAAAGCTTTGGGTCTACTTCTGTAAAAGCAGAGCCCATATCTTGCTTAATGCTGCACTGGGAGGAAAGACATCTTCTCCAGGGAATTCACGACCCAGTGAGCTTGACACAAACCGCACAGTAAGTGCTGGATGAATGATGTGCTCTGGAAACACAGGTGAAGAGCTTAGGTCTGTAAAGTGTGTGTATTTGGGGGTAGGGGAGAGTGGCATGTACACCACAGGGAAGGAGGTGCAAGAGATAGCAGAGATGTCCCACAGAGGAGAGAAGATGGACACTAGATTTTGCCAGGAAGTAAAGAGGACAGAATTCCAAACCAGCGGAAGAGCATGCACAGGTACAATGTGAGTAGCCTCCTAGCGGTGAGGTTAGGCTATAATCATTATGCAAGAGGCATGAAAATCACGTTTAGCTCATTGCTAAGGAGCTCAAATTTTTATTCTTAGGTTCCAAGGCATCCTTGTCTTTTGATTGTTTTCACTTATAGCTCTTTTATTTTAAAGAGGTACCTGAAGATGATTAGATTATTTTGAAACATGTACATTTTGATAAATCTCTGCTGAGAATGAATACGCTCTCAATAAACCCACATGTAGGGATCGATTATCAGCAGAATGTCAAGGGGAACAGGATATCAATAAGAAAACTATAAATGACTGACTTTGAAAGCAATTACTGCAGATTCAAGGTTATCTCTACAATAAAATCATTTTAATCATCTGAATTAAAAAATTCATGCCCCAGGCCGGGCGCAGTGGCTCAAGCCTGTAATCCCAGCACTTTGGGAGGCCGAGACGGGCAGATCACGAGGTCAGGAGATCGAGACCATCCTGGCTAACACGGGGAAACCCCATCTCTACTAGAAATACAAAAAATTAGCCGGGCGAGGTGGCGGGCACCTGTGGTCCCAGCTACTCAGGAGGCTGAGGCGGGAGAATGGCGTGAACCCAGGAGGTGGAGGTTGCAGTGAGCTGAGATCCGGCCACTGCACTCCAGCCTGGGCAACAAAGCAAGACTCCATCTCAAAAAAAAAAAAAAAAAAAAAAAAATTCATGCCCCAGAAAGTCTATACTCTAGGAGATGGCCAAAAAAGGGATTATCATGAGCCAGGTTCTCTTATGATAGGCAAGCTATGTAAGCATATGTAGCCATGGAAAACAAATCAATTGAAGATTTTAATTTGTAGGACTATGCGCATAGAATGATCCTGAGACTTTCTTGTTTCTCTTATTTCCAATCCATGTTGAATAGTGTTATATTTTAAGCATGTGACCCACATTAACTTAATCCTCACAACAACCCACCAGGCAGGAACTATTACTTGGTATTCTGCTTGCTACAGACAGGGCTTGGACAGGGCTGTGGTGCTCCTGCTGAGAGGCTGGAATGATGCAGCAAGGTAGGAGTGCCCTCAGGGTTCAAGGCAAGACTGAGTGTCACCTAAGGAACAGAGGTCTTAGCTGCTGCTCTAGACTCTGATCCTATACCTTCTATCTAGGATCAGATCAAGGGAGTGGTCAGCACGCAGCACCACAGCAGGTGCAGCGAGCAGAGAGGACAGTATGGAAGGAGAAGAGCCATCAGTGTGAATGATCACAGCAGCCTGATATAGGACAATGAAAGACAGAGAAGAGAAATTTAAAACTGTTTCCAAAGTTGAAATTAGAGAAATAAGTGACTGATTCACAAAGATAAACATGGCCCCATGGTGCCAAGTTCAAAAATTATCTTTTAAATACATCAATAAATGCGGTAGAGGCCTAAAGGATTTGCTGGTTTGTCTTAGAACTATCTGATGGGTCTCACATGCTGAACCTCCCCTGAAAAAATTAAGAATGGTAAGACAGTTGCAGAAAGAACGGGGAAGCTATGGTCACCACCACCACAAGCAGGATGTGACAAGCCTTGGAGAGAAGGGGAGAAGCACCAGCCAAGGCTGCTGAGATTTGAGACATGTGGATCCCTACTGGCTTTCCTGCTTCTTAGCAGCCACAGAGGGGGTACATCTGCGCAAGGGTGTGTCATCAGCAAGAGCTGCATCATGAGAAGAATTTAGAGGGATGATTCTCTAAACATGTTTTCATGAAATTAGAAACTGACTAGGATGCCCAAGAAAACACTGCCACAAATATGGGTCTGAGTAAGTACTCTCTATTAGTTTCACAGTGAAATCCCAGGACTGTTTTACTGAAATAAAGGGCAAACAACAGTCATTATGTTTTCTTAACATATACCTCACACTGACATAAAACAAAAAGGCTTTATATGACATTTTAAGTCCATTCATTTGAAATGAACTTTTGGATTATTTTTTTCCTAAATGTTAACCCTGCCACGACCTTCAAAAAGGCAAAACTAAGTTACTCAAGTAGACATTTAAATCTTTCCATCTGCCCTCACCATTCCTCATAGGCAAACTCATTCAATGAATCATGTACTATCAGACCCCTTGACATGACCTAAGCCCAACCTTCTAATCAAGTAAAACCCAAGAGAGATTTGATGCCTTGATCAGGCCTCAGCTATTATAAACAGACTCAAGAAGCTAAAGTTGTTGATGCTTGATTACAAATAATTTCCCTGTATGACAGTAACCCTTCTCCCTTTCAACAATAATAGTTTATGCCTAGTAATAACAATATATCAATACTTACACCTTCAATCTGACAAATTTAAAGCTTATAAAAATTTGCTACATTGGTAAGAAAACTAAGTGGTTCTATTTAAGTCTAAGCAGTTGAATTTAATTTTTAGAAAAATTTGTTAAATAGCTATAATGTACAAGGCATGGTAACAATGAAATAACGAATTGCCAAAAAGCACAGAATTACAAGATAAAGAAAAGTCAACAGAATATTTTCATTTTAGTTTAACCAGATATGCAAACTTACATGAACATACATAAACACGGAAAAGAATATTGCTGAAAGGTTTCATGATAATCCACAACATACATCTGACATATTTAACACAAGAAATAAATACCATGAGAAGGGAATAAATAAATGAAATGAAGATTTTAATCTGTATAATTAAATTATGTAATTGTAGGATTAAATTAGAATTTTAATTGTAGAATTATATTATATATTAACTATATTCATGGAAGGATCTTGAGCTCTCCCTGCTTGTCTCACTTCCAGTGCATGTTGAATATGACTATAATAATTTTCCAGAAAGAAAGCTCTGAGGGACGGCTAACCCAATAACCATTATCAGTTCTTTTCTGTTTGTTGGAAAAGCATAATCATCACTGTCCTAGCCTCCTCTGCAGCTGGGGATGGCTATGTAGCTCAGTTTGCACAATAAGACAGAAGTGGAAGTATTCCAGGCCACGTGTGGGAAATCTTTCAATTCTTTATAAAAGGCATAGTCAAAAAGGTGGCAATGCCCACCCCATTTCTTTCTGTTTATAATGCAGATGTAATGCTGAGGTTGCAGCTGTCATCCTTCTACTAGAAGACAACAAGCAAGAGGACCCAAAGCCAATTTGCCAAGGATGGCAAAGTAGAAAGATGAAAAGGACTTGGGTCCATGACAGCGTCATTAATCTCCTGCAACAACTGAGACCTCTTTTTTTCTAGACTTGTTGAAAAAAATAGTTTCCTACTTGTTTAAATCACTGTTAACCAGTTTTTCTGTTCTATACAGCTAAAAGCATTCCTATGAAACACATATTTAACAGTCTCCTTCCACAGACTCGACTCTAAAGCCTGACCATTCAACATAACTGGATCTAGTCTATCTCTTTTTTCGAGACAGGGTCTCGCTCTGTTGCCCAGGCTGGAGTACAGTTGCATGATCTTAGCTCAGAGCAACCTCTGCCTCTGGGGCTCAAGCGATCCTTCTGCCTCAGTCTCTCAAGTAGCTAGGACTACAGGTGCGTGCTACCACTCCTGGCTATTTTTTGTAGAGACAGCGTTTTGCCACATTGCCTAGGTTGGCCAGCATGTGTCAGTGGTTTCCCGTCCACACTTAACAATTTTCCACCTCTGGATCTTCCTAGCATACCCATCCCATCCTACAAAGCCTATACAACAAAATCTCCCTCTTTTTCCTTCCTGGATCCTCATCCCAGGCCTGTTGTTTAAGCATGCTTACCCTTCTCTAAATTCTTCACATTTCATTTATACTATTTAAAAGCACTTGTCACTTTGTATCCTGTACCATAATAACTTATGGATCTGATATCTCCTAAGCTAGGTGTGAGTCTTGTTTATCTCTGTATTCTGCATCGCAAAAGTACCTTCTTGGAACATAGAAAGTACTCAAAACATAGATGCAGCAAATTAATAATTAAGTGTGTAAGTCATCTTTACCTTTCTAAATTAGAATTTAAACATACCTGGGAATTTTAGAAGATCCTATAATGTGTATTTCTTTACTATTTACTGTAGCTTTAGATTCACAAAGATGACAAAATTAGTCCTTAGACAAGAGACAAGTTTGACCTGATGCTTGGTACACTGTTCCTAAGGGGACCTAAATGGAGAGCATACACTACTAGCACATACCTCTACCAAACAATGGTGGAAGGACAGATCTGTCTGGAAGTCAATGTAGAACTGCCACAGTGGGGTGGGCACAGGAATTGGAGCTTTAATAGTATATATATATCTTGTAAGGCTGTTGAAGGGACTGAACGCAAACACACGTAAAGTGCCTAGGACAGTACCTAGCACCTAATTCTTACATAGCAAACATTATTTATTATTCACACAGAAACAGATACAAGTGGTGGGATGTAAGTGTCTAAGTCAAGGTGGGGTGTGGGACCGTGAGAAATCACTCACCATGAATTTCCTCTTTAGGAAACTGATGCTCCCTGCCCCCGATTTCACCAAGCCTCTGGTTAAAGCACCCTATTTCTGTTATAGTTGTAGGTTTCATGCATGTGCCCACCGAGGCCAGACTCTACAGGGCTTGGCAGAAAATGGTAGGGTGTGTTATCATCTCTCATGGCCATTGGTTATGTCCTTCATGAAAGAGATCAGCTTTATTCCCAGACAGCCTGGGTAAAAGGAAAGAGGAAAAAAGAAGCTTTCCCTAGATATTTTTTTCTGCCTATGGTCAGCAACCCAAGAGGGCCAAGAGTCAGAAAATCATGCCCCTTGCAGGGTTAGCAAAGTCAAGTTTAGTGGCAAGCAAAGCAGGGAGATTAAAAGTATAATGTGAGATAAAACTGGGACCCAGGGAAATCCTAAAAACCACACCTCTCCCAATCATCTCCTTCTGAGCACATCCCAAAGATGAAAGCTATCCCTACTGCAAAGAAAAATATTACACCCACCAGAATGTAATCGGGAACAAGAAACCTTTAAATTCCTCTCACTCTAGCAGAGTAGTGCATTCCCCTGAGTGGCTGATGTGAAGGCTGTGAAAAATTTTACATGCTTACCATATAATTAATATATAGATGAGACAACTTAGGCACAGAATGATAAAGTGAATTGCTCAAGGACTCACAGCTAATCAATTGTGAAGCCAAGATTCAGAGTTAGGCAGTCCAGCTTTAGAGATGATCCCCTTAAACACTTCACTATCTTGCCTCTCAACTTAGAATGCACAGAGAGTATAGTTTAATCTCCTTAGTTACATAAAAAAGAATAATAAAGTTCCCAAAGTGGACTACATAAATAGCAGAAGATCCGGTATATAGAACCCAAGGGGTTGTGGGGTCAGGGGAGGACATTTATGGTGGAAGAGATGTCTCCCAAAGCCAATAAAACACTCCAAAATTACGTACCCCTACATTAAAATAAGAAGTTTAAGAGTGAAAATCATGTGCTAACAATTGGAGATACTATTTAAAATATATAAGCAATTCATTTTTACTAAATGTCAAGTATAAGGTGTTTATCCAATGACAATATAATACAAAAATTGGAGGATTTTTTTTTACATTAGTAAACAGGTTTGACAAGAGATATTAAGTTGACTTTTCTCTTTATCTTAAAATATAAAAATTAATTACATGTGTTATGGTGTTTACAACCTTTGTAGAAGCAAAGTGCTCTTTAATTTTCAAGTTTCTCTTCCTGAAAAGGTTAGGTGAAAAATATCATAGCATTTATCGAAAACAAGAAAAAAAATGAGTAAGGTATTATATATTAGAATAGACAATGTAAACAAAAAAAGCCAATAAAAAGTAATTTAGGTTATCTTGCATGTCTAGATAGGCTCTCAACTCATAATAAAAACTTCAGGTGAAATCCTACTTATAAAAAATAAAGGCCTTAAAGGTATCAGAGTGAATTCATGTGGTTATGAGAGATATTTAAGCCTGGAATTAAACTGAAACCTAAATTTGCTTCCTTTACATCCCGCTTGGTTTTAGAAGTTAAGAAAAAATGCTCCAAACAGAAAACCATGACATTCTTTTGTACATTTAGGCTACAAAGCTTCTTAAGTATTGTTCTAAGAGACTACATCAAATTTTCCCAAACAGGCCTAAAGCTTCTTTCAGGGAAAACAAAAATCATTAGGAAATTATTACAACTGTGTATTAGCAGTGTTAATGCAACTTTTCTGACATTATACATTTACATTCATACAAATGGAACCAAAGTTTCATGAAATGATACTTACTCTTAGCATAGGCAATGTTCTCTGATAATTCTTCTATTTTCTTAAAAAAAAAAAAAATTCTGATGGCAATTTATACTGATTACTTGATTCATTAGTGGTTCTACAGTGGACCAGAATTTAAAATCACTGGTTTATACTTTAGTCTCATGAAGACATAAGTATAAGGCTATTTTCTCCAGAAGACAATTTATACTCATAATTACAAACATGAAATGCTTATAAGTTTCTGTGAGAAATCTACCCCAAAACATTGCTTGTTATTTCAGTTGCCTTAAGAGAAAGAAAGAAGGAAGCGTGAAACGAGCCTGTCTCTGCTGAGGTAACAGAATCAGGAGTGGATGCTGCCACTACTCATTAGTTTTGCCACAGGAGGGGTAATAAAAGAGGTCAGACAGACACCAACCTACTTTGAAGCAGTCCCCTGGTTGTGCTCATAAAGTTTGGTGGGAGTTGCAGATTTAAATCCCTCTGCAGAGATTTATGGGAGTTCAGATAACTCCCCAGAGAAAAATGGGAGTTCATAATTACTCAGACAGACAGGAAACAAATTCCCCCGTAGAGGGCTGAGGCCAGGTGGGCAAAAGCTGACAGTGGCTGGCACCATCCTGTCCAAATACAGGCCTTGGCAGGCTGTCCCACTTCCCCTGCACTGTGTCCTCACACTTCCATCTCATGGCTTATTGCTGGAAGAAATCCGAAAAGCAAGCTTACAGTCTTTTAAGACACAAGAACTGGTTTAATCTTGTATTTTTTTCCAAGTAAAAGAAACATACGCCTACCCCACTCCTTTCTCCAAACAGAATCTTCGTTAAATCCCAATATATAAGATAGAGCTGTTGCTGCGCTGGAGAGGAGTGCTGCGGACAGCCCTGCCCACTCCTCCTCCCTCCTTATCTGTCAGTCCCTCAGGCTCCTCCACGGAATCCTAGTCCTCTAGAAATGTAGGAATTACAGTTATAGTTAAGCATATTTAATGATCCTCGCTAAAGCCAATCAAACCATTGCCATATTTGTTCTCTAATCTATGCTTGCTCACCAGCTCTCTAAAACCCACCCTAATACAGAACTCCCTAAAACTTCAGCAAGTGATGCTTCACCAAGAACCTACATAAAGCAACATTTCTGAAACTGTCACTCTACATTTGGCTCTTTTTCTTCTATTAAATGATAGACTGTCAGAAATAGAACATCAGCCAAATCAGCTGGGTCCTTACTCCTCATTGCCTGTAGTACCTCTTGTTATTACAATGTACCAATAAATTGAGCCAACCAAACTCTTCTGATAGCCACTCCAACAGAAAGTATGATTCCAAGATGATGACTGGACCATTACAAGATTTATGTTACCATAGAAGTATGAAAACATGTGGCCGGGCGCGGTGGCTCAAGCCTGTAATCCCAGCACTTTGGGAGGCCGAGACGGGCGGATCACGAGGTCAGGAGATCGAGACCATCCTGGCTAACATGGTGAAACCCCGTCTCTACTAAAAACTACAAAAAACTAGCCGGGCGAGGTGGCGGCGCCTGTAGTCCCAGCTACCCGGGAGGCTGAGGCAGGAGAATGGCATGAACCCGGGAGGCAGAGCTTGCAGTGAGCTGAGATCCGGCCACAGCACTCCAGCCTGGGCGACAGAGCAAGACTCCGTCTCAAAAAAAAAAAAAAAAAAAAAAGAAGTATGAAAACATGTTTCAATACAGCTGAAGCTTAATTATTTCTTCTTTTCTTTTAGTAAGCAATTTTGGAATTGCTTAGACTCACCAACTCTAGCATCAGCTAGGGGAGAAGGGGCTGCTTTCCCATCCTATTTTACTGGTCTTGATAGGATAAGGCACAGACAAGGAATAAGACACATGAAGATGTAGTGCTGCTGTTACTACACTCACCCTGTAATGTGATGCTTCCCGTGACAAAGATAAAACAAACCATCTTTTTCTTTGAAGAGACTGTCCTGTATGTTTATAAACATGTGGGCTTTCTGAGAAACTGAAACCTTTAAAAAGGCTGAAATTAAATAATTTGTTAAGCTGAATGGGGGAAAAAAACCTGTTTCTAGTAAAACAGAACTGAAGGGAACTAAAAGGGTACAGAAGTAGAGATTAATTCCTTACAAAAGTTATTTTGATGTAGCACACAATGACAATGATAGGCAGAAAAGTTCAGATTTTGACAGATCTATTAACATCATTGGGTCTTACACTGAAAAATGTAACTTTAAAGCTTCTTCCTATAAGGAAATTTCTACTCCCCCAATAACATTATTTCAATTATTTAAAAAACCCAACTCTAGCTGTTCACCATTTTTTTTTCATAATTAATACTTTGACATAACTTTCAACACGATGTCTGGTAATGAAAAAAAAATAGTACCTTTTCCAATTCTCTTGGTATTCGCAAACAAGTGTATACTCTTTCTCTTCTTTCTGTATACTTGGCCTCATTATGTTCAAGGAAGTACCCTCTTGTTAGTTCAGCACTGAGGAACCTCAACAATGAAAGCTCTACAGAAAAGAAAATGACAGAAAACAAAAAGAACAGTATTTATCAAGGAACGTCCATGCTAGCTGGGGCCATAGGTAATACACATATAAAACAAAGAGACCAAAATAAATGTTATCTATAATTCTATGTCTAGAACTGAACAACTACACACAACGATCAGCAAATATTTCTGAGAAAAGTATTCTTCTGTGTGGTATAAACTGAAAATGCCACAGGAATATCTAAGGGAATCATTACTAAGGGCTAGAATAGTCAAGAAAGTATTTTTCAAGAGCTCAGTCTTGGTTCTTACAGGTGATACAGTACTTGGACTGACAGAGATGGAGGGAAAATCAGTAGCTGTCAAGAATATATAAAACAGAGCAGTATATAGAGTCGAAAGGGAGCCAAGTCACACAACGGGCACCACTTTAGTCCAAGAACCATCCTGGGTGAACTACATGGATACCAGTGCCCCAGCTACCTTCTTAGTTCAGCCTCAGAAATCCTGCACAAACGTCTAAATAATGCCATTTTCCTACATGAAGACTTACCAACATGACACTCACAATAGTTACGCAAAGTGCAACCTCAACTAGATCAGAAAAACTTCCCCTTCCTTGGATCTTTCCATTCACCCATGTTTTTCCTCTGTTCCTCTAAAGCAAATTACTCCATAGTCATCTCATCTCAGATGAGGAAAACAAGGTCAAAAGAAATTATTTATATACTTTCCACTCATTACAACTGGAAGCTTGAGGTGAGAAGTGAAGGCTCTGGATGCTCGACCCCACCTCTTCTCAGTGCATTACAGTTCCCTGACAGCCCATCCCCTCAATGACCCTCAGCACCCCTTACTTCATCTACACCTTCCTACTTTTACTTTTACTCTGCAGGAGGTAAACTCTCTTCCAGAACGCAGGTTACCAAAAGGTTTCCAACTGTCCACTGTTTTCTTCGCTCTGAGCTGGCCTTGTGGTCCTTTTTACCAAATGTGGTCTTAATATTCCCTCCAAAAAATGACAAGGGAGGAAGGTTGATTTCATTTATGCAGATCTACTTAAGGAGTTGCATCTTCTAGGGTACTATGATCTAAAGCCTACCTGTGAGGCGGGAAGAGTTTATAGTAAAAAAAAATCCTTGGCTGGGCGTGGTGGCTCATGCTTGTAATCCCAACACTTTGGGAGGCCGAGGCGGGAGGATCATGAGGTCAGGAGTTCAGGACCAGCCTGGCCAACATAGTGAAACCTGTCTCTACTAAAAGTACAAAAAAAATTAGCTGGATGTGCTGGCGGGGCGCCTGTAGTCCCAGCTACTTGGGAGCCTGAGGCAGGAGAATTGCTTGAACCCAGGAGGCGGAGGTTGCAGTAAGCCAATATCACACCACTGTACTCCAGCCTCGGTGACACAGCAGGACTGTGTCTCAAAAAAAAATTATATATATATATATATATATGTATATATATCTCCATCCTTAAAAGCCCTTGTAAAGCCTTAAGAAGCCATCTTGACTATGGTTCTAAACAACAGGTCTACAACAGCTTACCTTGTCCAGCATTACAACGGATCGCTAGTTCTTTGAGTATTATGTCAAGTGGCTTGCTTATGTTAGGGTTTATTCCATATATATGTGTACATACACACACACACACACACACACGCTTCTTTAAATATCAGATTCATAATCTTTTTGGGGAGTCAGTGTTACCATGAAGAGTACATTTACAGTTGAAGTCATGTTGGTTAAGTGTACGCAATATGTGAACTGTATATATTAACAGATGTTTGGATTTAAAGGACTTAGTCTAACCAAATCCACGTAGAGTAGAACTTCTGGTTAGGAACTTTCTAATATGTTCTAAGCTGGCTAGAACCAGAACAAGATCTGCTCTTTTAAGGTGAGAAAAAGAAAGCCTTTTGAGTTGCAAACAAAAACAGCCAAGACTAATGAAAGATAAACAAATCATACTCAGTTCAGTCAGTTTTCCAATCAGGAAATAGAGTATGTTTTGATTAGTATCTACAAACACCAGTTCTTTCATGTAAAAATCGAGAAGCAACAGGACTTTCAGAAAGCAGAGGAGATTCCACATACATAATTTTTCACTGACCTTAGTGAACTCTGAACTTTGAACTCCAGAGGCCACTTCACCACACTCTACGGACAGCAGCCAACCCTGCAGCTTCCCCGTCTCTCCGTGCCACCTAAATCTGATTCATTGGTGCTCTTCTCTCTTGAATGGCTAAATTTTTTCATCTAAGTCTCTCTGGTAGCCCTTCTTCCTCTACCTGATCCTTAAGTGTTTGCTGGTTCAGTGCTCTATTCACTACAGTAAAATGTCAGCCGTCCTTCAATGCTAGCATTCTCCAATATGTCCTCATCATTCTTTCTTGTATTTATTCCCTATACCTACTTTGTTTCCTATACATGTTTTGTTTCCTATAGATTCCTAACTAAAATTAAAACCATCATCAAAATCCTAAAGTCATCACATCTTCAGCTCTGGCTATTGTCATATTTCCAACAGCCTCCTCTACCTGGATATCCCATAGATACCGAAATCACCTGCAAAACGAAACCAGTATCTTGCCCACTGACTCTGCACCTTTCCTGGAGTCCTGACTTTAGTTACTGGCTTTACCCGTGACATAGTTGCTGCACTAGAAGCCCAGGGCCAATCTTGACAATCCCCTCTCTCTTCTTACCAAGGCCTACCAATTCTTTCTTTAAAACATTAACTTTTCCCCCTTTTTCCTATACTCCACCCTAGTTTAGTCCTTCCCATCTCTCTCCAGGTTATTGCAAAAGCTTCTTGATTGAGTACCATTCTTCCCATCTTTCCTCCCTTCAATGCTAACTCCACCTGGCAGCCAGTCAGCAGCTCACACAGATCAGATATGGTTCTGCTGAAACCCTTCAGTGATTCTTCATTACCTCCAGAATAAAGTCCTACCTCCTCAGTGTGGGCCATCCCAGATCCTCTATCACTGGCCACAGGCCATCTCTTCAGTCATACTTCACACCTGCCTCCCCTGAATTTCTAGGTCACAATTTTCTTTTTATACCACTTTTCATTTCTCCCAAACATGTCAATGGGTTCACACTGCTCCTTGGTCTGAGAATTCCCTACCAATTTTCCAGGAGTGAACATGCCCAGACGGTACCTTCTCTGTGCAGACTTCCCTAAGTTTCTCAGGCAGAGTCTGTCCTTTCCCCTACTTGGCTTCCACAGTACCTGTGCCTGCCTATGATTTTCTGCAGCATGCTACATTCATTTTCTTATCTGGTTTTCTCATTCACCTTTGCATCACTGAGACCTAGCACATAACAGGTACTCAACAAATGTTTGCTAAAACAATATATGGGTCAGAGGAGAAGAAGAAAAATCACAGAGAACAAAAACAGGATCAGACAGTGAAAAGCTAAAAACAAAATGGAAAGGGAAGTGACTAAGAAAAGAAAGAATTACAGACACAAAATGGAGTGGCCAAATTAGTCTCTTTAGGAGGCAGGCAGCAAAGAACAGAATTGACACAGAATTGAGGGAGTAATGTGAACAGCAAACTGAGCTAAACTTTCATGTGGGTGATCTGTCCCTTCTGATATGATAATTTCTGGCATTTTCCCATTTTTCTTTACTGCTGAATTGCTCTATTGAAAGATGATCTATATGAATACAAAAGTGGAATTCATCAAAATGTTCACTAGTAATGGAATTGCTTAATAAATAACAATGTACCAATATAAAACAAAAATCAGAAGTGGCAAAAGAAAAGCATACCTGATACTTGAGAAAAGAACTTGCAATTGTGACAGAATTGTTCGGAGACTCGGGGAGTCAGCAGGGAAGGAGTGAAAAGCTTCATTCAATGTAGCAGCTGCTGAGGATACAGGAGCCTCTACTCTGTCTGTGTAGCTAACAGACTGTAAAGGTAACCCAACGGGTACCTGAACCTCAACCCCCCTGAGGGAACAGGGTACCATGATGCAGTCACAGTCAGTGAGTGCTCTGGGTTTGGGAATGAAGAGATTCCCATTGCCCACACTAAGGGCAAGGAAAAAAATTAGGCAGCCCCCAAGAATGCCATCTGCGTTAAAGAGATACAGAAACACATTACTGTACAATCATTTACAATTTTAAAAAGCAAATTAAATAAAAAGGTTTATTTGGGGCCGGGCACAGTGGCTCACGCCTGTAATCCCAGCACTCTGGGAGGCTGAGGTGGGAGGATCACCTGAGGTCAGGAATTTGAGACCAGCTTGTCCAAAATGGCGAAACCCCATCTCTACTAAAAATAAAAATACGAAAAATTAGCCAAGCGTGGTGGCAGGCGCCTGTAGTTCCAGCTACTTGGGAGGCTGAGGCAGGAGAATCGCTTGAAGCCCAGAGGCGGAGGTTGCAGTGAGCCGAGATCATGCCACTGTACTCCAGCCTGGATGACAAGAGTGAAACTCCATCTCAAAAAAAAAAAAGGTTTATTTGGAAAATTATTCTCCACAATGGTGTTTTCTCTGGTGACTGGGGATGACAGCTTTGACCATAATGAGAGCTGGGTTACGATCTACAGAAGAGCATGGGATTAGCAATCAGGGAAAGGGAGTCCTGGTACCAGCTGTCTTAAACATTAGTCCTGTGACCCTACTCCAGTGACAGATGTCAATTTCACTGAAGAGAAAATGGAAGCTTAGAGGAGTTTTTTTTAATACCTGTCAACTGTTTGCCTTATCCACAGAATCATCAAAGGACTAAGAGAGTACTTGTACGAAAGTATATAAAAACTGCAGAGCATGACGCACTGTCTTCAACTACTTCCTGTTAACTTCACAAGTACTGTAGTATTAATCAGTTCTGGTTTGGTGGTTATCTAATGTTTATTTCTGCAATCCTAGCTCTATCGTTAAAAGGTAAAATGACAAATAAGTATATTTAACAACGTATATAACCTAAGTAATTTTCTGTAAACAGGTTATCATACAACATAAACACCGAGTGTTTTAATTACAAGTACAAAACAATGCTGTGTCCGGATTCCACCTCTAGATATCCAAGAATTTTAATTATAAACGCTAGTTTAGACTCTACAATGGAGAATATAAAAAGTCAAATCAAAACATAACCTATTTCCAGTGTACAGCTCTCACAACTATGAAACAGGTTCTACTGTTATGCTCATTTTGTAGATGAAGAAACCAAGGCCCAGAGAGGCTAAGGAGATCTCCAAGGTCACACAGGAAGCAAACAGAAAAGCCAGAACTCAAAGTCAAGAAGTCTATGACTAGAGTGTGTGTTTTTCACCATTAGACGGCTTTTCCTATTATTGCCTCAAGTGCTTTTGTAAACAGGCGACTGCGTTACTTCTGGAAAATCAGGAGCCCTCTGTCCCTCCTCTTTAGCTGTGCTCCCACTGCACCTTGGGCTGACTTCTGTGAAGCTACACTCTTTACTAGTTGCTCCCTTACAAGACCATAAACTTTCTGAGAGCAGGCCCCATGTATCCCTATATTCTCGAAGTCCAGCCCTGCCGGTGAGTTCTGAATGTAGGGGTAACCTTTGTGTATAATTAGCGCGATGCTAATGGGCTGGGGAATGGTTTTAAATGATACATTAAAGAAATACTAACCACAACAACAAAGTTTCATAAGGTTAAATATCTTGAAAGCTTTGTCTTACCTCCTTCTCATCTACTCCTGAGTCAGTGGCTATATTTTAGGGATCAGAATCCTTCTACTTTACAGTATGAGGCAGTTTACCAAGGTCTTGCATACATTACTTCATACAATTCTTGCAACAATCATGAGAGCTAAAGAGAGCAATTAATGCTGTCCATATTTTGTCCATTTTCATATTATAAAAAACTGAGGTTCACAGAAGTTGAGTACAAAGTCATTGAAAAGCTAAGCGACAAACTGGGAATAGCACCTAGTCCAGTGTACTCTCTTGCCTATATCAAAATGATCAACCATCTCTCTGACAATTATAATTTGGCTGTGATTCATGGTGAAGGAGGTAGGAGGGTGCTCTGCCTCATTGCCGGAGCCATGGAGTTAGCTTTGCTGCTTCTGCTCCACCAGGACCACTCCCACCTTTCCCTGGAGAAGGCTGCATTTCCCAGAGCGCCACTCAATCCCCAGTGCCGAGTTACACCTGCGTTTCAGTGTTTCGCTTGTTTTTATTTTGCTAAACATTGCTCTCTAGAATTCTATAGACCCATCTGAACTTACCTGTCCTATAATTTTGGCTATAGTTGCCTGGTTAATAATTTAGCAAAGCCACTGTTCTTTACCTATGGGTATCACCAAGAACTCTGATAGCTAAGTACATCTTAACTTCTGTCAGACTTTCATGGTATTTCATTCCGTCTAAGCAAAACAGTCACTCTCATTTGTTATGCTAAATATCTACCTTTATGTTTTAAGAGTATTTTTCCAATAATCCAAATATTTACTTCCTGAACACTGATTTCAGTTTTCAAGATGTCAATTAATTTTAGTTCATTTATCCCAATCTTACCAGGAAGAAATATCATTCAGTAAAAGTCTTTTAAAAATAGATACTTTTGGGAAGCCGAGGCGGGTGGATCCTGATATCAAGAGATGGAGACCATCCTGGCCAACATGATGAAATCCTGTCTCTATCAAAAATACCAAAATTAGCTGAGCATGGTGGTGTGTGCCTGCAGTCCCAGCTACTAGGGAGGCTGAGTAATTGCTTGAACCCAGGAGGCGGAGGGTGCAGTGAGCCAAGGCACCAAGGCATCAAGGCACTCCAGTCTGGCGACAGAGTGAGACTCTGTCTCAAAACAAACAAACAAACAAAATTTTACTATTTAATTATAACATAAACAAGTGCTTCAACATTAGAAGAACTATGTTCTGTCAACTGTGAATTTTCTTTTTTTTTTTTTTGAGACAGGGTCTCACTCTGTTGCCCAGGCTGCAGCGCAGTGGCACAATCTTGGCTCACTGCAACCTCTGCCTCCAGGGCTGAAGCGATCCTCCCACCTCAGCCTCTCTAGCAGCTGGGACTACAGGCACATGCTACCATGTCCACCTAACTTCTGTATTTTTTATAGGTACGGGGTTTTACTATGTTGCCTAGGCTGGTCTTGAACTCCCAGGCTCAAGCAATCTACCCGCCTTGGCCTCCCCAAGTGCTAGGATTATAGGTGTGAGCCACCGTGCCCAGCCGTCAACTGTGAATATGTAATATGAGGAAAATAATACCAATCATAAATCCCAATCAATTCCTCCAGCACATATATATACACATACATATACATATATATATATATATATATTTTTTGAGACAGAGTCTCGCTCTGTCACCTCCAGGCTGGAGTGCAGTGGTGCGATCTCGTATCACTGCAACCTCCACCTCCGCCTCCTGGGTTCCAGCAATTCTCCTGGCTTAGCCTTCCAAGTAGCTGGGATTACAGGCGCACACCTCCATGCCCGGCTAATTTTTTGTATTTTAGTAGAGACAGGGTTCCACCGTGTTGCCCAGACTGGTCTCGAACTACTGAGCTCAGGCAATCCTCCCGCCTCAGCCTCCCAGAGTGCTGGGATTACAGGCGTGAGCCACTGCGCCCAACCCTTCCAGCATATTTTTACACGATGTCGTCTCCTACCACAGAATTGCTCTGTGATCCAGAACTTAAATTCAGAAAAAGCACAGTATAAATTGCCTTTTCCTCACCCCTAAAATAAAAAACACATTGTTTAATTATCTTCTAAGAAAGCTTATTTTAGAAATAAGAACCTAAGATTAAAAAGTATTAATTAAAAGTAATGAGTAATCATAAATATATTTATATGTTCAGTAATATGTCTAAATATATCTTTCTTAAAATAGCATCAAGCATTTAAAAAGTTGGAAAGTAATACTGGTTAACTGTTAGGAAAATATGAAACATGCATACCCCCATAGTCTTAAATAACATAAAACTTCAGTAAACTTTATTAAGGTTACACTAAACTATTAGATAAGCTTATTAAACAGAGACACACTCTTGTACAAGGCCAATTAGTAATCAGCTTTTCTAGGAATCAATAATACAACAGCAATTCTGCCTTCCTAAGTCAAACATTAAGTAAAAGAACCATCTCACACAATATATTCAAGTTTTTAAGATGTTTGAAAAAATGTTTATAGTCTCATTTAGAGGAGTAAAGAGTAGAATATTTATAAATGTATAGATGGAAAACAGGTATAAACAAAGGAGTGCCTTTTTCCAAGGTCATAAGGTTGTAAAGCAAAGGATTACAAATGAGAATAGAATATCATTCATTTGACAGTCAATGCTATATATGCTTTCTAGAGACTTCTTTTATGCAAGTAGTCCCCAAATTGGAGTACAAATGAGTTGCTAGGATTGAATTTCAGAGAGTAAACTAGGTTAAAGTTAAAAACTGTAAAAAGCCAAGGCACTGAACTGATCAAAAACCAAAATAAGTAACTTTTCATTGTTCATTTGGTCTATATATACTAATTAAGTAAAGCAAGTGAGAATTTCAAAAGTAAAGCAATAGTTTGTCAGAAGAAGCTAATGTTGCTTTGTATCTGGTTTGTGGTTACTCCAAGTAATTTCCCGGTTTTATAATTATTTTTCTTTTTCTTTGTAAACAAATTAATTGGCTCTAAGATCATAATCATCCATTAGGTTAAGTTTGGGGCCACTGGGATAACTATGTGATATAGGTGAAGACTGGTTAAATGAAAACATATTTTAATAAAAATGTATTTACAAGAAGAAACTGACAAATTTTCAATTACACAAAGAATAGGACATAGGTAATATGAATAGTTAAAACCTTCATCCCACTCAAAATCTTTTGAGGGTATTGCTAAAAATTCAGCTGACTTTTCTGGGTTTTCAGTCTTTCTTCCTGCCTCTGCTCAATCTCTTAACAGATGTGAAGCAAGAAGAGGTCTAACCATGGTTAAAGAGAGAGGAGACAGGCAAAAGAGATGCATAATAAGTTGAAGTTTTAGAAGTCTGGAGTCACTACTAAAGGAGTAAAAGAAATGGGTTCATGGCACTGTTACCAGTAGAAACAATATGTTCACCTATACTTGACTTCAGGCTTTCTTGTTTTACAAGCAATACCTATCCTCGTGCATCTCCAACACCTGCATTACACAGGTACTGCTTCATCCTCATAGGTGCTACCTACCCTTATTTACACCAAGCATTCTGTTAAGTCTCCACGGTGACTATAACCAACCTAGATGCTTCAGATACTGAACTATCTAGTAGTGGCATTATAAAACAGAACCAAATGGATTAGGCAAGCAGTCTAAGTAAGCACAGAGTTTACAAAGCAGTTCAACAACTCAACCAAGCCAAAAACACAGATTTCCTAATGTTTAGTCCAAAGTTGATTTGCTGGACTTAGATTCCTAAATAAAAATATGGCTATACAGAAACTCTTCTGCCTAAGACTTCTGCAGATGAATCGAGTGGGGAACAAGCACAAAAACCTAATATTGATTATTTGGTTTTATGTCAAAAGGAACAACAGAAGTTGGTAGTATTTTTAAGGACAGGAAGAAAATACAGAAGAGATCAATCTGCAGTTCTTGATAACCACCATATCCAGAGTCTAAGGCTAGTAACCACATATGTAACAAGGGAATACACAATGACCATTCTGAGAGAGCAAATAAAAATAGGAATGATGAGCGGGATTCCCAATTCTAACTATGTTAAAAGGTGTAAGTACTCACATCTGAGACATGCTTCAGCCTATTGCCAGGCTAAATATAAGTCAGAACGGAGTTTTGAGAACAAAGTGATGATGAAATGAAAGCTTAGACTTAATGGAGACACACGTATAATACAATATATAGCATATATAGCTGTTCATACAAACATACATATCTAGCTTCTAAACATGTAAATTAACAAGGAGAGATATAAAAAAAATGAACCTCAGATACCACATTTTGATTTATTTTATTCAGACGGAAAGAGTTTGAATAAGTACCTAACATGTACATTCATTCAGGGAATTCTAGGCTGTTGGGAGTGATCAACAAATGTCTCATCTGTAGAAGGCCTAAATTCCTTGTGAGAAATGATAGAACTGACGGTTCAGCCACCAAGACACTAAAATTATGACTTTCAAAAAGAAAAGCCAAAGGCTGCCTTAACTTGCAGGGGGATCTAGAGCTCAAGAGCAGGGCTGCTAGACTCTCAGAGGCACACAAGAATATAAAAAATCGACAAGTAATACCTTAAGTCCGAGCATCTAGCCTTGGAGGACTAGTTTGATTCAGGGAGAAATGCTATCCAAATGACTCTAGGTGCTGCCACTCAAAGGCCCTCTGACCCAGGCCAGCTCCTATGGAATCGTTTTTTAAAATTCTTAAAAGAAGGGGAAGGAAGGATTACAGAGCAGGGGAAGAGGACGGCACTAGACACAGCAGCCTGGGCACTGAAGAAGGACTAAAATAATTCAGTCTCTAGTGGAGAAACTTCTAACAAATGTGGTTATCAGAGCTACAGGCTGGGTGCTAGCAGTGGCAGGAGCTATGTGACTTAGCAGAGCAGGGACACCAGGGGAAAAGAAGGCAGGGCTCATGTGGAGGCTCAGAGAGAACACTGGCCAGTGGCTCCAGCTGAAACACTCCTGGAATTTGGAATTCTCACCTAAATCCTGATCGTCAAGGCTAGTGTGACTTGGTAAAGCAGGAGTGGCCACTGACATCTTCTCACACAAAATCAATGGAACTGGGGAAAGAACAAAGACTAACCCAAGAGCTAAACCTGGAGGCATCTCCCTGATAATGACTTCCTGCAACTATGGGTTAAAAAAAATCCAGCCTTAAACATGGTGAACCATGTTGGTGAAGAATGGATAAATGGAATAATGAAGTCCATGGAAGTCCAGGTATCCAGTCCCAGAAAAAGCCAGGGAAGAAGTGTGAAGTGATACTGCAAGCTCAAGATCTGTGCTCATCAATAGGCTTCAAACAACTTCATTTCCTCTCCATGCAAACAAGAAAAAAGGGCTTTTAAAATGGTGGCTTTCCTGCAACTGAGAAATATTTTAAAGAAAGTATAGTGAAGCCTGGCTACATCTATTTCTATTTACAAGAGTGCTTTTAATATTCAAGTCTAAGTAAGTAAACACACAGTTGAGAGATTTGATATTTTGACTTACTTAGATCCTGCCAATTCAGAAAGTAAATACTCTTGAAAGCAAATGTTTAACTGAGAACTAAACCAAATAAAGTAGGGTTGAGAATTTTTAAGTGGTTAATTGAAAAAGACCAAACAAGACAGTCTGTAATTTTCATATAGACTGCTTCAAAATCGAACCTACGTCCAGTTCTGGGAATCAGCAAATCAACTAGAATCTCATCTGATCAACTTTATGCCCCTTAAGTACTCTTAAAATTTCAATACTCAAGTACAATCAATGATGTAATCAGCCTCACAACTTAAAGTTATTTGCATGAACTGCAGGAAATAACGGCTAACACAGTCCCTTTTGGACAACAGAAATAATTTTTTAGTTGGAAGAAATTTAATGGAGTTATGGTTCAGTTGCTGTTTAAAGTTCGAGGAATTAAAACGTTGGGTTCACTCTATATTCAAGAAGATATCCATCTCAAAATCTTTTTTCATTTAAAACTAATTTGCAACTGCAATATGAATACTAATGCAAGTTAAAAAAAATTTTTTTAATGAGAATAAAAACCTAGATCTTACAGGAATTGTAACATTGTAACAATACGTTTAAAACTGGTCACTGAATGTAGCATTCATAAGTACACATTTTCTCATCCAGCAATTTTTTTGGCTTAAGTTTCAGTTTAGGAAAAGTTCAGATGCAACATTTCATGGCGTGTTAAATATTTCTGTACTGGGCAAAACTACTGAACTTCATGGTCACTACCACACGGTCAGCTGTCTGTGAAAAATCTATTTGGAGGGCAAGTTAACAGGTCTCTATGGTTCAAGTTCACTTAAAATACAGAACAAAAAAAGTCACCTTGGCATGAATATAATTAAGAGATCAGCCGTGTGCTTCTCACGTTTTGGCTCCGAGACGTGGAGATGCCCCGCCAACCTAAGACCTTCCGAGGGCGGTGCAGGGACCGGACACAACTTTCCCGGCCGCAGACCCCTTCTAGGGCACACCTGGCCTGGCGCGGCCGCGGGAGCCTTGGCGGTGCGCGCGGAACCCGCCGGAGGAGCTGTCAACGGCCG
>NW_012116088.1:3480970-3619921 GCF_000951035.1 Colobus angolensis palliatus | reverse complement strand
GCGGCCGCGGCGGCGAGGGCCCGACTCCAGATCCCGGATCCCCGCGAGCTCCGGCCCTGCGTGCCCGCTATTTTGGTTCCATCTCTTCTGCATATTTATGCTTGCCTGTCACATTCCCTGGCCTCTGAGTGTCCTTTGGCAGTTTCCAAAGCACTTGGGCTAGAAGGAGCTTGGGGAGCTTCACAACAGGTGGGGGCGCGCAGGGGAGGGGCCGCGGCCGGACCAGCAGAGCGCTTCAAGGGCTGGCGCGGGGACGGACTTTCCACACCGTCTTTAGGGACTGGGGTTAGCAGACAGCCCTTGGCCACCACTGTCCTTACTCTGTCGCTTTACTTGGGGTTGGACCTCCCCTTTCCAGCTCTGGCGTGTGACCCCATACCGAGCGTGGTGTCAAGACCACCACCAGCTGGGGCCGTGGGAGCGAAGGTGCCCCAGGCTCGGGGAAGGTGGGGACCTTTTACCCGCTCCGCAAGTGATTGTTGCGCGCTTTGGTGAGGGGACAGTGGTACCGCGATTTCCCGTGTGCCAGCTTCGGGTCTCAGCTGTGCTTTTGTGTCTCTTTGATTAGCAAAAGCAAAACGAATTCCTCCCCGAACACTAACCTTCCTGGAAACTTCCCCAGACCTAAACTTGAGAACCGCATATAAACGGACCTTGAGGGTTCTGTTGTCAGTAGCGGGTTACCTGATTGCAAACTGAGCAAGTTTAAAACGGAGTGGGCTGCTTTGGGCTGCACAGCCGCCTGGCGTTCTGACAGCTGAACAAGAGGCAGAGGTGAGAGCCCAAGATGGACTAAAAATGCCCCAGCAGCTGGGAGCCCAACCTGGCCCAGCCTCGTTGAAAGGAGGAACATTCGGTGCAGGCGTCGGAAGATTATACTTTATGAAACGGGACAGCTCACAGGATTACATTTCTAAGCCAATCCTGTGACGATCCTCTATGAAATTACCTGTTTTCGTTGCATGTGATCAAAACTGAGCCTCACTGAAACAATTGAAAACAAATATTCTCGACAAATCTTAAAAATCGTTTTGAAAATCAAAAGGTATGGACAATGTTGTGGCTTCTTTCTAAGCTTTATTCAGCCCAAATTCTATTATTCTCTGATCTTTTATGGTGTAAAATCATACCCATTCCATTATGTATTGATTGCAAAGAGGGAAGTAGGCTTTTATCGCTATGTTTATGTCAGTTTCCATTTACTGTCTCACCACATTTTTTGGGTCATTGCCTTTGCCTTTGACTTGACAGGAGCTGGGAGGGTAAGAATCCCAAATTCTGTTTCCTAAGGCAGCCAGTTGACAGAATGGACTTTCTTCATTTTCTATTATGAGACCTGAGGAAAGACATTCGGTTCCAAAGGCTGTGTGCCTATCCTTTTAAATAGAGGAGAGAGGTCCTGGCATGGTGGCGCACACCTGTAATCCCAGCACTTTGGGAAGCCGAAGCGGGCGAATCACGAGGTCAGGAGATCGAGACCAGCCTGGCCAACATAGTGAAACCCCGTCTCTACTAAAAATACAAATAATTAGCCGGGCATACGGTGGGCGCCTGCCCGCCTGTATTCCCAGCTACTCGGGAGGCTGAGGGAGGAGAATCGCTTGAATCCGGGAGGCGGAGGTTGCAGTGAACCGCACCGAGATCACGTCACTGGACTTCAGCCCGGGCGACAGAATGAGACTCTGTCTCAGAAAAAAAGAGAAGGAAGCAGCCGTGCCAAAAAAAAAAAAAAAAGGAAGCAGCCATGCCAAGGCTAGGTACTGACTGAAGCAGGAGGAACAAATTGGAAATGTGGGAATGCGAATGTGGGCAAGTTGAGGGTCTTGTAGCTTCTCTTCGGTTGAATCTTTTCACTGAAGCTGCTTTATTATATCTGACATGTGAAGCTGCACAATTTCAAACCTATATTGAAGTCAACATACAAAAAAGCATTTTAGAAACAGCCATTAGTAAAAATACTTTTTTCAGTTAACGCTATTCTTCCCTTGTATGGGTGCTGATAATCAGATAATCAAATAGCTTATTGCATATGGAAAATTGTTTTCTTTTGAGTTAATTCAACGTGTTGCAACTTAGAATCCAGGAAAATAGTATTTTCAAATATGTATTTGGAATCTTCAAAATATTAGGTTACAAATTACCTTAAAATAAGAAATATTTATGCAGCATAGAAGAACCAGCAGTTCTCTGAGGAGGATAAATAGCAGTTAAAATATCATAATGCACTTTTTATCAGTTGTAAAAAGAAAATTACAGGCTTGGATTTATGGTATTACCATTAGAAAAACAATATGAGTATTTAAGAAACATAGCAACCTTAGTCATTAAAGTAGGCATCAAATAGCATTCTGAATTAAGTTATAAGATAAAATGAAGATTTGGATGACAATGACAATATTGCCCATCATTGTCATCCAAATCCTGGTTTTATAACTGTTTTTAGGGGCAATTCTAGTGAACTGTCCCTAAAAGATGTTTGAAATTAGTTCCATACACTTTTCCTGAATCAACTTAAATATTGATTTCACAAACAATAAGATGGTGTGCTGTAGCATGTCTGCACTAAAAAGAAAAAAAATACTCCACAGGTGGGGAGTGATTTCAATAGAGGAAAGTGATGAATATTGGATGTGAGCTCAGAAACCAGAGATTGATAAAGTCTTGTGATTGCTATGTGCATTATGAAGCTACTGTATTTTGAAAATTGCAAAACAGTAATTTTTAAAGAACAAAAGTTTGGTGAGTAGCATATGCAGATTTCAAACATAAATTGCATAACTTCGTATTTCAGTAATTAAAGATTGAACAATTGTGATTTTGTGGCTAAACAAAATATACTGAACTCATTACGTATAAGCCATGGATTCAAAGCCCCAGAAAGTTATCTTAATGAGGCGTGTAAACTCTTTTTGTTTAATGTCCACACCAAATCATTATGGTCTGCCATTTCATGAAATAGCAAGAGTTTTAAAATAAGTGATGTTTTTTAGTTTGTATATCTATATTCTTTCCTACCAGGTATAGCACAGTGTAGTACAAGGGCCTACAGTTATAAGCCTTGGGAAAGATGCTGTTTTGGCCACATATTTCATAGTGTGACCCTGGAAAGAGGGTCTCAGAGGGTCACTGTGGCCCTCAGTGTCTTTTCATTGGTAAATGGGTCATCATCTCTTGTATAATGAGAGCTGAAAAAAATACCATTTTCCTTTTATTCTCCCTTCCTTTGATTTAGGCTGTAGTTTTCACTTTTTAACTACAAAGCAGTTTATCTCTTGATAACACTTCTAGTGTATTGTCCCTAGAATATTTTTGAAAGTAGTTCTATACACTTTTCCTGAGTAATAAAAACATCACATATTTGCTAACTTGAAAGAATCCCGAGTCAGGAAATGGCCTGGATTCTCTCCGACCTTCAACTAAAGTCTTTGACCGAAGGAGCACAGGTGAGCCCTCTCTGCTTCATTTTCTGACTTAGAGAGTACTGAACTCAATGACCGATCCTCCTCCCTTCTAGCTCCAAAATAGTGGGCTAAACCCCATGCAACTCCCTTCTGAGATAAAAATAGTAGACAGGCCTGCACTATCAACATTTGTAGAAAAATATGAAATGCTTACAGTCACTTTGTAATTGAGTCTAAGGTTTGAATGCATAGAGTTTAAATGCAATAATTGTGTTGCTAACAACAAAGACATACAAGTTTTTATGTACCTTTATGTTCTGTGCATTAGTCCTTCATTCCTGGGCATGAGGAGAAGTGATGGTTTCTCAGTGACTTTCCAGAACTCTAAGGCTGTGTTTCTCACACCAGGCCTCAGGGTTTCTACGTTCTGAACAAATTTCCAATATTGTACCCATGCACACCTAAGTCTAAGAACTCTGCTGTCAGGTGACATTAAACGGCACCTGAAGTTATATTTGAGATGATTACTCAGTAATCATTGTACAGTTGATTTTCATAATATGGATCCAAACACTGAATAGAACACAGTTTTAATTAAATCTGTATTTCTCAGTTGAAACTTTATTTTAGCATTACATGACTTCTATTTCATGAATCATAAATGTCATGTGTCTTCACAAACTGTAGTTCTGAATTTAATTCATTCACCATTTTGTTGTCAAAAAGAAGAGTTGATGTTTTTGAAAGATCTAAACAGCTTTGCAGCTGATGTTCTAAAGAAATAAAATATACTGCTGAATGCAGAACAAGCCTTTGCACTAAATTAATGTAAGTTTGATTTTCTGAGTTTCAGTAATAATATTTTCTGTCTTTAGCAATCATTTTTGGACTGATGCTCATTATGTTTTATTCTTTTTGGACTTTATTCCATGGATTTCTAAAGGACATCAATTTGCTTTATTTCTGGAAGATGTAACACAAATTAAGTAATGTGCCTTTGATTCTAATGTACCTCTTACACCTTAACTAAAGCATGAGCAACATCATTTTTAAAAGCATTTCTTTGACATGAGAATATATGACAGAAACCATCGTAAATAGGAGTTTTTGAAAACTACTTTGCTGAAAGGGGTGTTTTGTAAAGGATACTATGTTCTGAAGACCTAAAGGTGAGTTCTGTTTATGTAATAAAAGTGTATGAACCTATATAATTTCATGGCTTATTGGCTTATAGGGCCTTTTATTCATGATCAGATATAAAATGTATTTTGTGCTGGACTTTAAATTTCTGGAAAATTTCAAAATACTGATGAAAGGGCCCCTGGTAATGACTCAGCAGGCTTTCCATTCCAGATTTATCTCTTTGAGAAAAAAGAACAGTGTTTCTCATTATCACCATGAAAATAAATAGATGCTGTTTCAAACCATGTTAATCATTTAGTCGGTTAATTAGGAATAATCCTTTTGCAGAATAAATTCAGACCTTCCAGTAATGTGTTGATAACTGTCAAAAATCCTTTTTTCTAAATCTAGCTAGCAAAGGCTTTCATTTTGGAATTCAGGAAGCAGGGGAGATTTTATTTACCACTCAGTTCCTGTTGCTAGTGCTTTTGAATTTTGCCTTTTTTTTTTTTTTTTTTTTTTTTTTTGTTATTCCCCAGTGGCAAGTTATTTATTGCTTCTTTTGGCCACTCATCAAATAGTAGTTGGTAATCGGAAGATTTTACGTGGTATTTAGGATAGTTTTTTGCTTTTTTCTAGTGTTTCTAGTTGAACTATGATGGATTAAGGGTAACTGAGTAATTTTTCTCTTGACATCGATGCCCTTTAAGCTCTTTTGAGCTGTGATCCTGCTCTTGTTATTAGCTTTCATTCTGTTCATTAATCAGTGTTTTCATTCTGGCAGTTTTTTCCTTTCTTTCTCCTTGTTTCTGAGATTAAAAAGTGAAAGCAGTCTTTTACGAGGATCTATTGTTTGTTATCTTTTAGGCAAACCCAAATATTTATTTGTCTCTTTTGCCTTCATACCCAAATTTATTGCAAATGCATGATAAACTTTCAGATTCTCAAAAATCTTCTCAGGGTTTCTGCTTTCCAGGTTTTAGAAATTAGATTATCTGATTTCAAGGCCTTAGATTTTCAAATTGCTCTTTTGTATGCATCTATTCTATTCGCTTTTCTTTTCAGTTCTAAGTCTATGTTTATGTGTAAAATGCTTCTCTTGTTTCTGACATTTTCCAATTTAGTATCAATTTCTCATAATGAACCACTTTTACCTGCTTGTCTTCCATGTGGATGCTTAATAAATACTCTAACTTAGGTATACAGTTTCATGGAGGAGAACAGAAGAATGTGGTTAATTTTTTGAAATAGCAACAAGAAGAAAACATATTGTAGCTTTAGCAAGCATTATTTTCTTGTGACAGTTTTATCCTCCTAATTATACTTTGCCTAAGCTGGTACTAACATTAATTCACGTTCTCCTAAGCATATGCCCACTCTTGACAGATATACACTGGGGTTGCAAATTTGGCATGTATAATTTACGCATAAATATTCGATTGCTAAGAAAACTGAGACTAAATCAGATGCTGGTCATTGTCATCTTTTAAATTACACTCTGACCTTTCATCCGTCTACTTAGCTGTGTAATAACACAATTGTCTTAATATAAATAATTCATTTCTAGTGCTGCAACCCATTTTTAAATATTCAATTTTAATATTTATTATAGTTCTGATATTTATTATCTGAAATGTTTGGCTAGATATTCTTTTCCTGAATAGTGCTTAGTTTCATGTAATTTGATTTTATTTTTACTAGCTGGATAAACACACAGTTTCTACTTTATCTTAATGCATCCAACAAAATCAGTCTTGTATTAAGTAATTAAGGTCCAAAAATCAGTTGGTTCCATTGACTTTGGGCAATGCAATGTCCAGTCCAAATCTGTAATTTGTTTCCCTCTGGTATTTTGATAGTGTTCCACAGAGGATGCCTAATTGGTGTGATTAGGCTTCTTCACTGGTGTTTTATGGACAGTATAACTGGCTTCTCCCTTGAAAGCAAATAGTTTTCTTTATGTTGGGAGTATTTTTTAAAAATAGCTTATCAGCAAGGTTTTTCTTCTGAGTGTGTTTTTTTAAGCTAAATCTTTTAGAAAGGCAGCAACCATAAATCCTTCAGGGACATATATAAACACACAGGTGGATTTGCCCATGCGAGTATTTGTTTTTAGCTAATGGATAGTTTTCTCAAAACAATCTGTTCTTTTGCCTGTGTGCACCAAAGTGGGTGAAATATTTGGGACTACACCATAAAAAGTAATCTTGAATGATGGCAGTAGGCTGTAAGAGTTCATCATGTAGAGAGTAGCAGAATATAATAGAGAAAGCTATAAACTTAGAATCAGGAGGCCTGCCACTTACTAGTTGTGGAACGTGGATGTGCTCTGGGCCATTATTACCTTATTTAAGTAGCAGAAGGTGGGCTAGATTGTCTCAAAGTCTCCTTTCAGCTCTATAGTAACGTGATTTTTTAGGTGCCTCTTTGGTTATTTGAGGCTAGCATTAAATGCTGACATTCATTTGTAATATTATCCTTCTGGTGAGCTCAGGTACCCTACTGTAAATGATAATGTTTATCTGAAATTGCTTACCTTCAAAGAGCAGTCTTTAGTATTTCTTATTCAGCATACATTTGTTGACCAGATTTTATGTGCCTGGTACTGGTACAAAGCCTTAGAGTAACAAAGGTAAATAAGATGAATTTCCCACCCACGAGTAATTACATTGCTGTACAATAAGTACCACAATGGAAGACCATATGAAGTACCATGGTAGTTCAGAGGAGAGATTAATTAATTCGACTTTGGGATGACCAGGTCAGCTTAGAAGGAAATGGCATTTAGATGGATCTGGAAAGATGTGTTTGCCAGATGGAAAACAGGGCTGAGGATGGCAACTGAAGGGCCTGACAGGTGGGCGCTAGAGCACGGGCAGAATGAGATTTCCAAGGCTAAATAGCAGACCATGAATGGGGCTGGGATAGGGCATTTTGACTTAAGGAGAGTGGGGAAGAATGGCCTGGAAGTGAAATGAGGAATTAGGGCATTTGTAGGTTGCCAACACTTCCTCTTGGCCATCTCCACATGTTGAAGAGTAATTCTGGTTTTTTGTTTGTTTGTTTGTTTTTAATCTGGTGTATATTGGGATCTGCTTGCATTTCTACAAAATTTTCACAAGAATAATTGGAACAATAATCTGTTTATTGAACATTTACTATGCATTAAGTCTTATTCTCAATGTCCAAGTCCAGTATCTAGTTAAAACATTTTACCATCTTTTTTTTTTTCTGAAAAGTTGTTTCAGCACAACGTTCATAGAACAAAGTTTTTTTTAAAAAAATGTTTTGTTTGGCTATAAGACAATAAATCATTCATTAAGGATTAACATTTTTTGACAGCAACTCACAATACATTTTAATGATAGGCAATGTATTCACATATAAAATAATCATATTTAGCCTCAAAACTTCAAATCAAATCATTTCAGTCTATTGAAAGGATGAAATGGGATGTCGATGGCTTGGAAGCAGTCTTTTGTAAACTTTAAAGTTCTAGATTATTGTCAGTAAGTATAAATATCAGGAAGAAGACATTATGTATTCAATTTTGTGTCTGAGTCTCAGCCTAATCCCCCAATAGTTATGGAGTAGGGTAAGAACTGTATGTCAATTTGGAATCAGACTCTCTGTTTTGAGCCATTTAATTTAGACACATTATTTTAATGTAAGCGCTTTTCCTTTTTCTTTGGCAGTCAGTGTGCAATTTTAATTAGCACTTGGAACCCAGAAGAATACATTGATGAGCACAAGACATGAAGAAATACGTTCATAATGGCCTGCCTAAGGTCTCTGGCAGCATCCAAGAAAGACGCTTTCAGTATAATGCTCAATGCTTCTGAGAAATCATCCTTGCTGATGATTTATACTCTTGTACATTTAATCATTTTAGTTTCAAAATATTGGCATTAGCAGCTTTGTCATCTATACTACACTCAAGGAATATTAATTTCCTAAACTTATTCTGATGCAGTAACTGAGGTGTAAGAAAACAACTTATTTTCTACATCTGCCCAGGACTCTCTTCCCAACTTGGCCACTCAAGCTCTTCCACATCCTTTAAGCCCCAGATCTAATATTCCCCCTCACAGTCTTTTTAACCTCCCATTCCCCCATGGCCATTCTTTTCAATATACACCCGTGGTTCATGCATCTTAGCGTCTTAGTGTGCACACCACACTGCGTTGTAACTATTTTTTAATGCATTACTCCCCCTGTCAGTTCTCGATCCCCTATTTGTAGGAACTGTGTCCATATGTGTATTTTGGTTACATCTAGTTGAAAGACAGAGCATGGTAGAATAGAAATAACATGCACCTTATAAACTGATATAGGTTGAATCCAAACTGCTCCTTACTTGCTGTGAGGACTGGGGCAAGTTACTTCTTTGAGCTTTTTTAAAACAACAATAGTAATACCTGCTATACAGGATTGTTGTGAAGATTAAAGAAGCTCCATTCATTAGTTCAACAAATATATGGAGAAGTCCTATTACATGTCAGTAATTGCAAGGGTAACTGTACTTGGTGTTAAGAATATAAAGGTGAGTAAGTCATGACTTTGTCCTAAGAACTTTACAATGTGGTAGTAGAGAAAGACTAGGAGATAGTTGCAACATAATTCTTAAAGGATGAGTAAGAATTCACTAGCACAGGAGTTATAGGGTTTAGGTTGAAAGCAGCAGGATTTGAAGTAGAAGGAGAACTGTGTGCAATGCCTTTAAACCAGGGAGGGGATGGGAAGTCTAAGGTACAGAGGGAGGTGTAATGTAGCTGTGATGGTGGGGTTAGGCTGCAGATATAAATATTACAAGGGGCCTTGCAAGCTAGGCACAGGGCAGAGGGAACCTGTGAAGAGTAGATGATTAGATTTGCATTTTAGGAAGATCTCTTTCCTTGCTGGCATGTGGAATGGTTTGAGGGAGTCAAGAGAATCAGTATGACCAGTGAAGAGGCTGTAGCACAGAAGTGTTAACGGCCTCAACTGCAGGAGTTACAGTGGAAATGGAGTGGAGAGAATATGTTGAGAGATAATTAGCAGCCAGAAAAGGCAGGATGTGATACAGTATACAGGTGAGGGGAAAGTGTGTAAGGAAGAGAGAGGAAATTTCAGGAGAAATGTACAGAATTTTGACTTGGGGATGACGGTGCTATTCTCAGAGATAGGAAATGCAAGAGAAGCAGTTTAGGGTATAGGTAGGGAATGGAAAGTGACTCCAGTGTGGAAATTGTGGAAATCATGGAACTCCTATAGGGACTGCAGGACATTTTGACATCATCATTTTGAGCTCTTGTATGTTTTGACCCTGCTGTTTTTTTTGTTCTTGAATATAAACGTTGCCATCAAGATGATATCAACACTGATGAATTTTGTGGTAAAGATTTATTCCAGGGTTAACTTCATTAAGCTAGTTTAATTTCTTGACCTATTTCCTATATGGCAAATTTAATCTTTTCCCATTTGTTCCCTCCTGTATTTTTATTTTATTAGCACTGTTTCCATCAGGACAAAATCTTTCTTGTGTACATTTTACAATGAATACTTGATTTATCAACTTCTTTATCATCATCTTGGTTAAATTTTGACAGATATAACTTTTTCATGGTAAATGTCATTTTAGCTCTACTATTTTTACCATGTCAAATTTTGTACATCTACTTTTTTTGATTTTTCATTAATTTGTGAGCAATATTAATTCTTTACCATTTTCTGTTTTTGATATTTTCAGTTGTATTTTACCTTTTTTTGTAACCAGCGAGTTTCATGAGACAATTTTTTCAACTATAAAAATTACTGATGATCTGTGATTCTCAAGTCAGCTTTTCATCTATAACAAATTTTGCTGTGTATCATTTTGGCCCTTGTCTGTTTCATTTTGGTCCTTAAAACCAAAACTGCCTCAGAATCTAAATGACATTCTTCTGCCTATGGAAGAGCCAATGAGAAAAGTCCAGAACATAGGTACATGTATATAGATATGGTGATTTGGAGAGAAGTCTAGGATGAAACGTAGATTTGTAAGCGTTTGCATCTGGGTATGAGGGCAAGAGAGTGGATGACATCTTACCAGAGGGTATGTAGCATAAGAGAAGAGTACCCCAGAAAACTAGGAGAAGGAATCCAGGAAGGAGTGGTAGAAAGTAGGGAGAAGCCCACAAGATGGCATTCTTGTGGAAGACAAGTCAAGAAAGAGGAAGTGGTCAACAATGTTGGATGCTGCCAAGAGGATGCATACTGAAATGTGTGGATTTTGCAACAGTAACATCACCCTGTCATCGCTGAAGGCAGCCTCATGAATGGAGAAAGATCTGCAGCTGGGTATACAGAATAGGAGCAAGAAGGAAGCAAAGATGTGGAGACAATTACAAGGACAACACTGGGCTGCAAGAAGAAACATTTGCTTATTGATTCACTGGTTTGTTTCCTTTTAATACGAGAGAGACTTAAGCATGGTTAGGTGCTGATGGGTTGGAGAGGAGAGGATGAATGTATAGGAGAATTGGAACAGGATCCCCAAGAAGAGCATTAAGATCCCAGTCCTTTCCTGGGGTAGAATTTAGAATTGCTGCCTAAATCTTCATATCTAATGATTCCTCTGCAGCCACGTGCCCAAGACAGAACCATCCTCAATCTGGCCCATCCATTTGGGCTTTTACTTTGGGTTCCCAATTAAACCCCTAATTCCTTCCTGGGCCTGGAACTTCCTCCAGAGCTGCTATCACTTGCTTATCACATCTCAGTCAAGGGGATCTTACTGCCCTTAACCCCACAATACTATCGCTTGCCGTGACCCTTGAATATTACTGCTTTTGAGAAAGTCTTGCTACCACGTGTTGGCCACAATATCAGATAAGCTTTGATACTCTTGCTCCCCAGCTGTGAGCTGGGTCTTACCCCATCTACTAGATCCACCACTCACAAATTAGATGAAACAGAACACTCTATTGTGACCCTGACCATTCCCTGTTCTTCCCATTTGTCCTGAGACTGAATAAATTATGGCAAAACTTTTGTTGCCTTATGAATAATAGAGCGGCAGCCAATGCACACATCCTTCTCTCCATCCAGGGAGGGTTCATCTAACCATCCCCTGGTGTCTTCACTGCATGTTTGTTGGGCACTTCCTAGCACCAGGCACTGTGATAAGAAATGGAGGTTAAGCCATGAAGAAACATGGCTCCAGCCCTTAGGGAGCTCCGGGTCCTGCAGGTGAGTTAATCCTTGTTGCGATACTGTGTACTAGATGGGCAAAGTGAAGAACCAGTTAGCCTAGGTAAGCAGAAACTAGTAGATTACCCTTTTTTTTTTTTTGTAGAATCTAAACAATCTCATGAGTTCAGTTGAACATATGAAATACACTCTTCTTATCCTCATGTAATCGTTTCCCCTGCCAGTCTACACAGCTCGCAAGGGTAAGTCTGTTTTATGAGTTGGATAGGTTCCAGGACTGCGATTTATCTTAAAGAAAACCCATCTGCTTATGTAGCAGCCAAAATCAGTTACTAAATCTCCAAGACATTGAAAAAAATGGCATTCTCTTCAAATCCTTTTATATTTTTAGCTAGCATCCCCTTGCATTCTGACCCTGTTCTGACCTTTTTGTTGGTTGGTTGGTTGGTTGGTTGCTATTGCCTTCAGGACAAAGTGCAGGACAGTTTTGTGTCTGTTCTTGAATCAAGTGTATTTGTTTGATCTCTGTGGAATTTAGTTCTGAGTGTATGAATGAAATAAAGGTAAACTGAGAGGTCATAATCTGTATCTTTCTCTGAGAAGTTCTCCAAGGCTCTACCTTTGCTTGCTTTGCTGTTTCTTGATTCCTTGGTTGTGCTGCTGTCTCTGGGTTCCAGCACTGACACCCCATGTGGGTAGGGTACTGTGAGGGACAGCACAGGTCTGAGAGAGAGAGCCTGGGGAAAGCTGGAGATGCCCTGTTCTTGTTTTCCTGAACCGGGCCTCTATACCCCTTGAGGCCAAAGCATGTCCCATTAGGTTGAGAATAAGTCAGAGATATTAGACATAAGTGTCTTCCTAAAAATTAAAATGTGCAGTAAACACTACATTAAAATTATCTGTTAACCACTTTAATATTAACTTTGAACTCTACATTATGGCAGGCTGTTCGGAAAATTAAAGGTTTCCCAGCACTCTCTTTCTCTCTCTGACGTTGTGTCCACCAGTTCCTGATCTTGTCCCTTGCAAGGAATGGGTGGGACTCCACAGGTCCCTGACTGCATAGTTTTTTCAAATCCATTGGGTCTTTCTCTGTTTCCCTTCAGGCTCCCTTGCTTGGATCACAGATGTGTGGAAGGCTGCCTATGATGCCCTCTGCATAGAGTGTTGCAGCCACTTGCCCATTCCTGGCACAAGTCTTCCCCTTCCTGCAGGAATGGTGCTCAGGACCCCAGTGGCTGCTTTCTTCCTCTTTCTCCCCCACTTCCCTAGGGCAGGAGGTGAGAGGAGTGGCGAATGTTAGACAGATGGGCTTTCATTTTGTATCCTCCGCATCTGCTCCCTGAGGCAGTGAACACAGGTGCCTACCTGCTTAGATAGGGGACGGAGGAGCAGGGAGTGAAAGGATGAACTCTTGTGGAATCAAAATTGCACAGCTTTGTATCTTAAAATAGTGCCCTGACACACAAACAAAAGCTCTCCTAAATTACTAGGACTGTTTAAAAAAAAAAAAGCCTAACTTATTAAAAAAGCCAATATTAGCTAATGACAATGATCTCAGGCAAGATTGAGAGAGAAGGCTTTTCAGACAGAGGCGGTGGTCTGGAGAAGCAGTGTCTTGTCTGTGCTGCTTCTTACTTTGTGTTCTCTTGTCACTTTCTCTTGGCCACACTCTTCTTGACATTGTCTCCCCTTCTCTATCCAATCCTTGTCTTTTCCCTGCTACTGTTCTCCACTCCCATTTTACACTCATCTTTGGCAGACCATCTAGAGGATTGAGTGGGCACAAAGGTCCATAAACCATGGTTAGGCCTTGGTTTGACTTCTGTCTGCAGATTTGCTTTTGTAAAATATATCCTCTGAATGTCTACTTGAGATGGGCTTATTTTTAAAATTTCACTTTTTGAATATATATAACACATAATTCCAAAGTCAACATTATATAGTTATAGGCAACATTATATAGTTATACTCAGGTGATATGGTTTGGCTCCATGTCCCCACCCAAATGTCATCTTGTCACTCCCATAATTCCCACATGTTGTGGAAGGGACCCAGTGGGAGATAACTGAATCGAGGGTATGGGTCTTTCCTATGCTGTTCTCATGATGGTGAGTGGATCTCACAAGATCTGATGGTTTTATAAAATGGGAGTTTCTCTGCACAAGCTCTTTTTTTTTGCCTGCCACCATCCACGTAAGATGTGACTTGCTCCTCCTTGCCTTCTGCCATGATTGTGAGGCCTGCCCAGCCATGTGGAACTGTAAGTCCAATTAAATCTTTTTCTTTTATAAATTGCCCAGTCTTGGGTATGTCTTTATCAGGAGTGTGAAAATGGATGAATACACCAGGATACTCTTACTTCAAGCCTTGAGTCCTGTACCCTGTTTGCCTCAGTTGGCTGCAAATTTTTGTTTCTGGTTTATTCTTCCAGTATTTCTTTTTGCAAATATAAGCATCCATATATGTCTTGATTATATTATATTATATATATGCTTTGATGTGTTGACTTTGATTAATATTAAATATAAGCATATATATGCTTATATTAACATATATTAACTTGGATTTATATATATGCTTATATTTGCAAAAACATGTATGCTTTTATTTGCAAAAATATGTATGCTTATATTTACAAAAAGAAATACTGGAAGAATTGCATATGCATATATATATAAGTGGTATACCACTTACCTTGATTTGCACCTTGATTTTTGCACCTAACAATTTCTCTTGGCGATCACTCAATATTAGTACATGAGGCTTTTTCTTATTTTTCTTCTTCAAAGTTGAATGTACAGCATTTTGGGGACATATCATAGTTTATAGATCCCCTATCAGTAGATATTTGGATTGTTTTCAATCTTCTGCTATTATAAATAATGACACAATGAATAGTCTTTTGCATCTATCAGTGATACAAGTTTACTGGCACTGTGATTAAAATGCTTTTGTTATCAGTAGCTTTATTAGGCTCTTTAAAAATTTAACATTGATTGCAAACACTCCTTGGTGGATATTGTATAAAAAATAGCATCTATAACTAATCAGTCAGAATGCTGGATTTGTGCCCTTACAATATATGAAGAACCTGATATATTTTCACAGTTGCATCCAGCCAATAAAACAGCCTGGTACCAACCTACTGGGATGTGGACACATCTCCAAAGCCTAATTAGTCTTACCCAGCTATATTCCCTATCTATCCTCAAATGAATGAAAATTCCCTGTCTGTATTCTTTAGTAATCAGACTTATTCCTCTCTACAATTTATTACTCCTCAATTATGTGTTGAAACTGTTCGGATTAGCCTTTCCCAATGTAACCACACAAAAGCCTACTCTGCCTATACCCATTCTTAATTCTATAATCTAAATAGGTTTTTCTGAACTAGCTATTTCGCAATCCTATATCCAACAGCAAACTCTTCTTTTTATCTAAATTCAATAATTGGAAGTCTGCTTACCCCCTTCCTCTTAAGGAAACTGAGGGAAATAGAACTGAGAGCCTCAAATTTTAGCATTACCCATAAAAGAAATGGAATTCTATTTCCAATGTACCACAATTTTGTGCAAGTGTTGCCCCCAAATTGAATGACCATTTTGGAATAAAGTGACTCCGAATGTTCAGAGACAACTCTCTCTGCAATGAAACCATTAATCTTGGTGCATTTGTCCATAAAATATCTTCTTGTAAAAGAAATTCATGCAGTGCTAAGCTTCTCACTACATGCAGTTTTGAGTTTCACTCATTTGTCAGAGCATTGATTCCTTCCATTGATACTTCTGAATTAGAAAAGGCTATTATAAATGTTCCCAGGACTTTAGAAAAAGCTTTAATGACATTGCCACTTTTGTCTTGGCTTTACAAATGAGTTCTCTCCAGCCTTGCTTCATTACTTTTGCAAAATAGAGAAGTTCTGTATACCCTAACCACTCACTAGGATGGTGCATGTGCTGTTAGTGTTGAAAAATGTAGCTTCTATGTTAATAAATCAGGAATTGTTGCCCCAAATCTAAAAGATCTTAAAAGAAGAGACACAGGTTTTTCATCACGTAGGTGATGCTACACCTACTGATTTGTTTAGGTGATTACATCGTGGCTCCTGGGAATCTCTGCTCTGGGAGATTTTTCAGTCCTTGGCGATTATTCTCTTTAGAGTCATTGTATTTACCTTCCTAGTGCATGGTGTCCTATCAGGGGTTTTAAATACTCTCCAGCAGCTACTCACATATCAAGTGATTGCCATCAGGATCAGACAACTTGAGGAGCTCAACCACCTGACCAGTGATGGCTACAGAGGTGGTAATAACAGTGACACTACCACCCTTCCTTCCAGTGCAACTATGGACGATGATAATGTCTCTGTGACTGTCCCAGTGACTACGTCAACTCCCTCAATGGTGATAACCAAGACGAATGCTATACCGTTTAGTCACAGTCTCAGCTTGCTGAGAAGATAAAGAGGATAACCAAAAAGGGGGCAGTTATTAAAACAAACTAAAATGGAGACTAGACCTGAAAATCCCTCAGCAGACAAGTGAGTTAAGCCTTGAAAATAACCTTAAACTTTTTAAAATTGCAAACGTAAGCAAAACTTAACTTGGGCCATTACATATAAATGCTTATATCAGAGGAAGACAAAACTTAAGCTCAATCAATCAGAAGCGGCCAACTAACTTATGTAACTAGAGACTTTCTAGTGGGACAAACCAAATAAGGAAATTCAATATTCACAATAAATCAAATATTTTATTTTTAATTTTAAGAGACAAGGTCTCGCTCTGTTGCTTGGGATGGAATGCAGTGGCGTGAGCATAGCTCAATGCAACCGCAACCTCCTGGGCTCAGGTGATCCTCCTGCCTCAGCTCCCAATAGCTAGGATTAAAGGTGTGTGTCACCATACCTGGCTAATTTTTATTTTATTTTTGTAGAAAAGGGGGCTGAAAGGGGGACAAAATAGGGAGTCTCACTATGTTGTGCAGGCTAGTCTCAAACTTTTGGCCTTAAGTGTTCCCCTTGTCTCGACATCTTCAGGTGCTTATTTCTGCATTCGCTCTGTAAAAGCCAGTTCCTTGTGACTCTTTATGGAGCTCCAAACCTCTTTCTGTTTGGTGCTTCCCAACTCATGAATTGTTGTTTGCTCAGACAAACTCTTTAAGATTTGTATTGTGCCTCAGTTTTTCTTTTAACACTTTCTTTTAACAAAAACAAGTAGGGGTGAGGGCAGAAGGACAGAAGAGAGAGTCAGAGAGAGAAGTGGGGGTGGTGGGGGGAGAAGGAAGATGCCTGATTTTTAAAAAGATAGTCTTTTGAACACTAACTTTCCTTTTGTTTTTTGAGACAGGGTCTCACTCTGTCACCAAAGCTGGAGTGCAGTGGCATGATCATGGCTGACTGCAGCCTTGATCTCCCATGCTCAAGTGATCCTCCCACCTCAGCCACCTGAGTAGCTGGGAACACAGACACACATCATCATGTCAGGCTAATTTTTTATGTTTTGTAGAGATGGATCTTCCTACATTGCCCAGACTGGTCTTAAACTCCTGTGTTCAAGTGATCCTCCTGCCTTGGCCTCCCAAGTGAGATTACAGGTGTGAGCCACTGCACTCTGCCCAAGAACATTTTTGAAAGAAGACCTGGATACTTTAGGGAATTAGCTGACATTCTAAAGTGTTCTCTATTCCCCGTAGCTTTTGTGCCTTGTGAGAGGACTCTGAGAACTCCCAAATCCATTCCACAGCTATTGAATTAATGGGAGAACCTGATCAGTTTGAATGTCTGGTTTTGTCTTGGGAGGTGGGGCTGAGTGTCTTACACTTAGGCAGGATAGATTCTCCAGAAATGCCTCTCCATCATAGTCTATTAATTTTTACTGATTTCTTTAACAAGAGGTAAAGCTCTCATTTAATATCAGGCCTATCTGGGAAGAGAGAATTTGCTGACATTAATGTGTGAATGGCGTCTGTACTGGACACTGTCTTAAGAACAGACTCTGATTGAGCAAAGGAGAGAGAGCATATGTGATGATACCAAGTTATGGAAGATGGGCATATCAGTCAGGGTTCTTTAGAGGGACAGAACTAATAGGAGATATATATAGGAGCTTGTGAAATATTAACTAACACAATCACAAAGGTCCCACAATAGGCCATCTGCAAGCTGAGGAGCAAAAAGAGCCAGTCTGAGTCCCAACACTGAAGAACTTGGAGTTTGATGTTTAAGGGCAGGATGCATCCAAGAGAAGAAAGATGTAGGCTGTGGGGTTAAGCCAGTCTACACTTTTCACATTTTTTCTTCCTGCTTTATATTCTAGCCATGCTGGCAGCTGATTAGATGGAGCCCACCTAGGTTAAGGGTGGGTCTGCCTTCCACAGCCCATTGACTCAAATGTTAATCTCCTTTGGCAACACCCTCACAGACACACCCAGGATCAATAATTTGCATCCTTCAATCCAATCAAGGTAACAATCAGGATTAACCATCACAGTGGGATAAGGCTGGGAGTAAGACAAACATTTCAGACGCTTACCAGAATGTTTCCCAATCTCTGCAAATTTAGCATGCCTCAAACCTTGGTATTCTTTTCACCCCTGAAGCTGCTGTTCCATCTCTTCTTCATTCTAATTCCCTTCTCCTGGGTCACTGAAACTGGAAACCTCAGTTCTTTTTATTTATCTCTTTGCCTCACCTATATTCACCCTCAAAATGTCATTTATCTTGTCCCCTGTTTTCTATGTAGTCATTACTGCCCTAGAATAGTCCCTCATCATTAGGGGGATAGAAAAGTGTGCAGACTCAGGAGCCAGACCCCCCTTGGTTTAATTAATTGCCCTGTACTTACTAGCTTTGACTCTCTGGGTAACTTACTTAACCTTCTGTGCCTCACTTTCCTCATGTCATTTGAGATGCCAAAGAGTATTTGTCACATGCAGTCAGAGTGAGGATAAAATGCTAGGAATAGTGCCTGGCCACATAATAAATATATAATGAGCACTAGGTAACATTTCAAAAGACTACTAACTGGTTTTGCTGCCTTCTCATCTCACTAATCTATTCCCCAGAGAATGGGCAGATTGGTTTTAACAATGCACATGAACAAAGCACTTCCTGCTGGAAAAATTTCCACAATCCTCTGGACCTTCTCAAGTGGGTTTGGTGCTGTCTTCCCAGCCTCATCTACTGCCACACCCTAGCAGGTTGTCTGTGCTCGCCTGGTCCCAGCACTGCCATCTGCATCCACATCTCTGTGCTGTCCATTCTCTTTGCCTGGGACTTTCTTCTTCTCCTTTTCTGCATGGACATCTACTTATCCTTCAGGCACAGATCAGACGTTCTATACTCAGTGGAAACTTTGCTGACCTTACCTGCCTTAGCACCAAGTGGTGTTGGTGTGTTTCTTTTTATGTATTCCTGTGGCAATTTATATATCCCTCAAATTTAGCCCACCCACCAGAATGAACCATGTAGCAGCCTGAATGGACATTAACCCTATGGCACCCACACCTCGTAGGTGGGGAAGCTATGCCCTTCCTGCCCATCTCAGGTCACACAGAATTCCTTGTGATCACATTGCCTATACCCTCCCTCATGGCATCACAGCATCCTCCTGGCAGCTCTTAGCACAATCTCTAAAGGAATTGAGGGAAGCATTCTTCAGTTTGTAGATAAGGGTAGGTGAGAAAGAAAGTGAGAGGAATGAGTTTGGGAAGGATGCATCTATAAGAGTTGAATTATCTGGTTTCTATGCCATGTATCTCTTTCAACAGCTTTCAGAAACCAATTTTTTGTTTGCTGGTCTGTTTGTTTGAGATGGTGTCTCACTCTGTCACCCAGGCTGGAGTGCAGTGGCTCACTGCAACTTCCACTTCCCAGGTTCAAGTGATTCTCCTGCCTGAGTCTCTCTAATAGCTGGGACTACAGGCACGTGCCATCACACCCAGCTAATTTTTGTATTTGTAGTAGAGACTGGGTTTCACCGTATTGGCCAGGCTGGTCTTAAACTCCTGACCTTAGGTGATCCATCCACCTCAGCCTCCCAAAGAGCTGGGATTACAGGTGTGAGCCACTGCACCAGGCCAGCTTTCAGAAACTTTTAAATATGACTGTCAAACTCTAGAAGATTCCTTCACCAAGGATTTGCTTTCTTATTTTTGTGCTCACTTCCCTCCCTGGGAGGCAGTCAAGAGAGAATAAAAGCCTCTGATACATGAAAATAGAGATGATATTCTCCACTTGGGTTACAATACCCTGTATAGAGGAGAGAGCTGTGAACTCTGCAGTTGTTCACTCTGATGCTCCTTCTTTTAGCAATGTAGCATGGATACTCACATCTAAATTGTTACTGTTCTATGTTGAGTTATTATTGTCCTTCAGGAAAAAGCTACTGAATCCAACTGTGTCAGGAAGCGTTCCCAGGAAGCAGAGCCTGATGCAGGGGTTGTTGTGAAAGTGACTTATTGAGGGAGTGCTCTCAGGACAAGGGGAGTGAGAGAAGAATAGGGTGGGAAAGAAGCCCAAGTGTGGATGTCGTTTTGACTGGGGATCAAATTAGTCTAGATCCCACGGAGAGCTCTCTGGAGCATGAATTGCACGACAGAGTTGGACTCCTCTTAGGGTAAGGAGTATGATCTTTAAACCATTATGTCGATCAGTCATTGGTCCCAGTCTTCTCTGAAGGGGTTGAGGTGGAAGTATGATCTGGACCAGGCAGCTCTTTTTTGGTTGAGACAAATCTCTGATGAAGGGAGCACCAGTGGCATCCACTGTACCAACCATCTTGGAGCAAAGGAGTGGGGAAAGAAGACAGATTGGAGGATGTGCCCACTGCTCAAAACACAATCTTACTGGGGTGTCTTCAAGATGCTGACATGGGAATAGGACAAGTGTGTGTGCATATGGTATCTGGATGTGGGAGTCTGTGATGGGAGAAGGTAGCCACAGAATTTTCCAAGATATATGGTATGGGCCCCAGGCCTTCTTGGTAGAATGTTTAAGGGATGATGACTTCAGAAGACATGAGGGCCTGACAAAAGTAAGCCTCAGACATTTGATTTTTGATAATCTAGAGTCTACTTCATAAGCCATAGCCATACTATGTCTGTACCTTGGTCTAGCAATAATTAACTGTGATGATATTATGCTTTCTACTTAATTTAATTTAATTTAATTTGTTTATTTGGAATTTGTATTTTGGCTTTTAAAAGTTTAACCCATCTAAACAAGGTGATTCCAAAAAGGAAATGGATGTGTCCAGCCCTTTCATTGGGGAGCTACTGCCAGGAGTTCTGAATTGAGCTCTGTGATCCCTGAAAGTAAAGCAAAAAGGGGCTAAGCATTAGGTTATAAGGTTCTTCTTCTTACTATTTTTTTTTTTTAAAGGTGCTGTAATGTGAAGAAGGACCCAAAGCCTTCTTAATCTCTCCCAATAATCTCAAACCAAATAGGTGGAACTCCTCGCATAAGTTGATTTACAAGTGCCTCTCTTAATGGCTTTCAACAGTGATTCTTGGGCCCTTCCAGAGGTTCTAGAGCTGCTAATGTCTTTAAATTAGTTTCTTGTCTGCTTCAACTTGGACTTTTAAGAGTGGATGACCTCAGAAATCTGAAGGAGTTGAAAACGTACGTGGGACCGACTTTTATATTTTTACATATTTAAAGATCTTTAAAAAGACTGTAGCTTGCTAGTTGATTATATGACTGTGGGGCCTGTAGATATTTTTATTGCTGTTAGTCGGTCCAGCATTTTGCTCTTAAACTTTTGTTCCATCTGTTCTTCAATGGAAATTCCCATCTCTGCGGTCACTTTCTACATGCCTGCGTTAAGACCTTCCAGAGGTGGGGTTACACATGGTGAATGGGCTTGAATGGGCCAAGTTTGAAGACTTTGTCCTCCAAAATGTCAATAGATCCTAAGAACTGTAGGTATTTGTGTGTGTGTATTTATGAATGAAGTCTATAGATGAAGGCATTATTTCAACAGCCTGAAAATGGTCTCTGATACATTGGATATTTATTAGCCTCTTTCTTTCTTTTTTTTAGAAGTCTGGTGTAGAAGAAATAATAATCAGTTAATTGAGAGGGTTCATTCATTTGAGTCCTGGTTAAAGTCACAGAAGGCTCTGATTTTAGTCCTATTGACCTCTGTAAAACAGCAATAATATTATTAAAGGATGTTGTCAGAAAAGTAATTTTCTAAGTTGAGATATAAAGCTTTAAGATATATGTATGTGTTTATGGAGAGTTGAATTTTATACACATCTAATTATATGTGTGTAATACTGTACCTGGTGATGAGGAATTTTTTATTTAGAGGTGAACATAGAAAGTCATGTTGGAACAGCATCCTTTATGTAAAGAATTGAGGCATGTTTTAACTTTGGAAAATGGTATACAATTAACTTTAAATAAAAGTCCTGTATCTTAGCAAAGGCTTCTCCTCAGTTTGCAGAGGTTGGGGGAGGAAGTGGACGTATTTGAATAAGGATCCTAAAAGCCTTCTGAAAGAGAAGGAAGGGAGACACCAATTCCTACTACCAAATGTGAAAATTAGGAAACCCTGCCACAGTGGATTGTGGTGATCTTGACCAATGTGCAATGAGAGGACAGTAAGGTCCCAAAGGCCAACTTGCCACAAGGGGAAGTAGACTCTGGCAGTGATCTGAATTCCACACAACAGCACTAACTCCAGGTTAAAGAGCTAAGTCTGGGGCATTATGAGTCTGAGTACAGAAGATTTACAGGTAGGAGTCAGGAAACCATCAAGTTTGCATGTTGCAATAAGGAGGTTAGACATTCCATGATGCTTTCAGAGCCATTGATGGGTTTTAAGCAAGGTAATGGCTTGGTTTTTATGTGAGAGAGCTCATTTTAGTGAAAAATATGGAGGATATTTTTAAGAGAAACAAGAATATAGGATGGAAAACTATTATCATGATCCATGAGAGAGGAAAAGACAGTCTGAATGAGTCAGTGGAGAAGGAAAAGATTCAAGAAGTAGGAGGTAAAGTGATCATAGCTTGGTAATTGATTGGCTCAGGGGGAGCAGTCATTAATTTGTTTGCTATTTGTGCTACTCATTATTATTATAAATGGCAGGGATTAGAATAAGTGGCCAATTATTCTCTTCCTGTCTACTTGTTTTTAGTTGTTGGTCTCTAAAAAGAAAATATGAAGATGGGGCTTTGATTAGTTTCTCTTACTTTCATAATGACTGTGGCTATCATTCCCAGTTTACTGAGTGAAGTCATTGTTTTAATTTGCATAAGTGGCTTTTGGATATGCAAAGATCCAATTACATTAAAAGCTAGATATCAGTTGATATAGAAGAACAATTATCTAGATATGTCCATGACATTATAAAGAACAAAGACTGGCTGGAGAATTTGCCAGTATTTCCATCGAGTTAATTCTGGCTGCCAAAGAACTATGGGAGGAGAATTTGAAGAAAATAAGAAGAAATATAGACAGTCTTAGCCAAATAGTACCTCTGCAGATTAGAAGAATGGAAGGCATGCAAAAAAATTTTTTAATTTGAAAACCAATCAATTTTTTGTTGTAAAACAACAATAATCACAACAACCTAAAACAATAAAGTGATTTATATGGTAAAAATAAAAAGGCATCCCCCAACACAACCTCCTACTGTCTAAAACCCTGGGGGTAACTTCTGTTAACAGACAGATGGGCATTCTTCCAGTCAAAAATGTCCTTAAAGAGATTCCATTCATTATACAGAATCTATGACGGCACACATTTCACCAAGGTAACCTTTGATCTGTTTTCTTATCTGTTAAAGTCTACTTGATGATTCAGTTCATAGCTTGCTAGTTGGCTGAATGCTAGAATTGCTGCTGGCAAAGGATGCCGTTACAGGGGCCAGTAGACAGTGGAAGTAAGAGAGACAGGACAAAATGCCAGGAGAAAAAGGTCAAGTCAAGGTGGAGTACAAATGGCAGATGCCAGGCAGGAAAATGGGACAGGCTTGGAAAAGAAGACTTAGTAGTCCACCTTCCTTGTTTTCACCTTCTGTAACCTAATTGCTCCAACATCTTTGCTACTGACTTTTACCCCCTGCTTTCTCCTAAATTAGTTTCTCAAAGGTCACCAAAGGACCATGTGGTCATCACATTTGATGACCTTCTCTCCATTTTTACCCTCCTTAACCTCTCTGTGTCTCAAATTGTCAACCACTGTCCCTTTCATGAGTCCCTGTTTCCATGGCGATGGCTCTTAAATCCTCCTGACTCTTCTTTCCCTGAACTCCATAATGACTCCCCTTCCTCTTGTCTGGTCTTCTAATTGTGGGGTCAGCCTATAGAACTGTTCTTTTCTTGCTTCTCTTTTTTCTGCATTTTCTGTTTCTTGGATATTTAATTCACTCCTATGGCTTCAACGATTATTTCTATGACAGAGGTTTTGAAATATTACAGATACATACATAAGTAGAAATATAAATCTGACCCTGACCTTCCCTGGAATTCTGATCTCCCATTTTCTGTTACCTGCTAGACAAGTCCCATTTGTATTTTATTTTATTTTTATAGAAAGAAATGGGATAATCATATGTATTATAAAAATATGAATCCATACACATGTGTACTGTATATATATATAATAATTACATATACACATGTATTACATATATATGAATACATGTACATGTATATTGTGTATATACACAGAAACACATCTTAATGAGACCAGTGTCAGGTCTCTACCCCCAAACAATTATGTTGGAATATGTAGGATGGGGCTGCAGCACTTGTGCCTATTAAAAGCTCCCAGAGTGATTTAAAAAAAAATTATTTCCATAGGTTTTGGGGAACAGGTGGTATTTGGTTACACGAGTAATATCCTTAGTTGTGATTTGTAAGATTTTGGTGTACCTATCACCCAAGCAGCATACATTTGTATTTTAAACTTAGCATTTCTGAAACGAAACTTGTCTTCTTCACCTTCAAACTCCTCAGTATGGACTAAAGAGATCTTTTTGGTCTATCCCCTACTCACCTTTCCAGTTTCATCTCTTACCACTCTTCTACAAGCACCGTCTTTTCCGGTCATACAAATAACTGCAGTTGCTTGAACATGTCATGTTTCACATGCCTCTATGCTATTGAAAACTCTGTTCTGTCCCCCTGACCCATTCTTATCCTCAGGCCTGAATTTTTTTGTCCCAAAACAATCCTTCCTCAACCCTCCAAATTTTTCTTGCGTATCATTTTCCTTAGGAAGGCTTCCTGCATCTGATGCCCTTTTGCTGTCTCTTATAGCACCCCTTGGAAACTTCTGTTATAGATCATATCACACTGAAGTGTAGCTGGTTGCTTACTTGTTTGTATTCCCAGGTGAACTGTGAGCCCTTGGAAGCAAAGAAGTATGTCTTTGATGTCTGTACACCCAGGGCCTAAAAAAGTGCTTAACACATAGTAAGTGGATTCACACACTTATTCAGTACTTAATACCTACTGAATAAGTATGTGAATCCTCTTCTCTCTCTCTATTTTTGATGGTGGTGCAGCCATCTCAAATTTATATCTCTAACCCTGACATTCCCCCTAACTCCATGATCACATCCTTCCTTCAAAACATCTCCACTTCAATGTCCAAGAGGTTTATCAAATCTCACAGGGGCTAAGCAAAGCTCTGCTGTCTTTGCCCACCATACCCCATCTCAGTAAGGGTACCACCATTTACCCAGCTGCTCTGAGTACAAATCCTGGAATCATCCTTTTTCTTCTACTCTACATCAAATCCAATAAAAATAATCCTACAAGCATTGCCTTATCATAGATCTGGAATCTGGCCATTTTTCATCTCCTCCAGCAGTGCTACATCAGTTCAAGCCACCATTGTCTCTTCCCTGGGCTCCCATGGTGCCTTCTTACTGGTATCTGTTTATTCTTGCTCTCTATAAATGATTCCTCCAAACAACGGCCAGAGATACTTACCTTGGCTTACAAGACCATTCAGGATTAGGCCTTTGGCTGGCTTTCTTTGCTCATGACCTATTACTTCCTCCTTATTGACTCTGCTGCCTACACAGGCCCCCTTGTTAGTTTCTGAACGCGCCAGATGGACACCCATTTCAGGGCTTTTTTCATGCTACTCTCTCTGCCCCAGATACTTCTCTCCTAGAACTTCACATGGCTCACTGCCTCGCTTCCTTCTGGTCTCTGCCCGGTTGTCACTTCTGGAAAGAGGCCTTCTCTGACCATAATATCTAAAAAAAGCACCCCCACAGACTCTATCCTCTTACCCTGATTTGTTTTTTCCTTTGCCATATGATATTTTATATTTCTTTATATATCTATTGATTCTCTCTTTCCTTAGTACATTAGCTCCCTGAGAATAGGGTTTTTGTCTACCATGTTCTTTGCTGCAATCCTAGCATCTGGAACTTTTCCTGGCATATAGCAAAAGCTCAACAAATACTTGATAAATGAATGATTCCAGTTATTCAAGGCTGTGAGTCATATTTGATTCCTCACTTGCATTCCCTCCTGTGTGTAGTCACCCAGCCCTTTAGAGTCTTATGTTATTCATTTTACATTTATTGACTGTAAACTGTCTTATGGTGTGTTTATCTCTGAGCTAACGTACTTCCCACAAGTGCTGTATCAAATGAAGTGATTAATGTAACAAGAACTTTGTAAACTCTAAAGCACTATACAAATGTCATTTGCCTTCCAGTCCCACTGCGATGACATGAATTAATGTTACTTCCTCTTCCAATCTAAACAGGAGCCTCTAACTGATCTTTCTGCTTCTCAAATTCTCCTTAGATAATATATTTTGTACCCTGCTGCCCACTTAGTCTTCTTAAAGCCTTGCTATAATTATGTTCCTCTCCTACTCAAAAACTTTGACTGCCTTCTAATTCTAGACCAAATAGTATACAAAATCCTTGACTTGTAACCAAGACCTTCCCTGATATGGCTTCAGATTGCCTTTTCACTGTCTCCTGCTCTTCTCCCACCCAAACCCTGGATTTTCAGGTAAGTTTAGCCCACTAACCTTTCCCTAAGCCCAACTGCCTTCCCCCACCTGTCTTTCACTCATGCTTCCCCTCTGAATAGAAAGCTTCCTGCATACTTTCTCCTTAAAAAAAAAAAAAAAATCACACCTTACAGGCTCAGAACAAGTGAGCATCCATGGATTCTGCCCTTCCTGGGTTCTTCTACTTCAAGGTGATCCTTCTCTACTCTCTATTCTTATAGCATGTCATTCTTCCTGTTGAGGGGTACCCTTATCCTCCATCCTTCCTTTCTCTAGAACAGAAAGGAAGGAAATAGATGCAAGGATTACTTTTAGCATCTGCCTCCATTTTCATTATTCTGACTTGGAAGGCAAGGAAAGTCTTATCTGTTCTTGTCCAAGCTTCTCAGATTGTTTGTCCCTCCTGTCTGTCTCTGAGATCTGCCTGCCACAATAAGCATGCTTTCATGACTCCCACCTCCATGGGGAGGGTTTCAAGGACAGGCTTTCATCTTGACAAATATGGCTGCCTGCCTTTCTTAGCTGGTAGTGGAGGGAAGTAGTGGGAAGCCTATGTGTTTTTTTGTTTTGTTTTGTGAGATGGAGTTTCACTCTTGTTGCTCAGGCTGGAATGCAGTGGCATGATCTTGCTCACTGCAACCACTGCCTCCTAGGTTCAAGCAATTCTCCTGTCAGCCTCCCGAGTAGCTGGGATTACAGGTGTATGCCACCATACCCAGCTAGTTTTTTTTTTTTTTTAGAGACAGGGTTTTACCATGTTGGCCAGGCTGGTCTTGAACTTCTGACCTCAGGTGATCCATTCACCTAGGCCTCCCAAAGTGCTGAGATTATGGGCATGAGCCACTGCACCTGGCCAAGCCTACGTTTTACTACAGGATAAGCTGCCTTCTCCATTCTGGCCTTTCTATACTATACGACCAATGATTTGGCTTTCCTGAATCTGACTCCATTTCTTAATTAGTTTTGAACTCTGGAGAAAAAGATCAGTTAATTATCACCTTCCCTTAAATTCAAACATCACCCAGATGACTTTTTTGGCAAACTTCTCTGTAATACAGATTTTTATAAGGCCTTATTCATATTTGTAACCTAATACTGAGAATATAGAAAGGAGAGGAAATATTATATACCATCATTTGTCTTAAATCTCTTTCGACTTCAGATTCATGGGACAGTATTTATTTGCATGGAGGCTGTGTAGGCTAATACATTTGATACTGAGAAAAAAATTTAAAATAAAATATATATGGTGGGAAACAGGATGTGTATTAGTCGATTCTCACAGTGCTACAAAGAACGACCTGAGACTGGGTAATTTATGAAGAAAAGAGGTTTGGTTGACTCACAGGTCCGCAGGCTATAGAGGAGGCATAACTGGGAGACCTTAGGAAACTTAAAATCATGGCAGAAAGAGAAGGGGAAGCAAGCATTTCTTACCATGGTGGAACAGGAGAGAGAGAGAGCAAAGGAGAAAGTGCTACATACTTTCAAACAACCAGATCTCATGAGAGCTCTATTACGAGAACAGCAAGAGGGAAGTCTGTCCTGTGATTCAATCACCTCCTACCAGGCCTCTCCTGCAACACTGGGAATTACAATTTAACATGAGATTTGGGTGGGGACACAGAGCCAAACCATATCAAGATGATTCTTGGAATTGTAGCTGAAGCTCAAAGCTGATTATAATGTACACGTTCTCTCCATTAGAAATAGTGACACTAGACACATTTTTAGGACTTACTGAGAAATGGCAAAACAGAACCTGACTGTCAACTGCATCAACCCCCTTCAAATATGTAAGAGAGCGTTGGAGAAGGTGCCTTAAAGGGGATTTATAGGTGTACGAGCATTTTGACATTTCTAGACTCCTCACTCTGTGGGATGAAAAGAGGGTTTGTCCTCTCATGCCAAGTTAGGGCAGCCCTCAAAGCAAACCTTGAAGGGAAGACATCTACCAAGAGTGGATTTTGATGTATCACTCCATGAGACTGATGCCTTTCTCTAGCCTGGAGAATTCCAAGGGTGCAAAGATGGCTGAAGCCATTTGAGATGGCTGGTGAGGATTTGGGCCAGCAGAGGGATAAGGCTCCAGGACTTCTAGAGTTTGAATGAGCAAGCATGTCTGAGTGGACCCCATGGAAAGCATTCAGGCTTTAGTTGTCTTAAAACAGCCATACCCAGAGCGAGTGTAAAGGCAGTTGTGGAAAATAATATAAACCAGCTACAATAGCATTCTTGGAGTGCTTACCCAGGTACTAGGGATTATTTTATTAATTCTCACAACCACCCTGAAAAGCATTACTTTTATTCCTATTTTTCAGATGAGAAAATGGAGGAGTGAGGTCGTTATTTTCTCAAGATCATGGAATTAGCATGGTTCGTAACTGGTGTTTAAATAGCAGATCCTGGTATGTATTAGCTTGGTGTTGATCTCATCTATCTGTGGTTGATACCCAGATTTACTACTTCCAGCTTTGATTTCATTCCCTCCTGAACTCAAGACTTGTATATCCAACTGCTTACTTGATATTTCCATTTGGGTATGTAATAGCCAGTGGAAAACACTGGGTAATTTATGAGGATAAGAGATTTAGTTGACTCACAGGTCCACAGGCTGTACAGGAAGCATGGCTGGGAGGCCTCAGGAAACTTACAGTCATGGCAGAAGGTGAAGGGGTAGCGCTTGCTCTCCTCTCTGCCTAGAGGGCTAGAGGAAAGTTCTTGATTGCAACTTACCCCTACCTTGTTCTTCCCTATCTTGATTGCTTAAGTCACATCCTTTCCCTTACCTTCTCCCTTTATCTGACATACACAGTTGCTGCAGAACTTGAATCCATTGACTTCTCTCCATTACCACCGTCATCTTGTGAGTCCAACCCACATCACCCCTCTCAGCTTTTATCCTTCCCTCTCAGCCCACTCTCCACGGTAGAGAGACAATTATTTTCATCTCCCTTTACTGGCTTGTCATTTTTCTGAGAATAAAATCCAAACTGCACCACTGAGCCTTGCAAGGCCTGGCTGCTCCTCCCCTCGCTGTTCTCCATGGCTCACTGGACTTTAGCAGCTCTGGCCTCCCTTCTGTTCCCCAGGAACCTCAGCCTTTGCACTTGCTCTCCTCTCTGCCTAGAGGGCTTTTTCTCATCTGTTTGCATGGCTGGGTCATCCTCATCCTTTAGGTCTCAACTGAAAGGTCACCTTCTTACTGCTACTCCAAGATACTCCATCTCTTTCCTGTGTTTATCTTTGTCATAGTCCTTCAAACAATTTGTAATTAATTTGCTTATTTAAAAAAATTATTTGTTAGATATATTTATCCTGTTTCCTCCTCCTATTATCTATAATTATATAACTATTATCTAAGCTCTCTGAGAAGGGGCCTGACTTACCTCCATGTTCATCACTGTAGTCCCACAGTCTAGCAAATTGCCTGGCATATAGAGGTGCTCAGCAAATATCTGTTAAATAAATGAATGAATTTTTTCATAAGTGTTTGTTGTATAAAAGAACGAAGAGATGAACCAAGTGCCAGATGTCATACACTACCTATAGTGGATTTTTAACCTGGTTGGAGTGGGCAGAATGTTGTGGGAGCTAAAACATACAGTTGTCATACTTATGACAATTATATCTCTTATAGACATTTAAAAAACACCACCCATACTTATTCCAGCATTCAAAAAATATTTATTATTCTCTTATGTTCTAGGTTCGTGGCTGGAGATGCGATTAAATAGACATAGTCCCTCTCCTCAAAGCTTATGGTCTAGCATTCCTTCCTGGACAAGAGTAGGGAAAAGTGGGGAGAGGAGACAGAATCAGGTCAAGCCTTCCCTTCTTCTTTATACTATCCCTAGCAAGATATTTCAATTTAGAAATCTTAAATAAAATTTATAAGAAAAATACAGAAAGAGTCCCCAAAGGCTAGCAAAATGCCTATCCTTTAAACAGAAAAATTAGCAAAGAGAAATTGGAGCAGAGCTTTGTTTAGAAAACAGTTAGTTTTGGTATGAATTTGTCACTTTTCTAATGTGAAAAATATAAGATCTCAACGCCAAAACTAAAGTCAGAACTCAAGATACTTGTATCCATTTAGAAATTACTATAGCCCTGTTATTCAGTACTTCTGCCAATATCAACTTCTAATGCAAGGGAACTTGGAACAATGGAGAAAACAGTGGAAAAGTTGGAACTGGATAACCTGGATCAGAGTCCTTGCCCTGTTCCTACAGCTCTTTAGCCTTAAGGATGTGTCCTAATCTTTTCCAGTCCTAGTTGACTCGTCCATCTAATAGGGATGAAAAAAGAATATATCTCAAGACATTTCTGTAGATCAAATTGGCAAATCCGTGTTATGTGTTCAGCATCGTGCCTGTCATCTAGCATACAGAATAATATATAATAATATAATTATTTTAATATAATAATTATATTACTGATTATAATTATTATAATTAATAATATCACAATAATATACTAATATAATATTGTTGATATTATAATTTTTCATAAAATTTATTATAGTACCACCCAAGTTAGGGGACCATCACGAGGAGTAAATGATGTGTGCATATACATGTGCGTGTGTATACCTATCACAGTGACTGGAACACGGCAGGGCTAAATGAATAGTTGTTGAATAAGCTAATGTATTGGGAAAGCTACAAAGGATAGATTGTTATACAAATGCTTGTACTTCTTATTTTTAACAAAAATAGATTAAGCAATCAAAATCTCTCTGTGAGCAAACAAAGGAGGTCAAAAGATACTCAAAAATATCCCTACCAATCAAGTATGTTATTAGAATATTTAGCAATCAATAGGGCATGGATGCTGCCCGACTGGAATAAATGCTGGCAGTAGCTCCAGATGAGGGTCCTAAGGGTCCCACCTCTGCCATGCATTACCCCTTTAGTTAGAAATTGTGGAAAGGTCTTGGAGGGGTCCTAAGAATGTACCAGAGAAGAGCTAGTGATAGTATGGAGTGAAGGTGTTTGCACAGGATAGCAGCCATGTGCCAGCAAGTACAAAGCAATTTCACTATCTTAATATCTGGTTTAGGTGTGCTGGTGGTTCTGATGTAAAGTAGCTCTGCCCTGCAAACAAAATCCTACATAACTAGAGTTGAAAAGAGAGACAATATGTCCTATGTATACTATGTTTCCCAATTCACTTCCCATCCTAAACACAGGGACAAGGGTTTATTTGCTTGAAAGTAATGATCTGTCAACAAACTAGGTCAAAGAAAAGACCCTGGCAGCTTAGCATGAGGAGAAGGGTTTTAGTATCATATCACGCATCTGTAAAAGGTGGGCCACTTTTGGAAATACATGGGTGAGTTGCCAATTGCATCAGCCTAGCTCTTGCTGTTCTTGATGATAATTATTAGTCATCTTTGTTCCAGCAAAATCCTCATCATTCTCAATAGATTAAAGACTAAATTTCAAATCCACTTTAGTAAAAATATTTATAATTGGAGTGTTAGAAACCCTGCATTATTTGAACAAAAGCAATGTATTTGAAGATCAGTGGGAAAGTCAGAAAATAAACCAATTGCTGCTCACTAATTATTTTTTTAAATGACATGAATGGAGGCTTGGTTTCAGTCAATATGCCTTTAAAGATTTTTAAATGTTTTATATCCAGTCAAGTTGAGATTTTTAAGAACACTTTTAATTGTAATAAAAGTTTATAACTTGGCTGGGCGCGGTGGCTCAAGCCTGTAATCCCAGCACTTTGGGAGGCCGAGACGGGCGGATCATGAGGTCAAGAGATCGAGACCATCCTGGCTAATACGGTGAAACCCCGTCTCTACTAAAAAATACAAAAAACTAGCCGGGCGAGGTGGCGGGTGCCTGTAGTCCCAGCTACTCGGGAGGCTGAGGCAGGAGAATGGCGTAAACCCGGGGGGCGGAGCTTGCAGTGAGCTGAGATCTGGCCACTGCACTCCAGCCTGGGCGACAGAGCGAGACTCCGTCTCAAAAAAAAAAAAAAAAAGTTTATAACTTGACTTTTTTTTTCAAAAAAAGTTAACAAACTGCAAGCACTTGTTAATAAAGGTCTTAAATAATTTAAAAAATGAACATACCACTGTGTAACTAGCTCTTTTACGATCTCTATTGATATACTAAATATCACACAAAATTTGGTGGTCGCTATGGGGTTTGGTATTTGGAAATTACTGTTAGTGAGAAGACATGGAGGAGGGATCTTATATGTTATGTCTCTTTCTGAGTAAATGAAATCTGTATGAGCTGATTAGCAAAATGACTTCCATGATCCACCTACTGGATAGCTTATGTGAAGGCATTTTAAAAAATAAGGTATATTAGCAAGGGTTCTTCAGAGAAATAGAAGCAACAGAATTATATATCACTATCTTTATGTGTCTATATCTGTGTCTGTGTCTATGTTTATATCTATCTTTGTTACTATATCTCCATCTATTTATCTATCTGGGTTTATTTTAAGGAATTGGCTCATGTGGTTGTGGAGTGTTAGTGAGTCCAAAACCTGTTCGTGCAGGCCAGCAGACTGGAGACACACAGGAGAGTTGCCCTTCAAGTCCAAAGTCAGTCCACCTGCAGAATTCTTTTTTGCTCAGGGGGAAGGTCAGTTTTTGTTCTAATAAAGCCTTCAGTTGATTGAATGGGGCCCACCCACATTATGGAGGGCAGTCTGCTTTGCCCAAAATCAGCCAATTTAAATACAAATCTCATTCAAAAACCATATTCACAGAAACATCTAGAATAAAGTTTGATGAAATATCTGGGCATTGTGGCCCAGCCAAGTTGACACAGAAAGTTAACCATCACATAAAGTAATGTGAAGAATTATTATCTTTTTGTTGTTTTTTATCTTTTTCCAAGAGAAAACTGCCGAGATGGCAAAATGATTGCTTTTTGAGGAATGATTGTAGGTTGAGATGTTAAACTGGAAAGGAGAAAACTCAGGGACATTTATATTAGGTTGGTGCAAAAATAATTGCAGTTTTCATCGTTGAAAGTAATTGCAAAAACCACAATTACTTTTGACCAACCTAATAGTAATAAAAAGTATCACCTCCATAGTCTCACTACCCAGAAATGTATAGTGAGATATATATATACACTTTTGCATTTTCAAAATGCTCAAATGCCTACTTGTGAAAAAAAAAAAGAACAGACCCAAGAGTCTCAGAAGAGACAATTTTGCCTGGTGACTGACCAGTGCCATCAGAAACTGAGGGCTCTGAACACACCTGGCACTGGGCAGTGTCAGTACCGCTCTTTCGTGGTGAACTTGTTTCCAGTTCCTCACAGTGGCTGTTGCAAACTTTTCTCATTTCCCTCAAGCCCCAACCCCACCCTATCCACTTTTTCTTCCACGATGCAGAGACAAAAGGCTGCCAATTCTTCAACATCCCCCTCACAACACCTCTATTTTCAGCCCTTCTTCTTTCCTGTCTCAATGACAGGGATCTTGGATTTTTCCTAAGGCCAGTTCCCCTGCTTGTCTCTTTGCCCTGTCCTTTCCACCTCCTCGGGAGCCTTATTCATTTGGTGAAGTGTGACTCCTTAGAAATAAATATGTGATGGTCTCTGCTCTTACTATTTTATGGCAGGTAGGCTTTATATTCCCAATGTCTGCTATGCTGGGCTTATGACTGATGGGATTTTATGTAAAGCAGATTATATATATGTGTGTATATATATACATATATATGTATATATGTGTGTGTATATATATGTATAGTGTATATGTGTATATATATACACACACACACAATACTCTTCATTGCTATGTTTGGACTAGTGCAGCAGTCAGGATGACAGAAAGAAAAGCAGATGTACAAAAATGCAGAAAAATAAAGTGTGAAGTGTTTGTAGGTGGAGAGAATTCTTTGCTATTTGTATTGAATCCTTAATATATTCTAGTGCAGAAAGCATGAAGCATGGCTACCGGAAGCACACATGTGTCACGCATCAAAGGGAAGCTGCAGAAAACAGAGACGTTGGTGCAATTACTCTTTCTTGTATTTCCCCTCCCCACACTGCTGGGCCCACTAATTTGGTTATCTTTATTGTGGGATAATTTGTATACTTCCCCCCCTCCTTTTAAATGCACTGTTCAATGAGTTTCTAAAAAAGAATATATATTTAAATATATATATATTCTAAAAAAGAATATATATATATTAAATATATATATTCATGTAATTGCCAGCCCAATCAAGATATAATTTTGATTCCATCACCCTAAAAAGTTACCTCATGCCCCTTTGTAAAGTCCCCCATTTCCAGTCTCAAGAAACCATAGATCTGCTTGCTCTTAGTATAGACTAGTTGTGTTTGTTCGAATGCAGAAAGCCACGTTAGAGTTTTTGTTTGTTTGTTTGTTTGTTTGTTTGAGACAGAGTCTCTCTCTGTCATCCAGGCTGGATGGAGTGCAATGGTGTGATCTCGGCTCACTGCAACCCCTGCCTCCCGAGTTTAAGTGATTCCCCTGCCTCAGCCTCCTGAGTATTTGGGATTATGGGTGCCCACCACCACGCCATGTTAATTTTTGTATTTTCAGTAGAGATGGGTTTTCACTATGTTGGCCAGGATAGTCTGGAACTCCTGACCTCAAGTGATCCACCTGCCTCAGCCTCCCAGAGTGCTGGGATTACAGGTATGAGCTACTGCGCCCAAGTGCCACATTAGTTTTGACTGTTTATATGAATAGTATCAGACAGTATACACTATTTTTTGTCCAGACTCTTCAACAAAGCATTTTTGAGATTCATTCATGTTGTTATCAGTAATTTGTTCATTTTTATTTCTGAGTGGTAGTCTATTTATAAGTATACCACAATCTGTTTATCCAATCACACCACACATTTGGGTTGTTTCCAATGGTTGGCTATGATGAACAAAGCTGCTATGGAGATTCGTGTGCGTATACATACACTTTGATTTCTTCTGGGTATATACTGAATAGTGACATGGTAAATACACATTTATAAGAAATTGTCAGATGATTTTTCACCAGCAGTGTTGCTTCTTACCTTCATTAATACTTGATATTGCCAGTCTATTAAATTTTATCCATTCTAATAGGCGTGAAGTTATATTTTATTTTAGTTTAAAATTGCATTGGTCTAAAGACTTAATGATGTTGCCTGTCTTTTCATGAGTTTGTTGGCTACTCATATATCTTCTTTTGTGAAGCATCCAAATCTTTTGTCCATTTTTTACTGGTGTTTGTTTGTCTTCTTGTTATTGAATTGGAAGAATTCTTTATGGATTCTGAATGCAAGTGTTTTCTCGTATATACGGATTGTGAACATTTTCTCCCGATCTGTGGCTTGTCTTTGCATTTTCTTAATACTGTCTTTTAAAAAGGACAAGTTTTGATAAAGTCAAATTTATCAATTTTTCTTTTATGGTGTGTCCTTTCTATCTAAGAAATCTCTGCCTGTCCCCAAGGTTATGAGGATTTTCTGTCATGCTTTTTAATGTAAATTGTTTTTCACCGAGTAGAAGTTTTGTAGTTATGGCTTTTTCACTTAGGCCTTATCCATTTTAAATGAATTTATTGTGTGGTGTGAATTAAAAATTGAGCTTTTTTGCATATGGATAGTTAGTTTTTGCATATGGATAGTTAGTTTTTCAACACCATTTACTAAAAAGATGACTGTATTTCCATTTATTTATTTTGGCATTTTCAGCAGAAATTAATGGGCCATATGTGTTTGCATGTTTCTAAACTCTTCATTGTCTTGTCTTCCATTGATGTGTATGTCTCTCTTTGTATCTCTATCATGCTGTCTTGGTTACTGCAGCTTTTGAATAAGTTTTGAAATTAGGTAGTTTAAGTTTTTAAACTTTGTTCTTTTTTTTTCAGAATAGTTTTGGCAATTCTGTGTCATTTGGATTTGCAAATTACTGAATTAACATGTCAGTCTTTACCAAAAATGCTTGCTGGAAATTTGATTGGGTAGAATTGACATCTTAATAATACTGAGATGTGACTCTGTGTGAATGTGACTGTCTATGAATGTGACTCTGTGTGAATGTGACTCTCTATCAACTTAGCTCTTCCTTAATTTCTCTGTTTTCTGTGAAAAAAGTTCAGATTTGAATATGGACAATTCACACACACACACACACATAGAGTTCAGGTCAGGCAAAATGTGTTCATGCCGTGAATTTGTAGAATGCTACCTATGTCCTTAAATATTTCAGTTGCACTGGTATGTTTTTTTCTAGATAAAAAATTTTGGTATTCTTTTCTAGATCACTGATTGCCAAAATCCTGACCTTGGGAAAGACTTAATTGTAACTGATTGTTGGTATCTTTTAAAACTTATTTGGGCTTAGAGGTAAGTTTTCATTTCCTTTATCTAAATATTAATGAAGAAAAGATGTCAAAGAGAATCCTAACCCGTCTAGCCATTAGGCTTTAGTCCCAAGAATTTTTACTTAAAATAGAATGTGTCAATGTGTGGAGAAAAAAAGTCCTCTAAAGGACTTTAGAGTTTTGCTGAAAAACGACTAGAACTCTTTCTATTATTTTAGAATCTTTGTGAGGCTGACATTTGCTATTAAAGTAGCTTGTTACCATTTTATTATTTATAACCTTGTAATGTCATTATTTGTTATTACATGCTGCCACCTAGTGAAATTCATAGGCTTGACGATAAGGAAGCAGGAGAGCTGTGCTTTGGGATTTCAGATTTGCGCTTTTTGTGTCTGAATTTTGATACGTATCGCGATTTTCCCAAATTATGTAGCACTTTAGGGTGAAAACACTAGTATAGGTAAGATTTCCTAGGAAAAGCTCTCAAAAATATGTATGTGTTTAGTCTTTTTTCCTCAGGAGAAAGTTACTTTGTTAGATTTTTGGAGGACCAAGATAAAATTCAAAGGGATATTATGTATTAAACATGTTTTAGCCTTACTTACACCTGCTTTGTTTTGAAAATTGTCTTTTTCCCCAGATATGTGAAAGTTTAGGAAAAAGGGGAATTTTCTGGGGAAAAAAGTCATCATTAGTTTGAGTTTTTTAAAGAAAGTTGCTCCTGCTTTACCAGGCTGCAATCTAATAAATATTTCCTATTATCCATGGCTTTTCCTGCCATTCCCAATCACCAAGCCCTCTTTTGCCTAGTTCCGAGGATTTGTCTGATTTCTCAGCGAAGCACTTAGGATTTGAAATTCATAATATGTTAAAAACCGGATCACTTACTACAGTTAGATAGATTCATAACATTTCCCTCAGCTAGCAATGACTTGAAACATTAAAAAAAAGAAAAAAAAAAAGCACCTCCCTTACTTTATAGAAGAAAGATACACCCAGACAGCCCAAGTGGATTTTCCCAGTCTCTGAGCTTCTTCATGGCAGAGCTGAACTTGGGCTGAAGTGTCTTGATAGCCATCAAATGTCCTAGACACTGGGATGTGCTCTTTGTCCTGGGTGAGAGAGCTGGATAAGACTTACCCGGGGTGGAGAGGAGCTGCAGTACAGTAGGAGGAGTGGGATGAGCTGCTCCGAACAGGGCACTTCTGCTTAGCAGCATCTGCAGATGTCAGCAGCCCATGAAGAAGGGCTCATCAGCAAAGTCTTGGCTCTCCTGTCCCTGGAATTATTAACAGGAAATATTTATTAGATTGCAGCTGGGTAGAGCAGGAGCAACTTTCTTTCAAAAACTCAAACTAATGATGACTTTTTTTTCCAGAAAATTCCCCTTTTTCCTAAATTTTCACATATCTGGGGAAAACGATAGCATATGCAGGACAAGGAGAGACAAGACAGAGCTTACAGGGCATGCTTCTGTTTTCTCTCACCAAGGGCTGGCCTAAGCAAAGGGGTCCTGAGCTTGCAGGCTGGCAGTCCAAGCTATGCTCACTGCCTCCAGGAAACAAGGAGTTTTCTATTTAAGCCCTCCTCCCCAAAAAGTTGTGATAGCAATATTAAAAGTAGCATTATTATTGGCCTGGCATGGTGGCTTACGCCTGTAATCCCAGTACTTTGGGAGGCCGAGGTGGGCAGATCACATGAGGTCAGGAGTTCAAGACGAGCCTGGCCAACATGGTCAAACCCCATTTCTACTAAAAATAAATAAATAAATAAATAAATTAGCTGGGCATGGTGGTGCACACCTGTAATCCTAGTTACTCCAGAGGCTGAGGCAGAAGAATTGCTTGAACTAGGGAGGCAAAGGTTGCAGTGAGCGGAGATTGCACCACTGCACTCCAGCTTGGGTGACAAAGGCAGACTCCGTGTCAAAAAACAAAAGAGTAGCATTATTATTAACATTAATGACCAATATTAGCTTGGTACTACCTTTTTCAGGCAGTAAAAGCAATGTTAGGGATAAGAGAGTGACTATATAACAATAAAATAAAAACAGGAAACTAAAATAGTCTGACCCCATCTGCACCTAATAAATCATCTTTCAAAAAACTGAAGTAAACACCTAAAGAAGTTCAAGGGCATATTCTTACTAAATATGGGAGAATTTATCATATGTTCTCAAAATTTGATAAAACAGTTTTTTAAGGATTTAGAAAATTTCAGCAATACAATAAAATGAACATAATAGAGCCCTGATCCCATTAGTTAGAGAATACACATATTACTGAATGACACACAAAAAAATTTGAGCCACAAAAAAGTTATATTGCCTAAAAATTAATATGCTGTAGACCCCGTTGTTTGACTGAAATGCAATTTAAACTAGCAATTGATACTAAAAACACTCCCCATAGTTTTGGAAATTAAAAAATTTATAGTTATCAATTAATAACGTATACCTTAAGGAGCAATTATAGTAAAAATTACAAAATATTAAGAAGAGAATAACAACAAAACTACATATAAAAGATAATGGGATTTAGCTATTGCAATACTTTAGATTTATGGCTTTAACACATTTATTAGACGAAGATATAAAATTACAAAAGAAGCTATTTAGTCTGAGAAGTTAGAAAAAGAATGGCAGAGTAACCTTAAAGCAAGAGAAAAAGGGAATAATGAAGATAAAAGCAGAAATTAATTAAATGGGAGGCAAAAAAATCGACCATCAGTGAACATTAAAACTAGTTCTTTGAAAAGGCTAACAAAACAGACAAACTTACAGCATAGATAATTGATATTAAGCATTTATCACTGGTAAATGATGATTAACATTAGGAATGAAAAAGGAATCACAACCAGATACAGAAGATATTACAGATATTTCCAACTTTATGCCAAAAAGTTTACAAATAGTTCATTAAGCTTATAGAAAAATGTAGAGAACCAAAAATGATTTAAGAAGCTATAGAAAATCTGAAAAGTCCTGTTAACACTAGAGAAATTGAATTAGTCTTCAAAAACAGACACACACACACACACAGAGACACATCCTGTCACTCACCTGGATCAGACAATTTTCAAGACTAAACCCATCAAACTGTGAAGAAAGATTCTTCACTAGCTTATGCAGACTGTTCCAGTGACCAGAGAAAGACAAAGTTCTTAAGCTCATTTTATAAGGCTGATCTCCCTTGAAAACAAAACAAAGACAATGTGAGAAATGAAAACACATGAATCTTCCCTAAGAATATTTATTTATAAAATTCAAAATAAAGCATTAGTATATAGAGTCAGCAATTGATATATGTGAACAAGATTTAGTAGTTGAGAAGGGAGAAATTATAAAAAATTGGGTGTTAATTTGTACTAGCTTAAATTTAGCAACATTGCTGAAGAAATGGTCACTGAGACTGCCAAGATGGTGTTAGGAGCTCGGTGTCAAAATTGTGGCAGGAGACCTATACCAGCCTGTTGTCACTGAAACCCACTAGGCTCTGCCTTGTAAGTGCTGCAGGTGTCTCCATGGAGCCTCATGCTGTGGGTCACTAATCCAGAAGAGCCTTGAGAACGGGCCTCCTCTACTGTTTTCCACCCTCATTTCGGGGACTGTTTCCCCTGCACAGGCAGAGAATGACCTCCCTGGAGCCTGTGTCTTCGCAGTAGAGTCCCAACTGTAGCCCTGTTTCTGAACAGCCCTGGCTTTTATTGTACCAGGGAAACAGCAAATGAACTAATATAACTAACCCCATTTTTGTGTAAGGAGCATTTACCCATTCCTGCACTTAGGCTAGGATAATTTTAGAGCACTGAGATAATATGCAAAAACAGCACTCATGGAGTTTTTATAACTAACTCTGGACTTAGAGGGAAAGTAGGTAAACAATTAACTGTGCTTTGTTAAAGATATACAGGTGCACAAGTTCCCAATCTCCTCGAACCCTCACCGGCACTCAGATGTCTGCAGTCACTGGTTACCTCTTGATCACAACTTCCTCTTCTTCCCCATGCCCTTAACATAAAAAGAGCCTGAAATTCGTACCAACTTAAGATGATACTTTAGGATGCTAGTCCACCATCTTCTTGGTTTGCTGGCTCTTCAAATAGACCTGCTTTTCCTGGCTTCAGAGACGATCATCTGTCTCTGTCTCTGAGGCTGTAGGAACTGAAGCAGCTTTCATCTAAGAGCCTGACTGGTTGGGCTCAGAGGCCCCCTAGGCGGCATCACTGGTGAGCCAGTATCCCTAAAAAGTAGTTACTATTGGAGGACTGTACCACCACTTGTGTTCACCATAGGACTTGGTCACCTGGACCATCTTTTGGGATCATAACGGTATCAGCAAGTCCCGCTTCTACTCAAACAGTTTCTTTGATTCACACATACATTGAAATACAACTGTGCCTTGATGATATCTACCACCACTACCCCTCAACCAAGACATCTGTAGGCACTGGGGAATCCTGAATAAAAAGCACAGCATCGGTTGGCACCAGGATGGGAGCCCATAGGCTTTTTAATTTCCTGCTCTTATTGGCAGTTGGGAGCTAATTTTCTCACTCTCAACTATCTTCGAATCCTGAACTGTGCAGAGGGTCAAACCTTAATAAGGCATTGGTTGGACCTTCAGATACCCCATAGATTCAGTTTGCTGGGAACTGATTCAAGTTAACATGCATCAGGGGCTGTGATGAATGGACTGACTCTGGATACCTTTGGAGAGCTTAAGAAAGCACTACAGACAGGACTGGGGAGCAACCCACCGAAGCCTTGGCAAAGGACCAAGAGGCAGTGGCGGTAGCAGCAACACTTACTGATCAAGACCTTTAGGAGAAGTGAGATGGGACACAGGGCCAGGAAAATTTTCTGGGACTGAGATTTCCTTGGAAGTCATCTGATACCTTGTCAAGGCTGCTAGGGAGACTTAGAGTCTTTCCAGGCAAGCACTTGGAGTTGTTCCACAGGACTTGGTTTCCCCAAGCCAGTGAGGCTCACAGGGGCAAAGATTCACAGTTCCTCACCTCTGTGGTTATCTGCAGCAGAAGGCTTGGGTGACCAGAAGGAGGAATGGTCACACATTTAGCCTGCATATTCTAATAATTATTTTTGTTGGGATTTTGTAACTAAATCCCTTTTTAGCTGGAACGAGGGCAATCAAACCTATGTACGACAGGTTCTAAATAAAATTCTAAAGGAGAAATTCTGAAAAAAACAAAAAAACAAACCTTGAATAATGGCAACATCATGAGACTATTTGTAGCCCCAGGGTGACTACTTTGGATGCTATACAATTACTTGTATATGGATGTCAGGTAAGTTTATTGCATCATTATTTTTAAAATCTTATTTGCTTATTCACAGAGCCTATTTTTCAGAAGTCTTAATAATCACGTTTTGCATGCTTACAAATGCTTCCTGGTGTCAGGGTCTCCTCTATGAATTCCACAGGTACAGCTCATTCATTCTTGTAGCAGTCCCAGGACGAATGGCTTCTTGCTTTCTCCATTTCACTATTAAACAACTTGCCCAAGGTCATAGAACTATTCAGTGGAGGAAGTGAGGTTTAAACCCACATGGCCTGGCTCTGGAGCTTGGTTCTTAACCACTACCTCCACTGGATCTGATTATGTCATCTACTCACAGGATATTTTCCAATTTAAAATGACCGCAAGCAATCCTTAGAAACAGTCCCAATTTGCCAGATAATCATGACTGTCTTCCCTCCTATTCCTCAGGGGAAGCCATGTGGATCTGGCTTAAATTTCTTAGGAGAGGTGTATCTGTTAGGGTTCCTCTTTGGAAAACCACAAAAATGAACTCTGGCCAAGATCTTATAAAAGGGGAATTAGAGGCTGTGTGGATCAGTTAATAGGAGGGAAACTGGAGAATCAAGCTTAAAAATAGGATGGGAGGAGCCACAAACAGAAACTATGTCTACTGTGGAAGTATAAGCAGAGGAACTTCACAAAAGTCAGGGCACTGCTGCTGGAGCAAAAAAAAAAAACAAAAAAAAAAAACAAAAAAAACAATTCATCTGAGTCTTCAGAGCCTTGGAAGAACGAATATAAATGGCCAAGTTAGGCCATGCGCTTCCTAGGGACTGTACAGAATGGTGAGAGGAAGGTTCTAGGGAAAGGAGCCTCTGGGTACTTCAGAATGAAAGTAGAAAGTATTGCAACTTTGGTAGTGTTTAGCCATGTTTTACTACTGATATTGCACAGAATGGGGAAGAGGTAAGTATGAATGGGGAAGAGGAGGGAGTGAGCAGAAAACTGACTTGAAAACTGTTATAAGAGTAGGTGGTCATGTAAGATTAAAACTTGGGTAATGGAAGAAAGAATGAGAGGAAATATAGTATGTAAGAGGGTGACTTAACAGCAGTTCTCTTTCTCTTTGTTTTCGGAGTTCTCAACCATCATCTCCTGCCCCCAGTACATTTGGGCAACTCTGGGAATTAGAGGTTGTCTATTCCTATGTCTGAATTCTTGCCTAAATTCAGTTGCTGACCTCTCTTCTCAAATTTTCAATCTCGGTATCATTTTGCTTCCTAGTATTTTCGATCCAAATCATTTTACTTATGATAGAAACCGAAGCAAGTATGGTTTGTCTTTGTAATGTAAACATAATTTCGGAAGTAGACCATTCCCCTTGATTATAAGCAAAGTCAAACCTAATATTAGTTTGGATTTATATTACTGTTAATATTATTTACTCTCTGAAAACAGACTAACCCCAATTAACATTGTGAATTGTCTGCCCTGTAATGACCAGATATTCCATTCTATTACATTATTGAAATCATTTGCATGGTAATTATGGTTTAGCCCTATCGGTAATTGGAATTGTTTGCCTTCTGGTAATGTTGTACAATGGTGGCTCATTAATCACATAGAAAATCTTGCCACGTGGCAGAATTAAGAAAGTATAATAATACGCTCCCACTAAACTCGTCGTTCTAAACCAGCGTTTTAGTTTGTTCCATTACCTTTCCTCTGATGTAGGTTTTTGTTTGTTTAGTTTCTAAACCACTCACGACAGAAAAACAATATAAATTGCAAATGTGAAAATGTGATTGTTCTAGGAAAATTTTATTTAAAAATTCCACAGCACAAATTACCCATCTCATCTTCCTCATCTCTTCAATATTTCTCCTTCTTCCAATCTGATAAATGAAGCAAATATCATAGGCCGCCAAGGGAATTGAGATATTTTTGTGTGTGAGTGTGTGTGTGTGTGTGTATATAATGTAAGTAAACCAAATGTACAGGAAAAATCTGAGCTTGCATTAAAAACAAAACAAAACAAAACAAACAACTGGGGGCTTAACCTTTACTTTACAAAAGGATTCTTTTAAGAACTGTCTTTAAATCCCAAAGTGCTCCTGGTGCAGTGAAAATACTATTTCATCTCTAAAATTTATATTTTTTTCAGGAAATTTAATAGAATAAAATCCAAAAATTCATGTACACACACATGTGCATGCAATTAAAATATGGTCATCTACTTGTGTGATGTGCTGGATCAGTGTCTGATGTGGCAAAGGCGCTCAGAGATGATTTCTTCAATGGTGGTGGTGGGGCATTCTAGCAGGAGGTCACCCCTCAGAGTCACACGTGTGAGTGAGGCAAGTGCCCTCTTTCCTTGACGTCCTATACCTTCTTGGATGCACCCTCCCCTTTCCCATTTTTAGGAATTTTTAGGGATGGACCCTTCCCCATTTCCCAGCCAGAGCCCAGAGAGAGGAAACAAGGACAGACTGTCTCTTTGGCTGCTAGTCTACTCGCACTTCCACTATATCCCCTTGGGACCAGAAGTGGGGATGGGTTTCTCATTCTTGTCTTTTCCTCTCTCCCAGGACTCCTTCTGGTATCCACAGTCTAGAGGAGGCAGGGACTGGGCATCTGACACCCCTACATCACGTTCTCTTTTTTCTTAATTCAGCTCCATCGTTAAGTCTTAATAATAGAAAGAGTGGATTACATGTGTTTCAGTTTTTTGATATACAAAATTTGGGCTGGCAAGTACTTAATCTGAAATGGCATTGTTTTAAACTGGAAGAGAGTTAGCAAATTTAGATTTTTTTCTACTATCTATTGGGTGTAGACAGGAATTAGGTGGAATCTTATTTTTTTTCTGCACATCTGAGTCCAGAGAACAAATTTGCATCTGTCACTACACAGGTCTAAGGGTTCATCTTGGGCATCTGCAGAAACACTGGGTGAGTGTTTGAATGTGGGATCAGAGGTGACTGTGAACTTGGGGCCCCTTCAATGAGCCTAGCCTTTGGGGGTACACTTTTGGGCCATACTATAGCCTAGTTACTCAAACTAGGGATGCATAATGGAGAGAGAAAATCTTTTGGAGTCAAATACCTTCAGTTTTTTCTTGTCATATAGGGACAATTATTCCTATCATAATAATTAAATGAGATAATATATATAAGGCACATAGTATGGTACCTGGGACATGGTAAGTTCTCAATACGCATCAGCTGCTATCTTTCATGTTACTAATGGGCCTCAGGGCTTTTTGCAACATTGTCCACATCAGAGCCATAGTCATGTCATCCTTGAGTAACCCAGTTTTTGCAGGAAGCCAACAGAAGGCTTTAGAGAGCTGCCAATTTTGGAAAGATGTTTTAGTCAACTAGGGCTGCCATGACAATATACCCCAGACTGGGTGACTTAGACAATAGAAGTTTACTTTCTCATCGTTCTGGAGGCTGGAAGTCCAAGATTAAGGTACCAGAAGGGTTGGTTTCTGGTGAGGCCTCTCTTCCTGGCTTGCTGTCTTCTCACTGTGTCCTTGCATGGTCTTTCTTCTGTGTGTGCTCATGGAAAGAGAGAGAGAGCTCTGGTGTTTCTTCCTCTTCTTAAGAGGACACTGGCCCTATCAGGGTAACATCCTTATGACCTCATTTAACTTTAATTACCCTATCTCGAAATACAGTCACATTGGAGAATGGGGCTTCAACATATAAATTTTGGGCAAGGGGAATACAATTCAGTCTGGAACATAAGGCCTAATTGGACTTCCAGGTATATTTCCTTCTTGTTCAAAGCAGTGTGAGCTTGGATTTACAGTTAATTGCAGCTTAAATCCTTCTAAGTGATACAACTATCACATCAAAGAGCTTTCACCTGAGGATTCATGGAACTCCCTAAAATTGTATGCACATTTTTGTATTCATGCCCATTTTCAGAGCTACCAGCAGATTATAAAGTGCACCCCAAGACAGTAAAAGTCCAATTATTTAAAAGCACTATTTGGGCAAACAAAATGGTCATAGTGGTTAAATTTAACCTTTTGGGCATCCAAATTTTAACCACTGATGTTAACATTTTTAGAAGTACTTTGAAACCAGGTAAAAATTCCTTAAATAAAAATCACAGAAAGCCTTATTAGTGAACCATTATAGAGTTTCTTTGTCTTAATCTTCTTATATCTTAATCTTGTATCCCACCATCTATCACAGTGTTTGACATATACTCTAGTATATGATCAAAAGTATTTTCTTAATGAATAAATGAATGAAAGAGTAAATATATCAAGTAATTTCATTTATTCCCTATCCCCAATGCTGTGTGTTTTTTTTTGTTTTTAAAGAGTCTCACTGTGTTGCGCAGGCTGGAGTGCAGTGGTGCGATCTTGGCTCACTGTAATCTCCGCTGCCCAGGCTCAAGTGATTCTCATGCCTCAGCTTCCTGAGTAGTGGAACTATAAGCGTGTGCTACCATACCCAGCTAATTTTTGTATTTTTAGTAGAGACAGGGTTTTGCCATGTTTCCCAGGCTAGTCTTGAACTCCTGGCCTCAAGTGATCCACCTGCCGTGGCCTCCCAAAGTGCTGGGATTAAAGACATGAGCCACCATGGCAGGCCAGAATAAAGACTTTAAATCAACAACCCACTGCTGTTTTTGGTTTGTTTGTTAGGGATTTCACAAAATAACAACATAACAATGACAATATAACTCCTTATACTTACCTGGTACTTTACAGTTAACAAAACACTTCTGGATAAAGTGTTTCCGTCAGGAGAGGTGGTTCCTGCAAGAAAAATTGGCAACATGATACCAGAAGAAATGGAATAAACCATTAAGACTAAGATGTCACTGCAACCTGCAAAGTAGAGAGGTGGCAAGATTCCTGGTCTTTAATGACATCCCTGAGCCATTGAACTTTGCCTGCCCATGGGCTTCTATGATTATTCTCTTATTTAAAGCAGTTTGAAGCTGGGTCCTCAGTTTCGAGCTGTCCCTAAAGTCACCCTAAGTGATACAACTGTGTCATAACCGAGACTTTACCTGGGGGGAACTTTTACCTGGGGTGAGTTACTAGAATAAGCAGGGAATGGATAATGCACAGGTGGAAAGCTAGACTATCTTCAGGACATAGTTGAGAAAGAAGTAGAAATGACGTTAAAATTAATATCTTCTGACTCCAACCTGGAGTTCTTTCCACTATCACAGGAGTGGACAAATTTTTACATGAAGTTTAAGACAGTAAATATTTTTGGTTTTGTAGGTCATGGCCTTCTATCATGACTATTCAATGCTACTGTTTAGTAGAAGCATCCATGATGGTATGCCAATGAATGGTGTGCTCTAATCCCCACTTAATGGTACTGGTGAGAGACATGGTACTGGTGAGGGACAATGGTGGTACTGGTGAGGGACAATGACCTCAAAACAAAATCAATCTCAGTCCAAATCTGACCCAAGTAGGGGCGCCTCTCCACCACCAATATGTCACAGAATGTTAGTAGTTACATAAAAAGACATCCTCCACCAACTTCTCCAACGAGTCTCTCTCCTCTCCACTTTCTGCCAACCTTAGGAGAGCTAGACTCAAAAGGGGAAAGGGATGGAGGTTCATGTGTCAGGAATTACACACCTCTCCTTCTCCTTTAAGTAGTCTGAGACTGATTAGGAAAGAGTAGCTCACGTCCCCAACTTCTATCCTAATTCTTTATGGCACCCAAACAACCTGAGGTAGGCAGTGTTGAGGGATCAGAGAGAAGATGAGATTTAAATCATGTTTAAGTCTCAAGTTTTAAACTGGTCTGGACTTTTAATAGCAGGATATGTCTGGAAAGTTACAGCACTTGCCCAAGATGTCCCTCAAAGATGTTGATACGGTTTGGCTCTGTGTCCGCACCCAAATCTCATGTCAAATTGTAATTCCTAATGTTGAGGGAGGGACCTGATGGAAAATGACTGGATCATAGGGGCAAGTTTCCCCCATGCTGTCCTCATGAGAGTAAGTTCTCATGAAATCTGATTGTTTGAAAATGTGTGGCATTTCTCCCCCATCTCCTGCCACCATGTGAAGAAGGTGCTTTCTTCTCCTTCACCTTCTGCCATGATTGTAAGTTTCCCAAGGCCTCTTACTCATGCTTCCTGTTAAGCCTGCAGAACTGTGAGCCAATTAAACCTCTTTTCTTCATAAATTACCCAGTCTCAGGTAGTATCTTTATGGCAGTATGAAGACAAATTAATACAGAAAATTGGTACTGGGAGTGGAGGCACTGCCATAAAGATACCTGAAAAAGTGGAAGTGACTTTGGAACTGGGTAATGGGCAGAGGTTGTAACAGTTTGGAGAGCTCAAAAGAAGACAGAAATATGTGGGAAAGTTTGGAACTTCCTAGAGACTTGTGAAATGGTTTTGACCAAAATGCTGATAATGATATGGATAGTGAAGTCCAGGGTGAGGTGGCCTCAGATGAATATGAGGAACTTATTGGGAACTAGAGTAAAAGTCACTCTTATTATGTTTTAGCAAAGAGACTGGCAGCATTTTGCCTCTGCCCTAGAAATCTGTGGAAATTTGAACTTGAGAGAGATGATTTAGGGTATTTGGTGGATGAAATTTCTAAGGAGCAAAACATTCAGGAGTTGACTGGGTTTTCTGAACATGTATGCTCATATGTGTGAACAAAGAGATTATCTGAACTGACTTATATTTAAAAGGGGAGCAGAGCATAAAAGTTTGGAAAATTTGCAGCCCAGCCATGTAGTATAAAAGAAAAACTTATTTTCTGGGGAGAAATTCAAGCCTACTGCAGACATTTGCATAAGTAAAGAGATGCCAAATGTTAATAACCAAGACAATGGGAAAAATATCTTCAGGGTATTTCAGGGACTTTTATGGCAGCCCCTGCCATCACAGGCCTGGAGACCTAGAAGAAAAAAAATGGTTTCATGGGCCAAGCCCAGGGACCTACTGCTCTGTGGAGCCTCTGGATATGGCATCCTGTGTCCCAGCCACTCCAGCCCCAGCCATGGTTAAAAGGGGCCAAGGTACAGGTCAGGCCATTGGTTCAGACAGTGCAAGCCCCAAACCTTGGTAACTTCCATATGCTGTCAGGCCTTTAGGTGCCCAAAAGGCAAGAGGTGAAGCTTGGGAACCTCCACCTAGATTTCAGAGCATGCATAGAAAAGCCTGGATGTCCAGGAATAAGTCTGCTGCAGGGGCAGAGCCCTCATGGAGAACTTCTATTAGGCCAGTGCAGAGGGGAAATGTGGGGTTGGAGCTCCCACGTAGAGTCCCCACTGGGGCATTGCCTAGTGGAGCTGTGAGAAGAGGGTCACCATCCTTGAGACCCCAGAATGGTAGATCCACTGAAAGCTTGCAGCATACACTTGGAAATGCCTCAGGCACTCAATGCCAGTCCATGAAAGCAGCCACAGAGGCTGCACTCTGCAGAACAACAGGGATGGAGCTGCTTAAGACCTTGGGAGTCCATCCTTTGTGTCAGTGGGGCTTGGATGTGAGACATACAGTCAAAAGAGATTATTTTGGAGCTTTAAGATTTAATGACTGCCCTGCTGGATTTCAGAGCTGCATTGGGCCTGTAGCACCTTTGTTTTGGCCAGTTTCTCCCTTTTGGAATGGGAGCATTTACCCAATGCCTGTACTCCTATTGTACTTTGGAAGTAACTGTCTTGGTTTTGATTTTACAGGCTTATAGGCAGCAGGAACTTAGTTTGTCTCTGATAAGACTTTGGCCTTGGATTTTTGAGTTAATGCTGGAATGAGTTAAGACTTTGGGGGACTGTTGGGAAGGCATGATTGGTTTTGAAATGTGAGGACATGCAATTTGGGAGGGTCCAGGGGAGGAATCATATGGTTTGGCTCTGTGTCCCCACCCAAATCTCATGTTGAATTGTAATTCCTAATGCTGGGGGGAGGTGATTGGATCATAGGGGCGAATTTCCCCCATGCTCTTCTCATGATAGTGAGTGAGTTCTCATGAGATCTGATGGTTTAAAAGTGTATGGCACTTCCACACAGGAACCATCATGTAAAGAAGGTGCCTGCTTCCCCTTCACCTTCTGCCATGATTGTAAGTTTCTTGAGGCTCCCCAGTCGTGCTTCCCATTAAGCCTGTGCATCCATGAGTCAATTAAACCTCTTGCTTCACAAATTATCCACTCTCAGGTAGTTCTTTATAGCAGTGTGAAAACAGAATAATAAAGAAATCAAAGGAAATTTTAAAGAGTCTATATGAAGGCAATAATTGTAGAAAAGTTAATGTTTCGGGTTTTCATGTTTACATCCCACTGAAACTATATTCCTGGTGTATATTGAGTTGCTGCAAAACCAACTATCATCTGTAGGTGGAGCTGTAACCTTTTTCAGAACCATAACATTTTTAATTGGGAGGAACCTTGGAGAAGCTGAGGGTAAATTGGGGTGCCCTTTGAGTCACCTGGAGAGACTTAAAAATTTGGATTACTGGAGACAAGAATCTTGGAGATTCCAATTCAGGAGGCCTGCAATGAGTCCAAGTGATAGGGATGACGGGGGATGCAATCCTTCCAGCTCACCTTGGGGCCACTCTGCACAACATCGACACCAACTCTGCCTGATGAATTTGCAGAGGAGTATTTATCATTTTACTGGAGAAACAGCACTTGCTACTTGTTTCTCCTCATGAGACCAACGATCATTCTAAAAAATTTTGTTTGCCCAATTTTAGGGTCCTATAAGTGGGAGTTACCTCATCTCTTTTCATAAAAACCACAATATTGGTGTTTTGGATTATAACAAAAGACCCCAGAGACTAGAGACTGCTTAGGAGTTTTCTTCTCCATTTAGCTCTTTTTAAATAAAACTTCAAATTTGTTGATCTACATGGTCTCTGCCTTCTACTAGGAGATGGTGTGGGAAAGTAGAGAAAATATTTTTCTATCTGTATGTTTAGGGCTTTCTGAGTGAAGAAATCGGGCTTGCGATAAAGAACAAGCCTGAAAGTAAGATGGTGATTTAAATCCAGGAGACCTTAACAAGGATTTGAAGAGTTATCTACGTATTTACATTTCGAAGAGGGGAATAAGGCCCTTGGTTGTAAACTCCAGTTTGTCTTACTTACCCTTGGGGATGAGACATTTATTTACATTCAGAAGGGAAAGAAACAGGAAACTTCCTCTTCCCTTTCCAAAGGGCCTACATATACAATAAGACCAGATTTCCTTCCCTCTCTCTGGAGTGGAGAGGGCAACTTGTACACAGGCTTGCAGATTCATGTTTCTGGGGTTCCTCTCCCGTGATACAAGAAACTCCTTTGTGTAGGCATGTGTGGCTCTCATTGTGCCACTCCTGAAGGGGAAAGAATTGAGGCATGAGGAATGGATGCAGTTATTGCTATAAATAAGTAGTAATTACTGATTTGATCCAGAAACCTTACGTTTGCATTCAGGGTAATATAAAGCAATATAGATATTAAAAGCTTATCAGCTGGGAGTCTAAAGAATGTTATGGCTCCAGAGATGGTATAGATGGTATGGCTCCATTGATGGGGTCAAACAGCTGAGAGCTTGTTTAGACTTGTGGCTGAGCTTCTTCATTGTCAATGGCGTAGTGTCTGATGTAGAAGCGAGGTGGCAGAGCACGGACATCTTCTGATTTCTTTTTCTGTTTCAATCAGGAAAGAAATAAAGGGCCCATGGTGATATCTATTCACTATCTTCCTTTGTTTTTTTGGTATTTAATATTTTGGTGTGTTTATTTGGCATATGTGCAATACAGGGGTGTGTTGATAACTTTTACAGCCAGCTCCCTAGGAAAAAAAGTCCTAATTTGAAGTGCTTGCCAATATCTATGGTGTAAACACTCCCACCATAGTTGATTTTAGGCTACCAACATGATGTCAACCAGTATGCAAAGTTTCTGAAAATTTAACAGTAGGCTCTTTCAAGCTATGAGCCAACTGTACCGCACCATTGATACACGGCTAAAACAAAGCAAAATAGAACATGCGCATCAAAAAGTCAAGCAATATAGGAGAATTTCAAATGACATATGTAGTGGTCTCCCACTCCATTCAGAGTTGGAGTTTCATTCCCCCACTTCTTGTCATTGAAAGCGGACTACATTTAATGACTCCTTCCAAAGAATAACACAGGGACAAGGAAAAACAGTACCTTTGCAGTGGAGAAACATGGAAAACACCGTTTTAGTCAGGTAATCAAAGTTAATGTAGTATAGTGGTATCATGCAAATATCATGTATCACCTAATCTGATGTGATGCAATTTACATCGGTAAGGTTTTTGCAAAAAGCCAATAATCCCAGGATAATTGCAAGAAAAACATCAGACAAACTCAAATTACAGGACATTCTACAGGATATCTGGCCAGTACTCCTCAAGACTCCCAAGGTCATGACCATCAAGGATAGACTGAGAAGTAAATTCATTTTTGAAGTACCTTCTTTAAATCAAAGGAACACTTGTCTGCTTTTGCATATTATATGGCTTTGTTTTGGGTGTTTTTAGAATGTGTTCATTTTCTATCCACTTAGAAATGTAGACATTAGGGTCAAATTGTATATTTATAAATCTCATTTTACCATCAGATTTATAAAATTAACTTCAGAATTACTGCAAATAGGTTATATCATCTGTCTGTGAGATAAATCGATACAAAATAAAATATGTACAAAATTTCCTGGAGGTTTAGCCCCTTCAAGTTCTCAAACTAACAAAAGTACAATGCACACTGATCTTCACTCCGTGACAAGCAAATGCTATTTCATGGAATGTTAATTGTGGTGAGAACATGGACAGAATGTGGGCTCTAGCCCCTTATTTGACAGAAGAAAACTGAAGCTCAGTGGACCTGCTCAGTGTCAAGTCAAGCCCCTGGGCATTTCGACTCTCATCCCATGGTTTCTTCCAACACATTCAGCTAGTAAAAGTGCATTACAGCATGAAAAATGTGAACTAAAAGAAAATCCTAACTCCTCTCAACTGACTGCGTACAGCCCCCTTGGCTAAGGGTATACCCCAGAGAAACTGTAAAAACTGAGTTCCTGGCCATGATGGGACAGGAAATCAGATACACCTCATTATACCCTCTTCCTTTTGGGTTTAGACACAACTGATCAGCACTGATGTTAAAATAGAGATCATAAGACTGACAGAATGGACTCTGTGGCAATATGATCCCAAACTGTAAACCTAAGACCATGTCACACAAGATCTAGGCCCCTACACTTAAGAGACTAAACTATGTTCTTTTTTTAAAAAATGCTTAACATTTTTAAATTTTTTTATTTTAATTTTTATCTATTTACTTAATTTTATTTTTAGCAGAGACAGGGTTTTGCCATGTTGTCCAGGCTGATCTTGAGCTCCTGGGCTCAAGCAATCCCCCCGCCTTGGCCTCCGAAAGTGCTGGGACTACAGGCACGAGCCATCACAGCCGGCCAGGAATAAACTATGTTCTAACTGCCGCAGGTTTTTGTTTTTCTCTAGAATTGAAGCAAGCACTGACTTCAAGATAAGCAATATTAAAATTTGCAGCTCAACTACCACAAGATACTGACTGGTTCTCCTGTTCCACAAGCCACAACTATAGCTTTGATTGGACGAGAGACTAATTTCAATCACTTTCTCCTGGTAAGAGTCTACTGATCATGAACCGGTTCTCACCAGTTTACAGGGGCTGCACCCTCGAATGCTTTTGTGTCCTGTAAAGACCTGCATAATACACTTAAGTCTCCATCCCATAGCGAACATAAGTTGTATATTTTATTCAGTACACATGAGTTAGGACCACCTTCATGAATATTCATAGCTCCTCCTGTAATCTGTTGAATACATATACTTGACCAACTTGTTCAGCTTAAATTCCTGTCTCACTCTTCCCTCTCTCCAAGTGCCTGATTCTAGACTTGGACTGGGGGCTACACCCTCAGTCTGTCAGAATGGTCACCTTACAGGCTGTAATCCTCCATAAGAAATAAAGTGTCCTTTCCAAACCTACAGATCTCATTATTCTTAAGTTGACAGGAAGAACCATAGCAAAGTATTAAGCAAACAACTCTGAAAAGAAAAATGAATACATCTACGGCACTTTAACAAGCATCCTCTTGTTTTCAACAATAATCCATGTCTGGAAAAGAATCATTTATCAATGTTCTAACTTTTATATAGTTGCTTACTCTTTCTTGAGCAAAAATCTTTAACTTTAAAATATATTTTAAAACTTCGCTTTTGGCTTTAATTACCTACCCATTTGCCTCCATTGTAGGAATTATAAAAACACATATTTTTTTCTTCCCTAAATCAGAAATAGCTGATGAACTAAGGGTTTTCCTGCATACTGGTATCTAGAAAACAACTTCAAGCAAAGGTTGATTCCAACTAGATATCAAATTCACATGGACTAAGTCTCCTGCCTGTGAAAGAATTTTTTGAAATGCCACAGAAGCAAGAGAGAAGGTGGTGGAGCTGAGATTGTGACTAAAAACTGTGAAAAACTCCCAGAGATAAAACAATGGTTGGGTCACAATATAGAGGAAAAATGGCAGCTCAGAATGAAAGAAGGCAGGAACTGTACACGGAGGAAGCTCTTTTGTTGTGTTTGCTTCTCTCTCTCATGTTTTCTACCAACATAAATCAGAAAAACAGTATCATAAACTTAGCCCTTGCTATAGACCACAGAGAAATGATACATGCAACTGGGGTGGGAAGAAAATAAAAGCTGAGGACAAACCTCTCCATTCCTCCCTACAGAACAAGGATTAGATAATTAGATTATAAAATTGCAGCACCCAGGGCAGAGGTCCAGGGAGGTACTTAGAAAGCCCTTATGGATTTAATTGTGTCTTTCAAGCTATATATTTTTTATAAAGGCATCAATATTTATATGTTGAAGTCTTAAACCCCAGTACTTAAGAATGTGACCTTATTTGGAAATAGGGTCACTGTAGATATAATTAGTTAAGATGAAATGATACTGGAATAAGGTGGGCCTTTAATCCCACATGCTGTTGTCTTTATAAGAAGAGGAAATTTGGACACAGACATACACACAGGGAGAATGCCATGTAAATATGAAGGCAGAGACTGGCGCGATACTGCTAGAAGTCTAGAAATGTCAAAGATTGCCAACTGATATGGTTTGGCTGTGTCCCCACCCAAATCTCATCTTAAATTCCCATGTGTTATGGGAGGGAGTTGTGAGAGGTAATTTAATCATGGGGGCAAGTCTTTCCTGTGCTGTTCTCATGATAGTGAATAAGTCTCAAGAGATCTGATAATTTTTGAAAAGGGGAGTTTCCCTACACAAGCTCTCTTCTCTCGTCTGCCACCATGTGAGACATGCCTTTCACCTTCCACCATGACTGTGAGGCCTCCACAGCCATGTGGAACTGTAAGTCAAATAAACCTCTTTCTTTTGTAAATTGCCCAGTCTCAGGTATGTCTTCATCTGCAGCATGAAAATGGACTAATACAGTAAAATGGTATGAGTAGAGTGGGGTGCTGCTGAAAAGATCCCTGAAAATGTGTAAGCGACTTTGGAACTGGGTAACAGGCAGAAGTTGGAACAGTTTGGAGGGCTCAGAAGAAGACAGGAAAATGTGGGAAAGTTTGGAACTTCCTAAAGACTTGTTGAATGGCATTGATCAAAATGCTGATAGTGATATGAACTATAAAGATCAAGCTGAGGTGATCTGAGATGGAGATGATTGATATGAACTATAAGGTCCAAGCTGAGGTGATCTCAGATGGAGATCTTGTTGGAAACTGGAGCAAAGGTGACTCTTGTTATGTTTTAGCAAAGAAACTAGTGGCATTTTGCCCCTGCCCTAGATATTTGTGGAACTTTAGACTTGAGAGAGATGATTTAGGGTATCTGGCAGAAGAAATTTCTAAGTGGCAAAGCATTCAAAAGGAGTCTTGGGTGCTGTTAAAGGTATTCAGTATTATAAGGGAAGCAGAGCATGAAAGTTTTGAAAATTTGCATCCTGACAATGTGGTAGAGAAGAAAATCACATTTCCTCAGGAGAAATTCAAGTCAAACCTGCTACAGAAATTTGCATAAGTAACAAGAAGCCAAATATTAATCCTCAAGACATTAGGGAAAATGCCTCCAGGACATGTCAGAGGTCTTCATGGCAGCCCCTCCCATCACAAGTCTGGAGGCCTAGGAGGAAAAAATGATTCTGTGGGCCAGGCCCAGGGTCTTCATGCTGTGTGCAGCCTAGGAACTTGGTGCCTTGCAACCCAGCTGCTCCAACCATGACTAACAGGGGCCAAGGTACAGCTCGGGCCGTAGCTTCAGAGGATGCAAGCCCCAAGACTTGTCAGCTTCCATGTGGTGTGTACGCACAGAAGCTGAGAATTGAGGTTTGGGAACCTCTGCCTAGATTTCAGAGGATGTATGAAAATACCTGGATGTCCAGGCAGAGGTTTGCTGCAGAGGGTGGGGCTCTCATGGATAACCTCTGCTAGTTCAATGTGGAAGGGAAATGTGGGGTCAGAGCCCCCACACAAATTCCTGGTGTGGGGAATTTGGCACTACCTGGTGGAGCTGTGAGAAGAGGGTGACCATCCTCCAGACCCCAGAATGGTAGATACAACGACAGCTTGCACCGTGCACCCGGAAAAGCCACAGACACTCAATGCCGGTCCATGAAAGCAGTGAAGAAGGGGGCTTTACCCTGCAAAGCCATGGGGGCAGAGCTGCCTAAGACCATGGGAACCCCCCTCTTACATCAGCATGACCTGGATGTGAGACATGGAGTCAAAGGAGATCATGTGGAGCTTTAATATTTGACTGCTCTGCTGAATTTGAGACTTGCATGGGGTCTGTAGCCCCTTTGTTTTGGCCAATTTCTCCCATTTGGAACAGCTGTATTTACCGAATGCCTGTACCCCCATTGTATCTAGGAAGTAACTAACTTGATTTTGATTTTACAGGCTCATAGGAGGAAGGGACTTGCCTTGTCTTAGATGAAATTTTGGACTATGGACTTTTGAGTTAATGCTGAAGTGAGTCAACATTTTGGGGGACTGTTTGGGAGGCATGATTGGTTTTGAAATGTGAGGATATGAGAGGGCCAGGGACAGAATGATATGGTTTGGCTCTGTGTCCCCACACAAATCTCATCTTAAATTCCCATGTGTTATGGGACGGACCCTGTGGGAGGTAATTTAATCATGGGAGCAGATCTTTCCTATGCTGTCTTGTGGTAGTGAATAAGTCTCATGAGATTTCATGGTTTTAAAAAGGGGAGTTTCCCTGCACAAGCTCTTTTTCTCTTATCTGCTGCCATGTAAGACATGCTTTTCACCTTCTGCCATGATTGTGAGGCCTCTTCAGTCACTGTAAGTTCAATAAACCTCTTTCTTTTGTAAATTGCTCAGTCTTGGGTATGTCTTTATTAGCAGCATGGAAATGAACTAATACACCAGCAAACCACCAGAAGCTAGAGGAGAACTGGAAGCAGTTCTTCGTCACATCCCTCAGAAGGAAACAACTCTTCTGACACCTTGATCTTGGACTTCTAGCCTCCAGAACTATGGGACAATGTACTGTTTAAACCATTTTGTTGGTGGTACCTTGTTAAAGCAGTGCTAGCAAAGGTCAGAGTTGCTGGTAGAAGTGGCAAGTGGACAATACTGAGAGAAATAAGTAATCCCTGAGGCCCAATGTCCTGAGGCAGGGTCCTTTCTCCTCAGACTTATGGGAGGGAAACCAGGGACTGAACTTTGCCTCTCCTGGCAGAGATGATATAGTGAAGCAGTTCATATTCTCAGGGGAATATGAGCTCCCAGGGAGAATCATGAGATACTGGCCAACTGAATCAATGTTAAACAAACAACAACAAAAACAAATGGAAATAACCTATACCAGATGCAGTAGAATGAATAGAGCATATTTTTAAAAAATCTAAATTGATATGATAAGTATCTCAAAGGAGTAGTCAAGAGAATTTGTAATAAAGGCCAGAACAAGCACTTGCAAAGAATAACCAACTTGAAAATTAGGATATGAGAAGTCTATAATGCAAACAGTAGAGTCTATCAAACCAAAAAAAAAAAAAAAAAAAGGAGAAGGAATGAAGATACTTAGGGTCTTTGTACTATTTGGAGAAACATAGAAACATAGAGTTACTGCTAAGTTTAAGAGACCCATATAGAAAAATAAACACAAGTGTAGGTCTTAGTGATTGAGGGTAAACACTTTAAAAGTAGAATGAATGACTTTCATGCAGAAGACAATTTGATAACAGATATATAAGCAAAAAAAAATCCTAACTGAATTACATTTTCTTTTAGCACACGAGAAATATTAATGAAAATTAATTAGGTATTATCCAAATAAATGGTCTAAAGAAGAATAATTGTATGATTAGAAGATTAAAATGTCTGATAAAATTCAAAATATATTTATGTTAAAACCTCTTAGCAAATTCAGACTAGCAGGGAATTTCTTAAACTTGATAAAATATCCACACCTAAACCTTACTGTAAGATGATCTTTAAAGGTAATATCTTTGATCATTCTCATTAAGATCAGGAAAATAGGGCCGGGCGCGGTGGCTCAAGCCTGTAATCCCAGCACTTTGGGAGGCCGAGACGGGTGGATCACGAGGTCAGGAAATCGAGACCATCCTGGGTAACACGGTGAAATCCCGTGTCTACTACTAAAAAACACAAAAAACTAGCCGGGTGAGTTGGCGGGTGCCTGTAGTCCCAGCTACTTGGGAGGCTGAGGCAGGAGAATGGCGTAAACCCGGGAGGCGGAGCTTGCAGTGAGCGGAGATCCGGCCACTGCACTCCAGCCTGGGCGACAGAGCGAGACTCCGTCTCAAAAAAAAAAAAAAAAAAATCAGGAAAATAGAATGTGACCCTTTATTACTGCTACTGTGAACGTGATTTTGGCTTTGGAGGTCTTGGGCGCTACTATCAGCCAAGAAAAATAAAATTTAAAGACTGGAAGAGATGAGAAGAGTTACATGATTGAAGATGATATGATAATCTACACAAAACTCAAACCATCATGAACTAGAATAAGACGTATCAGTAATATTTGCAGAGACTGTATCAAGTGATAATAGTGTTTCTCTATACCAGCAATGTCAAACTAGAACATATAATGGAAAATAACATAACATTTACAACAACAATAAATCTCTAGCATATTTAAGAATTTACTTAACAAGAAAACATAAGAGCTTTACAAATCATAATTTAAAGCTTTATTAAAGGAAATAGACAAAGACTTGAATACATGAAAATGCCATTAGGTTCATGGGTGGAATGACCTAAAATTGTAATAGAGTCAATTCTTTAAAAATTAATTTGGTAGGGCGCGGTGGCTCATGCCTGTAATCCCAGCACTTTGGGAGTCCGAGGTGGGTGGATCATGAGGTCAGGAATTTGAGACCAGCCTGGCCAACGTAGTGAAACCCCGCCTCTACTAAAAATACAAAATAAATTTAAAAAAAAATTAGCCAGATGTTGTGGTGGGTGCCTGTAATCTCAGCTACTCAGGAGGCTGAGGCAGGAGAATCACTTGAACCCAGGAGGTGGAGGTTGCAGTGAGCTGAGATCGCACCAGTGCACTCTAGCCTGGGAGACAGTGCGAGACTCCATCTCAAAAAAAAAAAAAAGAAAAAAATATAGTAATTTAGAAATTAATTCAGTTTATAAACTGGCATTATTTTTTAATAAACTTAAGACTTATCTCAAATTTGTGGTTAATACTAAAAGTCCATGAATAGCTAAGTTAATTTTTAAAAAGAAGAGAAAATGAAAGGGAATTTCTTAGCAGATATGAAGATATAGTACAAAACCATGGAAACAAAAACAGTACTATTACAGGAACATACAACTATCACAATGAAATGGAAAAGGAAATTCAGAAGCAGATCCATATATATCTAGGAATTGATATATGATAGAAGTGGCAAGAAAAGTCAGTGGCTCAAGGACAGATTGTTAAGAAGTTGATATTGGGAAACAGACTCTCCTTAAGGAGAAAAATAGAGTGAGATCTTCATCTCACTCCATAAACAAGGAGAGGAACTTTCTTTTATTTCTTTTATTTTTCAGACAGGGTTTCACTCTGTCACCCAGACTGGAGTGCAGTGGCACAATCACGGCTCAATGTAGTCTCCACCTCCAGGTTCAAGCGACCCTCTCACCTCAGCTTCCTGAGTGTCTAGGACCAAGGCTGTGCCACCATGTCTGGCTAATTTTTCTACTTTTTAGTAGAGATGGCGTCTCACTCTTTTGCCCAGGCTGGTCAAGGGAGGAACTTTTAGATAATTAGAGACTTCAATGTGAAACATAGAGCTACAAGCTAATAAAAAAAAATAGGAGAATTTTTAAAATGGGATTAATACCTAGCATATACAAAGTACTCCTGAAAACTAACAAGAAAAATGTAAGAAAGCCAACTCTATCATCAAAGGGCATGAGTAGGGGAGGCATAGAATGAGAAATTTAAATAGCTTAGGAAACAAGTTCAACATCTCTCATAACCATAGAAATGCCCAACTTAAATGGCAACATGACCCCACAGTACATCTATCAGATTAATGAAAATCATATGTTTGGAGGATACTTAGTTCAACAAGGATGGCAGGGATGGGGAGGGAGAAACAGTAAGCTCACATCTCAGCTGGTGGGAGGTGTGGGAAATGCGATATAGCCTGTTGTTAGCTGGATCAGCACTCTGGGGGATGGGCTGGGAAGCAATATGGCAGAAACCGGGAAGATAATATTTTTTAGGTTGTAAAATAAACATATTTTTATTAAAAATATAAACTTATAAAAATAGTGGTTTTTTTGCACAGAATATCATGCTGAAGGACATAAAATAATTTATAGCAATAGACGTGAGCACCTCCATGAGCAGCAGAAGTCCATATTTATCCTCTGGGCTATGTGGTTTGGAGAAACGAGGGTATCCTTTGGGTCAGACCGTCTACCTCCGACTTCAGTGCTCTTTCTACTGCACCACAGACAACTTGCTGTTGCTGTGAAAACCACTGGTGCCAGGAGACCGAAACCAGCTACAGATTACTCTTGCTAATGGTCAGCCCAGACTGAAAAGCCAGCCACACGGGCGTAAATAAAATAATACTTAAAAAATTTACTTGGGTTGCCATCCCAATGTTGATTGAAAGGTTTCAAAGATTGGATCTATTAGAGCAAACTGCTGATTCATCTTTGTCTCTCTACTGTTAACTGAGTTTCTAACATTCAGGGACATCCTAATCACTCTCAGAGAAAGAAAGGACGAACTCCTTGATTTCAAAATCATGGGAATACATTTTTTGGAGATAGTGACCTCAGCTTCTTTTCCTTTTCTGAGGATCCTATTATTCAAGAAACATATTTTGATCCCCAGCTGTGTGCTAGGAAATGTGCAAAGTGCATTACATACCTTGACTTACTGAATCTTCCCACAGACCCCACAAATAGGAGCCATGGGATCCCTGTGTACAGATGAAGAACCGAGTCTTGGAAAGCTTAACTACCTTGCTCATAAGGTCTGCACATTAAGGTCTAAAGTGAGAAATTAAACCAAGTCTTCCAACCTCAAAGACTTTAAAGGAAAAGCTACAAGTTATAAGGTAAGCCCCTCTCTTGTTATGATAGAAGCTGCAAAATGAAACCAGACATGTTTTCTTTCCTTAAGAACCTATCTACTTAGGCAATTATAAACAGTAGAAAGTCTGAAATATTTAATGTGAAAACTTAAAAAGTAGTCTAAGAGATCACTAAGGGAAAGTTTAATTCTCTCTGATTAGGGATTGGCTTCCTAGAGATGGTAGCATATGAGCTGGGGCTTGGAGAGTGAACAGAGTTTGAACGTGGCCAGAGGCGTGCTTTGAGAGACAGCAACATGGCTACAGGGTTAGCCGTAGGGAAGGGCAGGATGTTTACATCGGAAATAGTGAGGGCGGATGGAAACAAAGGAATGAATATAGAAAAGAACCTGGGCATCTGAGACACCTCTTCATAGGTGTGATAGTTACAAGTCTAGGATTCCATAGCATCACTGAAGGAAGTACTGTCAAGCAGAAGTTCTAAACATGGAACCAGGAGCTTTGTGAACCCCTGAAATTGTTGGCCGAAATGTGTGAGCATGTATGTGAGTGTAGGTGTGTATGAGTGTATAAGAGTGTGTGTTCTGTGTGTGTCAGAGTGTGTGTGCCAGGAGGGGCACAGTCATCTGAGTGTCTTTTTCTGGAAAGAATGTCCACGGACCATGGGTAACCATTGGTTCTCTATGGGTTACAAAACCTATGAAAAGGAGCATAACCACTACATCTAGAAAGAGAAGGCAAAGAACATACCTTGGGAGTTACACAGATAAAGTAGATTTGGTGAAGGCTGGAAGAAAATGACCAGAGAGAGCCATGAACATCTATTATTACAGAGGGCAAAGAGAGAAGTTATTTAAAGCATGGAATGACTGGCCAACTATGCCTAAGTAGGATGAGATATCAATAAACATATGAGTTCCACCAGGTGTGATCATCTATGCTCTCCTGGGTTGCCTGGAAATCATTTGCAGACTTTAGTGGATGCTTTATGTGATTAGGAACAAACAAATGCAATCACAACTGAAAACGAAGTCCTGTTTAAAAATGATCCGCAAGATGGCACTGTGGGCCAATGAGAATATTCATCTGGTTTCCACAGTGAAATATGTGTATCTTTCATTCGTTTTTCTTTATCTTTTGCTAATATACTGCAGCCTGATCCCACACATTATTTGTCTATTAAAAACCCTGGCATTTGAAAAGAATATTCCTAATTTTTATGATTCCTGCTTACTCTTTATATAATCCTCAGTAGACTTTGGAAAACCTTCATTTAAATTCTGTTTTTAATACAGGAAGTTGGATCTTATTTCTAATATACTGAAAACTCTTAGAAGGGCTGTGTGTAGTCATTGCTGGAATTTATTGGTCCTTGGGGAGCCTTGAGATTGGGAAAGACAGGAGGGAAATAAAGGGAAAAGAGAGAGAAGTGCTCTATGTTTGATCAGAAAAGCAAAGAACATAAGCTTCAGCCGTGATTAGCCTGGCAAGAAAATAAAGCAGCCAGGAAATCCACATAGGTGTAATGTTGCTTCCAAGAAAAAGAATCTCAGTCTGGGGTGTGTGTTAGCTAGGGCTTTCACGTTGAAACATGCATTATTTATTTGTTATTATTATTATGCAGAAGGAACAACAAATGACTTAAATTAGGCACCAAGACACAGGAGTTAAAATGTGTCCTTTTGTCAAAGAAAATCATAATATCATCTTACCCGTATATGGCATGTAACTATATATATTACAAAGAGCTTTTATACTTTCATCAACTTGCTTGATTCTCAAAACCACCCTGTGGGTGGGAAATGTCACCAACCCCACTTCACATATCAGGACACTGAGACCTTGGAGATGTTCAGAGACTTGCTCAAGGACACACAAGCAGGAAAAGCTGGCAGGGAATCTAAGTCTTCAATTTTCTTCTCTGCAAAATGGGGTTAATGATGCCTACTGTCGCAGAAGTGAGTTAAACATAACCACATAGTAAAAGTCTAGACAGAGAATCAGTAAATGTTAGCTAGTGTCATTATTCATAAAAAGAACATTACAATGTCTATTTCCAATGATATATATTTTAAAGATCTTTATTTGCAACAATAGAAACCACTTATCTTGCTAACTTAACTTGCTAACAATCTGCTAAATTACCTTCCATATTTCTTCCACGTGCCCATTGTTCATGGGCAATAAAAAAGGAATTTATTGGAAGGACACAGAAGAGCTTCAGAATCACAAGAAAAGCAGAATAATGTGGCTTTGGAAAATACAGGACACAGGAGAGAGGCTGGCTAACCCAGCTCAGAGCACATGTATACGCCATAGCGAGGGGAGGCAAGGATCCTTAGCTGATAGTCAGCTGAGGGCACGAGTTCCCTGAAAGGGAAATTGGGATGCTATTTTAGAAGAAGAAGAAATAAGTGCATGGCAGGAAAAAAACATGAAATGCCACTGCACAAAGTATTTCTAGAATGAAGGAGACCTTGACATCACTTTACGTAAAGCTGATGACAATGACTGATATTTATTTAGCACTTATGTGTCAGGCACTGTTACATTTATTCACTCATTTAGTCCTTGTGATAAACCTATGAAGCAAGCAGTATTATTAGTCTCATTTTAGATGGGAGGAAGCAAAGGCACATTTGACCAGAGTAGCAGAGCTGAGTGAAAAACTCATCTAGAGCTCATAACAAAAGACAACAACAGTATTTAGAAGATTGCTGTTGAAACCAAAAGAGTTAATCTTAGATGGAAATATAAAATTGCTGGTGTTTATGCATTTTTGGCCCAGAAAAACAGCAACTGCATATGACTCTACCTAATACCTTTACAGCAATCAGAACAGTGCCTAGAACTTAGTGCCTGATGATGTTTCTCACTGTTACTAGATTATCCTGCCTGTCTATGGGAAATGGGCTTTAAAAACTATTAAAGTGTGCAGGTCCATTGTCATTTAAACTGGACTTTGTTGGGGTAAAGCCCAGGAAGGTGTCTTGTGTCTAGTACCACATGGCAGTTTTCTAAGGAGCAAGTTAGGCATTGTAGTAGGTTTTATTATTGTTGTTATTATTATTTATGATTTCTATGTGTCTGTGCACCTCCTTTGGATCTTTCTTCTCAGACATCAGCTTATAGCACATTCTATGGGGCTGGGAGCACAGCAGGAGGTCTTTGTTTCATGGCAATGCAACAAAAAGTGGAGAAGGCCTGCCTTACCATTCGAAGCTGGATCCCCTCTCCCTCCTCCTTTCACCCCATGCCCCATGCTTCTTGCCCTGATAGCTGCGTCTCTGAAAGCATCCTGAAGAAATCAACTGCATGACCAGAGCTGGCAGTGTCTCTGGGAGCTGTTTAGTTCAACCTATTTATCAAAGCTGTTTATCAGCTTTGAAATGGGCTCAGCTAGTCAAACAGCTGCAAAAAAGGTCAGGGGCTGGTTTACATCTAGGAGGAATTGTGGAGAACCAGTACCAGCCCGGAGTCCTCTGAGCCCCAGATTAGGTGGAACAATCAGTGACTACACCATTCACTGCAGATCCAAGCACACAGCTCCACACACCACCCCTGAAGGATAAAAATAAGCGGTGAAGGCACATTTCCATTCTTTTCTTTCAAACACAATCCTCTCTCCAATCTGCTTGAAGAAGAAAGGCCATGCACGAGCCACAGGTTACTTATTTTCTGGAAGGATAAATGTGGGCCTGTTTCCAGTGAAACTGACTTCCAAGAAGCATGAGCCTTCCTGACTACTGACCCACTTCCGGATGTGATCCTGGCTGCGGCAGTTTCCGGAATATCATCAGGGTAACTTTCCCGCTGTGCAGTCTATGTTGGAACTTACGTCGTCTTTAAAAGGCACAAATAGCTGAATAGCATAATATAACCTGATGTTCTGACAACCCTACTTATACTCAGGCTGAATTTAAAGGTCACCATTGCAGGGAAATAGTGGCATGAGAATAAAAGTGCCTTAAACATGGATTTCACTGAAGTTTCCTCGTTTCAAAATCCTTATGCTGTAAAATAGAGGCAAAATTGCCTGTGAGCTTGAAAATATATATGAGTGAAGAATCCATTTCTTGGGAACAAGGTGGTTTTAGGAAAAATTGTAAAATAGGTAGACACAAGTGTACAGTAGCCGAAGTTTGTCTTAGGTGTTCTCTGTAAAATTGTACTTATTCATTCTTTTCCCTTGTATTTACCAAACACCTACTACGTGTCAGGAATTGTGCTAAGCCCTGTGATCAAATGGCATGGCAGACAAACAATCCCTGCTTTCACAGAGCTCACAGTTTAGCAGGGAAGAAAGACATGGAAATAAATAATTATAACAAAGTGAGATGAAGGTGGTGAAAGAGGAAATGCATTTGGGAGCGCACAGCGGGGGAGCCTGTAATAGTCTAAAGGTGTGGACAGCACTTTCTCCCGATGAGGTAATGCTTTACTGAAAGCTAACAGTTCAGTAGAAGAAAAGCATCTTAGGAGAGGGGAAAGTGTAATACAGATCAAAGGGACAGCAGAGCTAGAAGCTAGGAGAGGCAGAAGAGCAGGCCACAGCTGGTACTAAAGATAACCTGGAGCAGAGCTGGCAGACTACTGCCCACTGGCCACATCCTGCCTGCTGCCTATTTGTGTAAATAAAGGTTTATTGGAGTACAGCCACATACATTTGTGTACTTATGGTTTATGGCAGCTGCTGCCATACAATGGTTGAGTTGATTAGCGTGTGGCAAGTATCATAGTAGGCCCTTAATAAACAGTTGTTGTCACAATATCTGTATTCTCCCCATTTTACAAGGTAAGAACATTGAAGGGAAATGGCTTAAGGAAGAACAGAAAGTTCCTGTCTTCTTAGGAAAGGGCTCATTGTTCTGTGGCCTTGCAACAATTGCCGGACATGGTTTTAAACTTATCCTAATTGGTCATTAGCTATTTTGCATCAGCACAAACACTGCTGAAAGTCATCCAATCAGCAAGACTGTCATGCAGGCATACAGCTAAATATTATCCAATCTGTAAATACCCTCACTTCTGAGAAATTCCATGAATCCCTGAACTCCATGCATCCCAAATAAATATATATAGCCAGCTCTCAGCTGTGCTCAGAGAGACTGGGCTTTACAAGTTGTTTTTCTCCCTGGTTATGATGGCTTCTTTTTTGGTATGCCCCAAATGAGCAAAGAAACTGAACTGAGATTCAATTCCAGACATATCCTCCTTCAAATCCCATACTCTCTTGTCTACTTCTGTGCTCTCAGAGTTTTGAATGCATGCTACTGGTGTTAGTGGAGACGATGGTAGCTGGGTAGCTGGTACACAATATCGGCATCAAATAACATCACATACAAAGGAAGTCATTTCCTTCTCCACCTTCGATTCTCTTTTAATCCTTCTTTGTATACCCAAGAGAAACTCTCAGTTGAGAGATAGTACACGTAGCAATTAACAAAACAGACTCTGGAGCCAGACTTTCTACTACTATATTAGTTATCTATTGTTGGATACGAAACTAGCCCCAAACTTAGAGATGGAAAACACCAATAAAAATTTATTATCTTGCACAGATCATGTGGGTCAGGAATCGAGAAGTGTCTAAGCTTAGTGGTTCTGACTCAGCATCTCTCATGAGGTTATAGTCATGATGTTAGCCAGAGCCGGAGTCATCTGAAGACTTGAGTGAGCAGGAGGATTTTCTTCCAAGAAGACCCCCTCCTATGGCTTGCAAGTTGGTGCTGGCTGCTGACAGAGGCCTCAGTTTCTTGCCTTTCCATAGTGCTGCGTGAATGTTTTCATGACATGGAAGCTGACTGCTTTGAAGCAGTTGATGCCAGAGAGTAAGGCAAAAGGAGTAATATCTGTTACGATCTATCCTTGAAAGTCACACAGTATCACTTCCGTGTGCTTTGGTCACAAATACACTATGGGAGCTGACTGCACAAGGGAGTAAATACCAAGAGGCAAAGACCACTGGGGCCGGTCACCTGGGAGGCTGCCACTGCCACTTACTAGCTGTGTAATGTTGGGAAAATTATTAAACTTCACTGTGCTTCAGTCTCTCTACCTATAAAGTGAGAATAGTAATATAACCTACCTCATATGCAAGTTTTTTTTTGAGAATTAAGTGAGGTAATATCAGTAAAACCCATGAAAGGGTGCTTAGAACTGAGTGCATACTAAGAAACGTCCACTGTTAGTACTTTGATAACTCTTTAATCCTGTAATCCAGTGTTACTCAAAGAGACAGTACTTCATGAGATCAAGAGTCTGACAGAGCAATGTAAATCAATGCCTTGCTTTCCTTGTTGAAGAAGTTAGTCATAAATTTGTTTTTAAAGTGAGTCATAATATTGTATGTAGTGATTTAATTGATTTACATTTGGAGCAAGCTTATTAAGTGTTTTGTAATCGAAAAAAGCAGTTTGTAGGCCAGTAGTCAGTCCATAAACCACACTTTGCGAACTGCTTTCCTAACTCTTGCTAATCTTTTGTTAACATAAGAGTGTAAGGAATAGTCCTTAGTGGCATCGTTTTCTTTTCTTTTCTTATCTTCTAAATTTCTCAAAATATAGAGGGAGGTGGGTAAGAACACATAATTTTATGCAACTGATAATGTGCTGTCAAAATGCAGAAGAATGGGAAGAATGAGCTAAGAGGAATAGATATTTACAGGCAAAGAAGTTTTGGAAAGTCATGGAAGGGAAGAATTCATCTTTGTAATGGCGCATGGCTGTTTTTATCCATTTATAGACATGTTATAAAGTTTTTCTTTTAAATAATCTTGTGTCTTAGCCTGGGTTCTCCAAAAGCAAAGCCCAAGACAAAGGTTCTCATAGGGGCTAATCATCTGGAAAATGATTTCAGGGAGCAGACATTTGGGAGTAGATCAGGAAGCAGGTATAAGAATGAGTTGTTGAACTGGTCACTGCTGCCGGGGGTGGGAGTTTGGTCTTACCAGGATCTTCTGAGGGCCTTTTGAAATCCTGTGTCCCTGGGAGAAGAAAGGGGAAAACATTTATCCATCAGCTTCTTTCCTTCTGCTAGTCAAAGATGGTCCCCTGGTTGCTACTCTCTTTTACTTCCAGAATGCATATTGCATGTAAGTGCTCTGTGGGTTCCAAACGGGAGTGGGCAGCAGTGTGGAAGAATTCCAGGCCAGGAAATGAGAGGTATGTGGTCTAGCTAGAGGACAACAGCTCTGTGGTTATTTCTTTGCAGAGCTAGGAAAAGTCTGCTGCTTAGAACTTTCAGAGTTGGCTGGCTGTGGTGGCTCGCCCTGTAATCCCAGCACTTTGGCAGGCCGAAGTGGGTGGATCACCTGAGGTCAGGAGTTTGAGACCAACCTGACCAACATGGTGAAACCCTGTCTCTACTAAAAATACAAAAATTAGCCAGGCATGGTGGCACATGCCTGTAATCCCAGCTACATGGGAGGCTGAAGCAGGATAATTGCTTGAACCCGGAAGACGGAGGTTGCAGTGAGCCAATATTGTACCATTGCACTCCAGCCTGGGCAACAAGAGTGAAACTCTGTCTAAAAAAAAAAAAAAGAACTTTCAGAGTCACAGTGATCACAAAATACAACAAAATAAGACTTAAGAAGATTTCTGTGGATAAGGAATGTCCAATAGAATCCATTAAAATAAAAAAAGCACATTTTGAAAATATAAAACATTAACTAGGGACTTTGAGTTTTAGCTCAAGTATGTAAACAGCTTGGAAGCCATCATTCCCATCTTCAAAAGAAAAGCTGGACAAATTGAAAATCAACGACTTCTCCTGGAATCATCAGAGAAGTGTGATTGCAGAACAAGCCTCCAACTTAACACAGTAGAGAGACAGGTGCATCCAAAGATTTGCTTATCTAGAGGGAAGCTACTAATGCCATAAACTGGAGAATATCTAAATAGTAATTTAAATGAATTGCCTGAGATGCAGGACCAACGTGAGAGCGGGAAACTGGTGGAGGTCTCCAGATGTTCAATGTGCCTTCCCTCTAGGAGCCACACCAAGTTCTCATGATGCGGAAGCTGAGAAAAACCTCCCTGAGGCTCTGGCAGTGGAAAGGGAGAGTAACTATGGTGAAATAAGCTCAGAGCCTACTTGATAAAGAAACGCAGCTCTCCTAAAAATAGCTTTGATGGAAACTTATTCTAGCTGGAAAGAGGAAATTCCTCCCAACTCCAGATCCCATTGACTTTCCAGTCCCTCCTGAGGGGAAGAAAATTCGTGGTCCTCATCAGAGAACAGGGCTTCAAGGAAATCGATGTGGAATGCTGTGGCCAGGGAAGGATGCCAAGGGGCATGGGGGAAATTTATATCATGGAAGAAATACTTCTGAAGGTCATGATCCCAAGACCCAGGCACAAGAGAAGTCTGAGTTTTAATCAGAAGATGGTAAGATGCTCTCTCTCCCTGATATCTGGTGACCCCACCAATAAGGATGCAGTATCATGGTGGCTTGCAGCTGAAATAACTGCAAGGCACTTTGTCTGAGGAAGAGCATACAGGGAAGGCCAAAGTCGAGAGGGAAGACAAAAAGAATGACACTAGAGAAATCTGAACTGTCAGCAGCTATGGCTGCAAGACAATGTGAAGCAGTGACAATAGGTATAACTTCTGCATAGTGGAAATGCAAGAAGGCAAAGAAAGAGAGTAGAGTGGAAAATATATGTAAAGTAATAATGTCCAAGAACTTTCCAAAATTAATGACAGACATCAAACTACAGATCCGGAAAGCTCAGACAATATCCAGCAGGATAAATATCAAAAAGTCTACACCTAGGTATATCATATTCAGACTGCAGAAAGGCACAGACATAGAGAAAATCTTGAAAGAAGTCAGGGGAAAAAAGCACCTCATGTATAGGAGAAGTGAGGATAAGATTTACATCAGACATCTTATCAGAAAGTGTGCAAGGTAGAAGAGAGTCCAATGACATATTTAAAGTGTTGAAAGAGGCCGGGTACGGTAGCTCTGCCTGTAATTCCAGCACTTTGGGAGGCCGAGGCGGGCGGATCACGAAGTCAGGAGTTCGAGACCAGCCTGACCAACATAGTAAAACCCCATCTCTACTAAAAATACAAAACAATTAGCCAGGCCTGGTGGCAGGTGCCTGTAATCTCAGCTACTCGGGAGCCTGAGGCAGGAGAATCGCTTGAACGCGGGAGGTGGAGGTTGCAGTGAGCCGAGATCGTGCCACTGCACTCCAGCCTGGGTGACAGTGTGAGACTCCATCTCAAAACAAATAAATAAATAAACTGTTGAAAGAAAAATCCACCAATCTAGAATTCTACATTCAATGACATAATTCTGAAAAAAGAAAGGCGGAATAAAGAATTTCTTAAACAAAGACAGGAAATTCATTCTTAGCAGCACTCTCTTGCGACAAATGTTAAAATATACTCTGCAGGGAGAAGGACAATCATATAGTTCAGTAACTTGGATCTACATAAAGAAAGGAAGAGTGACAGAGAAGGAATAGATGAAGGTAAAATAAAAGTTTTTCTATTTCCTGTTCCTAATCAACCTAAAGGATAACTGTCAGTTTGAAGCAGCAATAGTACCAATGTACTGGGTGATACTAGCACATATGGATAAGTGAAATGAATGACAGCAATGTCACAAGAGACAGACAGGAGGAATTGGTAACACTTCGTTATAAGATACTTGCATTACTCATGAAGTGATGTAGAGCAATTATTAACTGTGAATGTGTATCACTTCACTCAGGGCAACCACTCAAAGAGAAGTTAAAACGGAATCATACTCAAGATAGATCGTAGACCTCAATGTAAAATGCAAAACTATAAACTCCTGGAAGGTAACATAGGAAGAAATCAAGGTGACCTTGGGTTTGGTGACGAGATTTTTCAATACAACAGCATGATCCATGAAAGAAAAAATTGGTAATTAGACTTCATTAAAATTAAAAACTTCTGCTCTGTGAAAGACACTAAGAGAATGAAAAGATAAATCACAGGCAGAGTAAAATCCTTGTAAAAAACATATCTATTAAAGGGCTGGTAATAAAATTATGCAAATAACTCCTAAAACTCAACAATATGAAAAACAATGTAATAAAAAAATCGGCAAAATATCTGAACAGGCATCTCACCAGAGAAGATATGCAGATGGCAAATAAGCATAAGCAAAGGTGCTCAACATCACATGTCATTAGGGAATTGTTAATTAAAATGAAAATGAGATATCACCATATACCTATTTGAATGGCGAAAACCCAAAACACCAACAACACTAAATGCTGACAAAGGTGTGGTACAGCAGGAACTCTCATTTATACCGAGTGGGAATGCAAAATTGTACAGCCGCTTTGCAAGACACTTTGGACGCTTCCTAAAAACTAAAGTTATTCTTATCATATGATCCAGCAATCATGCTTTGCTTTTTGGCATTTTTTATAAATGAACTGAAAACTTATGTCCATGTAAAATCTTGTAAATACAGTTTTCTAGTAATTTGATTCATAACTGCCAAAATTTGAAAGCAAACAAACTGTGGTACACCTATATAATACTATTAATTAAATTATCCAATAATAGTGGAAACTATTCATAATAGTATCTAATAATATAATCCAGTAATATACTATTATTCAGTGATTTTTTAAAAATGAGCTATCAAGTCATGAAAAGATATGAAGAGTCCTTAAATGCTAAATTAAAGAAGCCACTCTGAAAAGGCTACATATTGTATGATTCCAACTATCTGGCATTCTGGAAAGGACAAAACTGTAAAAAGAGAAGTGGTTGCCAGGAGCTAGGGGGAAGAAAGGAGTGAATAAGCAAACAGAGGGTTTTAGGGCAGTGACAGTATTCTGTTTGGTACTATCATGGTGGATACACGTCATTATACATTTCTCAAAACCCACAGAATGTTCAACACCAAGACTCGAAACCAAGATTTTTGGTGGTCATAATGTGCTAGTGTAGGTTGATTGATGGCAACAAATCTCCCATCTGGAGTGGATATTCACAGTAGGGGAGGCTGTGCCTGGGTGGGGGTATGGGACACAGGGAACAGTCTGTGCTTTCTGCTCAATGTCACTGTGAACATAAAACGGCTGCAAAAATTATAGTCCATTAATAATGAAAAGGACGTTAGGTATAAACTAACACAGTCTGAATAAAGTATGGAGTTTAATAACGAGTTATCAACATTGGTTCATTAGTTGTTGTAAATGTACCACAGTAATGTAAGAGGTTAATATAGGGGACCCTGGGTAACTGTGGGGCAGGGAGTATTCTTTGCAATTTTTCTGAAAATGTAAAATGATTCTAAAGTTTTTTTTTTTTCCTAATGTAAAGAATCAGAGGGAAAGAAAAGAAAAAAGAGAGAGAAGTTTTTCAATGTATGACACATTACTTCATTTTAATAAAAATAACAGAAGTGATCTTAATTGAATTCTTTCATTGTGTGTCAGGCACATGTGCTAAATACTTTGTACAGATCTTACTTAAGCATAACACAACCCTGTGAGTGGACACAGTTCTCTCCCATTTACAGATGAGGAATCTGATTTTCAGGTCAGAGGAACTTGCCTAGCAAGTCTTTTTTACCCTGTGCATTTGTTTCTGTATTCTCCTTTCTAAATGCAAGGGGATCATAGCTGGGTTGTTGTAAAAATGAAGTGAGACACATTTTTACAGCGGTGCTTGGAATGGAGAAGTGCCATGTTGCTGATAGTTATTATCAGTATCATCATTATCATCATTATCTAGGTATCTTGGAGGAAAATTGCTTAATATCTTAAGTCTCAGTTTCCTTAGTGTAAAATAGGGAAAACTGTATCACCAGTCTGCTGGAAGAACAAAGGGAGTTCTGTTAGGTGAATATTTCTCAGCTTCAAGCACCCTAAAAAGAGTCATAATGACATGAAGTTTCCTTCTACCCTAATTGTCCAGCCCTGTCTCTGTGCCATTGCTTCACTTTCCATCTGAACTCAAGGGTTGGTTGGTTGGAGACAAATCCTTTCTCAGACCAAGGGGAAACATCCAACCCTGGGACTTTAGATGGTACTGGTTCTTCTTTTTCTCCAGGATTATTAAACCTGAACAAAACGTGAAGGAAAGGAAAGCCTTCCATGGAAGTTCTACTCCTGATGCATGTTTAATTTCTTGCTTAAAGCTTGAGGATGTTGTAAGAGATAAATTCACTCACTCTTCTGTTTAAGAATGATGACCAAAAGCTCTTCCCCCGTCTACAGCAGAACCAGTGGACAGGTTGTTCTTTATGCTGGCATTCTGGAGGCTGGGGTTGAAATGGCCTCTGAGGCTGTGTTCAGGCTTGCGGGAGTGTCAAGCAGCCTTCCAGGGCACTGGAGGGGAAAGTGACCCAGGTGAATTGTCGTCTTTGACCAGTGGGATAAACTCTTCAGCTTTGTAGTTAAGACCTCTCTTCGACTTTGCAATCTTCTTTCTACTTCTTCCACCACAACCCTGCTCCTTCAGGCGACTAGAGTACTTACTGATCCTCCAACAGAGTGTCTCATGAGTTTGAGAGAGCTTCTTGAATTAGTTAAATGGTACCCAGCCCCAAGGAAGTCTTTCTCGATAATATAGCCAACTGGCTAATGGCTGTGAATTGTTTTTGTAGTTTATGATCTGGATTAGTTCCTGTCTAATGAGTAACTCCTGAAGTCCAGGCATGCAAGTTGTATCCGTCTTTTTTTGTGGACAGTAGAAGCCCATTTCCTGTTGAGAACTGCCCTCCTCTACTCTGTGGGTTTCTGGGCGGCTGTCCGCCATGTGACAGACTCAGTGATTGTACCAGGGGTGGGCAATGAGAGATCCCTTCAGAGTTCATGTGAGTGCTAAGGAGATAAAGGTCAGATTCTTTTCTTTTGCAAACAGAAGGAATATGCTTGAGAATGAAACTAAATAACAGAAAGTGCACAGAAGAGAGATAGACAGAGAGATACAAACACAGAGAGATATGGAGAGAGAACTACAGACATACACACACACATGCCCAGAGCCAGAGCTACAAACACACACACACACAGAGCTACACACACACACAAAGAGAGAAAGACACACACACACACAAATGTGGAGAGAGCTACCGACACATACACACACACACACAGACAGAGCTACAGACAGACACACACACACACACACAGAGCTACACACACACACAAAGAGAGAAAGACACACACACACACAAATGTGGAGAGAGCTACCGACACACACACACACACACACACACACACAGACAGAGCTACAGACAGACACACACACACACACACACACACACAGAGCTACACACAGAACTAGAGAGAGGCACAGAGACAGGGAGAGAGACAGAGCTACACACACACACACGTATACACACCCACAGAGAGACAGAGACAGGCAGATTATGTGAATATTTGGATCCATGTCTGTCTGAACCATCTTCACTTTTTTTTTTTTTTTTTTTTTTGAGACAGAGTCTTGCTCTGTCGCCCAGGCTGGAGTGCAGTGGCACGATCTCGGCTCACTGCAAGCTCCGCCTCCCGGGTTCCCGCCATTCTCCTGCCTCAGCCTCCGGAGTAGCTGGGACTACAGGCGCCCGCAACCGCGCCCGGCTAATTTTTTGTATTTTTAGTAGAGACAGGGTTTCACCGTGGTCTCAATCTCCTGACCTCGTGATCCGCCTGCCTCAGCCTCCCAAATGCTGGGATTACAGGTGTGAGCCACCGCGCCCGGCCCATCTTCACTTCTTATATACAGTGAGCCAGAAAAAGGTTTTCTTTACTTTTAAGCTGGTTAAAATTGAGATTCTCAACTTATTATTGAAATAATTAGACTAAGACATCTAGTATATACCAGGAAGTGCTATGGAGAATGGAAGATGGAGGCATCTAAGATGAAAGGATTGTCTTTTCCCCGAAATCTATGGGATGGAGAGGCTCAGATCTAAGAACCATATGACAATGCCCAAAACACTCTGCTGGGAGGCTCACTGCCCATAGACCCAGGCAAGACCAGGCTCTGCTTTCTGAGCTCTGCAGCATCTGCCAAAGGATTCGGCCCCTGTAAGCCGCAGTTCCCATCTATCCCATGAGAACCTGGGCAGACTTTGCCCCTAGGTTAGGGTTCTTGTGAAATAAAAGCCAGTGGGCCTTTACACATTCATCTCTAGGAGTTACAGATCCCCTCAGTCCTGGGAGCATGGGGAAGTGGAGAGGCCTGCGGCTGCAGGAACCTGCTATGCACTGTGTGGCTCCATGTCCTCTGCAGTCTCCTCAGGGCACTGGGAAAGGACATCATTTCCTAAACTCATCTGGATGTGAAGAAAACTTGGGGAACCAGCCTTCGCACATTGCCCAGCACGTCATAAGCTCATTGGAGGAAGCGTGCATCTCTCCCTGTGGACATCCATGAAGGCGTGGGGTGGCATGGTGAGCATCAGGAGCCAATGACACCAACAGAGAGGGGCTCACATTGGAGTCTGGCCTTGAAGCATGAAGCAATGTGTGCCAGGCAGAGAGGGAAGGGAAGGGGATCCCAAGTGCAGGGAACAGCAGAGGCATAGGCAGGAAGTGGATGTGGGCACGGAGCGTCTGCAAATGGTGGGACAGGGTTTCAGTGTGGCCAGATTGCAGTGTGTGTGTGTGTTTGTGTGTGTATGTGTGTCTGTGTATGTGTGTCTTTGTCTCTGTGTCAATGTCTATGTGTGTCTGTGTATGTGTATATATCTTTGTATGTCTGCATGTATCTTTGTGTGTGTGTGTGTCTGTCTGTGTATATGTGTGTCCCTCTGTGCGTACCTAGGGGTGGATGACAGGATGGATGGACCAAGCAGGCAACTGCCCCATAGCTGGCTTTGATGCTGTGCCCCTCAGTCTAGGAGGGAACGACCAAGGCAGATGCTAGGATGGGAGTCACAGAAGGGGAGGGCCTCAGAGAGCCACTGGGGGAGTGTGTTGTGTCACCTGGTAAATCTCAGAGAAGCACTTCCCAGAAAGACCCCAGAGTCTGTGTGTTTCCTTGTAAATATGCTTTGTGTTCCGACTGCAATCTTCCTCCAGAAAGAATCTGCCTGCCTCCTGAGGATCAAGTAGAATTTCACAGTTTGTAGGAGACCCCCCAATTATGTCTCCCTTGTTGAGTAAAACAGCTTTATCTCCTTTATGTCCAAATAATCTAAAAAAAAAAAAAAAAAATACTGCACCAGAGTGCCTGTTCGCAGCGGTCAGGGCCTCAGTGGAGTGGTTGTGAGGACAGTGAGGATGCACCCCTGGGTGAGCCAATTTTAGGAGAGGTGTACAGCTTCAGAAATGGCTGCTTCCGGCAGATTTATGCAGAGACTGAGCAGCTGAGTAAATCAGTCAACATTTATAGCTGTGACCATGGAATTCTCAAACAGGTGGATTGTACATGAAATCCAAACACAGTTACAAATTTTAGCCTGTACACTGTTAGATCAAAACACTGCTTTTCGGCAATTTGGATTACATGTCAACCAATTTCATGTAAACACACCTTTATTTTGAGGCACCTCTTAAAACAATCAAAAAGTCTGACAATACTGAGCCCTATCTACACATGGTCTTAGTCAGTTGGAGCTGACTGTTGACCTTTAGAGAGGCAGAAGCTCCAGTTTGCTGCAGTCCCCACGATGGTGCCTGCCCCAAAGCCAAAGGTCATTTGCTTTTTATAATCAAAGTTGTGCTACTGCTTTTCTTATTCTTGAATTAAGAAATAATTGAACAATTTTTGTACCCCCAAATCTATGAAAAGTGAGGTGACAAGGTATATTGAAGTTCACATCTTTTTTTTTTTAATGTAAGTGAGTCTCTTACTATATGATGAATACGTAAGAAATATGTCTTTTTGTGAAGAACAACGTTTCAGACCCCATTATGAACCAAATTTCTTTTGCTTCGCTTTATGTTAATAACTCAGCACTGTGAATATTGAGTATGCAGCCATACATGAAGTGCTGCTTTTGTCAGGACAGGGAGGATGAGTAGATGGAAGATTAGAGAGGCTTAGTAGTTTGGCCAAGTCATCATTGAGTCATCAATCATTGAGTCAATGATTTCTTTCAAAAAGCATTGATTATGGGTCTTCTTCTTTTATTTTCTTGAGACCCAGTCTCCCTCTGTCACCCAGGCTGCAGTACAGTGGCATGATCTCAGCTCACTGCAACCTCTGCCTCCAAGGTTCGAGTAATTCTCATGCCTCAGCCTCCTGAGTATCTGGGACTACAGGAGCCCACCACCACGCTGAGCTAATTTTTGTATTTTTAGTAGAGGCAGGGTTTCGCCAAGTTAGCCAGGGTAGTCTCCAACTCCTGATCTCAGGTGATTCACCTGCGTTGGCCTCCCAAAGTGCTGGGATTACAGGCGTGAGCCACTGCACCTGGCCTGATTATGGATCTTCTTTATGCCCTGGGTTCACTTTACCCAGCCAAATCAGACGACCTTTCCTCCTTCATGCCTTTCCTGAGGCTCTTACTTCCTCCCCAAATGCTCCTCCTACTCCCACAACCCCACTCACCTCAGTGTGTCAAACCCCATGCATGTTCAACCCTGTATCAATGTCAACATCACCTTTTATGATACTTTCATGAGCTTTACCATGCCCTTTCTCATTTTGTGGTCTTCTGTGTCCATGAGGGATTGTGAGATAGAAATTTAGCACATTGGAGCTGGAAGAGAGCTTGGTTATCACTTCATACAACACTGTGATTTCCAGATGATAAAGAAACTGAGGGCCAGGCGCTGTGGCTCAAACCTGTAATCCCAACACTTTGGGAGACCAAGGCGGGTGGGTCACCTCAGGTCAGGAGTTCGAGACCAGCCTGACCAACATGGTGAAACCATGTCTCTACTAAAAATACAAAAAATTAGCCAGGTGTATTGCTGGGTGCCTGTAATCTCAGCTACTTGGGAGGCTGATGCAGGATAATTGCTTGAACCTGGGAGGTGGAGGTTGCAGTAAGCTGAAATAATACCATTGCACTCCAGCATGGGTGACAGAGCAAGACTGTGTCTCACGAAGGAAGGAAGGAAGGAAGGAAGGAAGGAAGGAAGGAAGGAAGGAAGGAAAGAAAGAAAGAAAGAAAGAAAGAAAGAAAGAAAGAAAGAAAGAAAGAAAGAAAGAAAGAGAGAAAGAAAAGCAGAAACTGAGACCCAGGAGAGAGTCACTTGTCCAAGATCAAGTTGAGACAGAGATGGAACAGACTCCCTGGTTAATGGTATTTAAGTTTCCCAACGACTAGCCTCTAAGGTCTTTAAAACCTGAGACTTTCTCATTCTTGGTGGTATCTTGAACACCTAGTCTAGTGTATGGCAAGTATTAATAGTAGGCACTTAATAAATGCTTGTTGAATGAGTGAATGAGAGTGAGGAGTGAGTAAATGCAGGAGTTCTTGAGTGAGTAGATGAGAAATAAGAGTTCATGAGGCTCCAAAGAGTGGTAGTTTTGTGACACTCAGGACTCAAGTCAAGTGGAAATGTGAGTAGACAGGCTACTTGTCTAGTGATTCCAGAGGCCAGAAGCATTCTTGGTCTACTCCTAATTTAGGCAGGCACCTGTCAGAGTGGAGGGAGGCCAAGGTGCAATCCTGCACAGTGGAACTGCTGCCTGCCACTGACTCACCTGCCTTTTGTCAAACAGGTGCCACCCAGCTGCAGCCATGAGGACCCATAGCCTCACCCTATTCTTCTTTCTCCTACTGGCTTCTCAGGTGCTCCTGGTGGAGGGGAAAAATGAAGTAAAGAAGACAACAGAGTACTGCCCGGGGATCAATGTGTCCCCCTGGGAAAGCCCTAGAGCTCCAGATTGTGACAAAAACCCTGCCATACAAGTTCCCAATCATGGCAGCCTTGTCACTAAAGACCAAGTCAACTGTAGATGGGCTGTGACTGAGTAGGAGGAGGGCATCACTCTCAAAGTGGAGGGTGTTGGAATGAACAGTGAGTTTTTCTGTGTCTCTGTGGGCAATCCAGACTTTGCCTCTGGTTTTTGGACAATTTGTCTACTGGAAACAAATTAGCTAGAACCTGTGCCACAAGAAACACGCCTGTGAGAACTCCAAGGTCAACCTGGTGACCAGGGCATGTTGTCAGAAGTATCCAGAATCCAATGTCAAGCTGGTGAATTCCACTCTGATCGCAAATAAGAAACCCAGCCACTATGACATGGAACTCATGCCCATAGTGTGGGATAAGGTCAAAAAGTCCACTCACAGGGTCCTAAGCAAGGTCAAACCGTGCTTCCCCAAGCAGAAGACCCAGATCCAACAGTTATTCTCTACAGAGTCATTGAGGATAAAAGAGATCACCCCCACAGGGCCAATCAAGACCAAAAAGACCATGCCTACAGAGCCAATCAAGATCTCAAACACCACCCCCACAGAGCCAATCACCACCAAGATACCACTGCCATAGAGCAAACTGAAGAGTCCATTCCCACTGAGACAATCAAGACAGAAAAGATCACTACCACAGAGCAGGTGGAAATGGAAAAGACCATCCCTACAGAGCTAATGGAGGTCCCAGAGACCACTCCCAAATATCGGATGGAGATGGGAGAGTTCACAGAGCCAAGCCAGGACATAGAAAGCACCCTCACCAGCTCGACACACACACAAATCTTGACCACTGCTAAACCCAGTTATGTAAATACACCAGGCAGCAAAACCCCATTAAAGACAGCCCCGCAGATAGATCAGTAAATGGACCAGCCAGTAGATCAGTAGTAATGTGGAAAGTCCTAGAGCTCCTTCTGCAATATCTTCCTCATGGTATTACAGACATGTAATGGTAATTAGGTTAAGAGAACAGGGCAGGTCATGTCATAAGCCCCTCTGTATGCTGTAAAGTTTCCCATAAGCTATGAACTTTTGTGGTATGAGAGTAGAGTGGAATATTTAACATATTTTATAATTTTTGCTCTTTCTGTTTTGCTTTATATTCACTTCCTTGGATATGATTCTCAGAGGCTATCTACCTCATTATATACTTCCATGGCCCACACAGCTATGTGCATATCAGCAGAGAAGATCTGTCCTTGAGCTGAATGAGGCAGAGTGATGAACTTACTGCTGAATTAACAAAGATAATATAGCTCTGAATGATTTTCAGAAATGTTTTCAACCCTTGTTAGATCTTTGTGTCTAGTACCAAGTGAACTCATAATGTATTCCCTATACATCAGTGGAAAAACTAAGGAACAACTTCTAGTTTTCTACCTATCTCCTAATGCAACCCATTTCAGAATTCCCCGTTTATAGTTTTATCCCTTGGTCTGTGGTGCTAAATGCTTATTGAAGTGTAATAATTAGGATCCCTGTTTTCAGGCTGGATACTTGGTACATGCTATGATTAAATCACCTGTTGGGGTCTCATTGGTGGTAAGAGGGGATGCAGGATTAGAACCCAGGAGTTCTTGCAGCAGAGTTCACAGGATTGAGGAATCTCCTGTACTAACTCAGGTCAGAACTGCCCATTCTCACCATCATCTGCAGGACCCTGTCCTTGCAGAACTCATTTCTGGAGAAGAAAGATCTGGTTGCATAGAGTGCCCTGTGATGAGGGCTGTAATGGAAGGGGCAGAGAGCTCCATGGAAAACCAGAGAGAGGAGGCAGAAACTGCTGCAATATCTGGGCTTGAGCTTCACAGGGAAGGTAATATTGGAGCTGGATTTTGGAGAGATTATCTTTAGGAATAAAAGGGGCAAAGTAGAGGTACTTTAGGTGTTTGACACCATGAATGAAAGAGAAGAAATGGGAAATTCCAGATTCTGAGAGAGGTCAGGTGGCTGGGATGGGATGACATGAGACTGCTGTTAGTCATTTACACATTACTATGAGGGATCTGAAAGTGTTTCATTTCGAGAGTTGGGGAAGAGGGTGAACTGTCCCCAATGCCTAATCATAATTTCACAGACAGGGAAAAGTGAGGAGCAGAAGCTGGTGAAGCACTGTTCTCTAGCATGTCTGATAGTGGCAGGGAGGAATGGAAGGTAGGGTGGAAGGACAGTCCTTTATACTCCCCAACCTACTGAGATATAAACTGAGAATGTCAGAGGCCAATCCACAGTGCCACTGCCTCAGAGTGACATTTGGATGTCATTATCAACATCATCAAAACTAACACTTATCTCTCATCTGCTGTGTGCCAGGCACTGTGCTAAGCTTTTCCCATGCATGATGCCTGCATTCATTTATTCACTCACTTACTCAACATATAACTTACAGAGCACTGACTCATGCCAGGCTCGGTTCTAGGTGCCAGAGATACAGCAATGGATGTACAAGAGATGGGTCCTCTGCCCTCATGGAACTTGGGAGTGGGGAAATTGATGATGAACTCATGATTACACATGAGTTAAGAGGAAAAGTACAGCAAAGGAAGTGAATAAAAGTAATAGAAGGTAACTATTTTTAGGTGGGGTGGTCAGGTGAGGCATCCCTGTGGAGGTGACTTTCGAGTCTAGACCCAAATGGAAGAATTGAGCCATTTAACCCTGGGCTAAAAATGTTCCAAATAGAGGGAATGGTCAGAGAAAATTCCCTGATGTTAATTAATTTATTTATTGCTTACTATATTCTTATATTCCAATGACTAGGATCACGCTCTGCCTGTTCAGGAAACATCAAGGAATGTGTATCATTGTGGTATGGAGCCAAGGCCTGACTGTGAACCCTATCACCACATAAAGGGAGTTGAACAGACATTCCGGACCCTTCCCAAGCTCCTTTTAGTCACAACAAGTGAGGGAATATTCCCTTGAGGTCTACACAGATTCTCACAGGCCTCCTACCTGACTTATACAACTCAACTGAGATTGGAAAACACTGGTAAACTCTTTTAGAGATTATTACATAGTAACCCTGGTCTAATGTGGATTGGTGCTGTGGTTTCAATGTTTGTGTTTCCTACAAAATTCATGTTAGAACTTAACCCCAATGCAACAGCATTAAGAGTTGGGATGTACAGGTGGTGATTAGGGCATGAAGGCAGATGAGATTAGTACCTTATAAAAGGGCTGGAGGAGGGAACTAGCTAGGTCCTTTTTGCCTTATTGTTACTCAAGAACACGGTGTTTGACCTTTCCAAAGGACGCAGCAAGGTCCCGTCTTGGAAGCAGATACTAGGCCCTTGTCAGACAGCTAGCCTGCTGGTGTCATGATCTTTAACTTCCTAGCCTCCAAAACTGAGAGAAATAAATTTCTCTTCTTTAGCAATTACCAAGTCTCCCATATTTTATTACAGCAACAGGAATAGATGAAGACAGTTTACAATAACATTGGAGAACCCACCCAACTCAAAGTCACTATCAGATCACTTCCATTCCATGAGGTTGTGACTTCCTGCAGCCCACTCATGGCTTTTGGACACTGGCAGAACTGTGGGGAGTTTTGCTTTCCAACATGGTGGTGTCACCTGGACCTGGGCTACAGATTTGCCTCTGCTGATAGCTACCCTGTTTCTGGGCAAATTATTAACCCCATGACCACCAATCAGATCCTCTCCGCATGGGGATAATAAATCCCACCTTAAGAGTTGCGGGAACACTGATGTTTGCCAATATTTCTAAAGCACTTGTAGTAACACCATTTACCTATATAGCAGGAGTTTAACACAAATGATCATTAAAAGTATAGCACAAGACTGAATTTTTGAGGGAGGTCAAGAATTTTCTTAGTGAAAAAGTTTCAAAAGTGGGAGTTTTGTTTTATCCTCTAGGATGGCCAGTGGACAGGAAACACTGTTATTGACTACCTATGATGTGTCAGTGGCTTTGCTCCTATTCTCTTATTTAATCCCTCCACAACCCCACTGGTAAGAGTTCTCATCCTTACTTTTTACATGAGGAAGCTGAGGAACTGGACAAGGTTACAAAGTCATTAAGCAACAGAGCCTGTAAAGAGAACTCTTGGTCTGCAGGTCCCCAAACCCTTTCTGCCCCTGAAGCTCATGATTTTCTTTACTTGATAAGAGAAGAGTGACATTTATGGCCTTCAGACATAGACCAAACCTGACAGTGAACAGGATCTATCAATCCCTGTGTGCAAACCCAACTAACTCCTTACAAAGAGAAAATTCTAGAAGTTAATACTTTCATTTATGCTCAACCTGGAGGGGACATTTAAATAACACAGTAAAAAAGTCTCTACAGACTTTCCACCAGCTTCTACCCAACTTATTACTGTATATGTTCTCCATGAGGACTTTCTGGATATGAAGTAGAGGAGCCAGCTCATGTGTGCGTGTTTCTTAAGGAATGATTTGACTTGAAAGCAATAAGATGGGAAGGTTTTTCTAGGTGAGAGATACTAAAAGTTGGCTTGTCTGTATGACCCTAAGCTGTGAACAGTGGGAATGTCTCTTCTTCTCTGTAAAATCATCACAGCACCTGTTCTGTGTAGTAACCCAAACCAGACCAATGCCGATTTGAATTGCTGGAATCCAGCACATCTCCCCTGGCCATCCATCTATCTACCTCCTTCCCCACCTTGCCTTCTAAATTGTTTTTGGCAGAACAAGCAAAGATGACCTCTCACCTAGCTTCTGGTGGCTCTAGCAATTTTTGGCCTTCCTTGGCTTACAGATGTATCTCTCCAATCCAATCCAATCCAATCCAATCCAATGTAATGTCCAATCTGACATTACATGGAATTATCTTTTGCTAGTCTTTGTGCAAACCTCCATCTCTCTTTTTTTTTTTTTTTTTTTTTTGAGACAGAATCTTTATCTGTCCCCCAGTCTGGACTGCAGTGCCACAATCTTGGCTCACTGCAACCCCCGCCTCCCGGGTTCAAGTGATTCTCCTGCCTCGCCCTATCGAGTATAGCTGGGATTACAGGTGCATGCCACCATGCTTGGCTAATTTTTGTGTTTTTAGTAGAGAGGGGGGGTTTCACCATGTTGGCCAGGCTGGTCTCGAACTCCTGACCTCAGGTGATCCACCTGCCTCAGCATCCCAAACTGCTGGGATTACAGGTGTGAGCCACTGCACCCAGCCTCGAACCTCCCTCTTCTTAGAAAAACACCAGTCATCGGATTGGAGCCCATTCTCATCCATTATGACCTAATTTTAACTTTACTATATCCATAAAGTCCCTATTTCCAAATTCACATTAACGAGTTCAAGGTAGACATGAATTTTGGGGGGACACTGTTCAACCCAACACAGCTGCCCAACAGCAATAGCAAATAGCTGAAAAGAAAGATAAGTGGACCTGAGAGTGAGCGACCCAATATAAGTCCTAATAAATAACTTTATTCAAAATATACAAAGGTAATCAAAAACAAGAAAAGTCTGAAAAGCTGTCACAGCCAAGAGAAACCTAACGAGACAGGACGACCAAATGCCATATTCTGGATGGGATTCTGGAACAGAAAAGAGGACATTAAAATAAAAATTAAGAAAATCTGAATAAACTTACAGAGTTTAGGTGATAATAAAAATGTATCAATATTTGTTCATAAATTGTGGCAAATATACCATACCAATATAAGATGTTAATAATATGGAAAACTTGTAGAGGCTATGTGGGAATTCTCTGTACCATCTTCACAAATTTTCCATGAATCTAAAATTCTCCTAAAATAAGCAAGTTATTATTATTTTATTCTATTTTATATTTCTATTTTTCATTGTATTTTTCATTCTATTTTTCACTGCCCTTTGCAGTCCTATAGGCAAGTTATTTTATTTTATTTTAAGTTCTGGGGTACATGTGCAGGATGTGTAGATCTGTTACATAGGTAAATATGTGCCATGGTGGTTTACTGCACCTATCGGGCCATCCAAGTTATTTTAAAAATTAAGTGAAAAGTAATGCAGGCGTGACTGTATAGCAAGACAGAATCACAAAACTGATGTCAAACAGCTAGAGTTTTGGGCTCCCCACTTGTCACTATGCTATGTCTTTATCTCTGAGGAGCTTGAAACATGGAGGAAGATGGGTGAGGGCCAAGAACTGTATGCCAACTAACAATGAGATGTAGGGGTGCAGAGGCAGGAGGTGAGGAGGGGTTAATAAGAGGCTTTGCAGAACAGTCATGGAAGGGCATGGAAAGGCGTTGCAAACAAAGGGAACAGCCTGAACAAAGACACAGAGGTGGAATCTTCGCAGTTTTGACAAGAAGACGTGTTCGTTGGAAGCTTGGCAGCTGTCTTTGATGGTGTCTCTTTCTTTGCCTCCCATTTCCAACTTTATTGCAATTTACTTGTTTAGTGTGATGTCTCTTGAATTAATCCTGTTTTCTAAAACTCTTCCAAATGACTTTGGTTTGGGCCACCTTCCTCTGGCACTTGGCACACTAGTCTGGTTACTAGTTCAGGTACTGAAACCTAAACTTCAGTTCTTTGTATCTTGGTTTCCTCCTCTTTAAAATGGGGATTGTAATGCTGCCTAACATCTCAGGGTATTTGTGAGGACTCAATTAGTTAATAAGAGAAAAGAGCTTAGGATAGGGTCTGGCACGTAACATGATATAAGTGTTAGCTATTATATTATTATTTTTTTGTTTTTAATACAGAGCCAAAACTACTTATAAAACCAAAATTTAAGAAGCAAAAGCACTGCATATGTATTATATTTGCTTTGGCCTCATTTCTTTCTGATTTGATAACATCCATACAATTCAATGGTGATAATTTGTGTGACTGCTGATGTCAAATCATTCATTCCATCAGCTTTGAGTGCCGTTGGTGGCAGATGCTGGCTGTGTATCTGGGGAGCTGTGTCTGAAAAATAAAATGAATTCAAGGCCTATCACCAACCAAAGAGAAGAACCTTGGGGTTTTTCACAGTCTGTGTAGGGAGGGAAGCGGGTATTGCCTTTGCAAAATCGATGTCAGAAGAGACCCAATCCATCAGTGGAACAGCTACTGGTAAGGAAGGAAGATAAAGCAGATAGTGGTGGTCACACTACAGGATATCAGGGGGCCTGCAGAGAGCATTCTGAGACAAAGCAGTACAGAGGCTGTGAGGGTGGACTGTGGTGTTTAGCCAGGGGCTTCTCCTCTGCCACTTGCTTGCTCTGCGACCTGGGAGAGGTTAGGTAACCCCTGTGCCCTGGTTTCCTCATCTGTAAAGTAGGAAAAGATGAGAGCACCCACCTTTGATCTTAGGATTGGTGTGCAGCTTTAATGACTTAATAAGTATAAAACACTTGGAGCAGTCCTGACACTTAAGGAGAACTTCCTAAGGAGTCAGAGACCCCAGAAAGGTGAATGATCTTGTCTTGACCCCTTGATGTCTCTCCATTTTCCAGAGCTGCTCCTGTGAGGCCAGTCTGCGTCACTCTGTGATGCTGGCCCAAGGCCATGCAGAGAATTAGTATCAGGGGTTGTCAGTGGAGGCCCCCCTCTGGACATCTTTAGTGATAAGCCAATCATGAACTTCAGAGCTGGCTCGTTCCAGCTTCAGACCATCCTAATGAGGAGAAAGAACCCCTGCTGCATGGCCTGGAAGCTTTCTCCCATTGCTTCCACCCACTGGCTATCATTTTGCCCACTGGTCAGAATGGACCTTGTGCTTCTTCCTCACACTCTGTCAGAGCACATGGAATTAGCCATCAAGCTACTCTGAGTCTTTCCTTTTCCAGCCTAACTGGAGATGGATCAGAGAATGTCTGGGTGTAGTAGACTGACTTAGATATCTAATGTAGACATAGTCTGTTTTCCCGAAGCCATCGCATCAGAACCTGTGTGCCTCTGCAGGACTCAAGTACCAGCTCAACAAAGCGTGAAGCTGCCTGTGTTTTGGAAGAAGGGATGACTGTAAAGGCATTTTGTTCACAAGTTTGCTTGCCCAAGGGCCTGCACAGTCTAATTTCCTCCAAGCCTCTCCAGAAGCTCCATTTCCTGATGATCAGTGGTAAAATCCCTGCAACAGGATTGGTGGTGTGAAATTTCAGATTTTATGCAAGTTCACAGCTAGAACCAATACACAATTACCGCTAAGAGTTTGATTTTGTAACTGTGAAAGCCCTGCGGATTAGGCCTTTCAGAAGAAAGGGAAAAGCCGCTTCTGAACTTTCAGCCTCTGTTGGATACATCACCATAGAATAGTGCTCACCAGTGCATTTACAATGTAAATGTTTTCTTTCCAAGGTCAAGGTTTTAGAGCCCAAGGCCACTATTGAGACTGCAGGAGCAGAGCAGGAACAATTCTGCTGGAGTCCTAAAAATAAAAAGCTTTATTTTCAAATTGCACGATGTGGTTTAAAAGACAGAGTCTCAATAACTTACTTTTTTGACTGTCACTTGCATCCTTTTTCTGTTGATTGGGCCTCGGAGAAAGACGTTGGCTTCGTACCGAGGGAGTGTCAATTTCTGAGACTTGCATAAGACCAGCCTTCTTGGATTCTGGTACTAATGTCCCAACCTTCTCCTCCCTTCTCCATCCAGGTGGTGAGCTGTTAGATTCACCAAATCCTTAGGCCAAATCCTAAGCATGGTCAGGTTTCCGGCAGACACAACAGCAGAAAGAAAATTCTGAAAAGACACCAAAGGGGCAGCAATCGACAGAACTGAAGTGCCAAAGGCTTTAGGGAAAAGCTTCCCAAGGCCATCTCAGAGGGTCAAACAAGCATAAGAGGCAGGCTGGGGTTCTCAGTTCCTCATCGTCATCCCTTCTTTCCAGGTCTCATCCTCCATGGAACAGAGAATGCTTTTTAGAGTAACAACGCATCCAAGGTATTTAATAATGTGGACACAATATTAGCACTTTCAAAATTTGTCTTGAAGATGCTCTTCTCCAAAGGTCCTGGAAGATTCTAGTAGGAGTCATCATTGCTTTCTCTGGAGGGGTGGTTCTTTACCTTGACCATAGTGGACTCAGGCAGTATGACGTTGGGTCCCTGGGGAATAAATTTGTGTGGGACAGAGGAGACAGAGGAAGATCAGAGAGTATAGAAAAGAAAAGAATGCACAGGTGAAGGGCATTGACCTATGAACAAGTTGAGTCTTGAGTATGTGTGAATGAAAAATCAACCCACAGGGAACAGCAAGTTCCTGCCACCGTCTTCTCAGTTGGCCCACGGTCAACTACTAGTGAAGACTGGGTGCTCGCTGTATTGGACTGCAGCAGCAGGCCCATGCAGAATTTGATGTACATAATAGCAGTCTTTCACAGAGTTTTCATTTATATATAAATATATATTCATTTATGCATATATAAATTTATACATGTTAATATGTGAATATATAAATCTATAAGTATATTTATGTATTTTTACATATTTATATATGAATATGCTATGAATATAGAATATACTTTATACCTTTATATGTATATATTTTTTCCAAGCACCATGTTATTCATAAGATCTCCCTCGAAATCCAACCTGTTTTTCCCAAGATTGAAGCAACCATTTCACAGCCATCAGATGATAGCTATTAATCTTTTTTCCACCAGTCTTTTGGGATTTTTGAAAGACACTTTTAAAAAATGAAGTATCATTTAGAATTGTTTTTATGGTGCTTGAGGATCTTGGCTGACTGAGTACTTCTCTGAAGGGAAGGATTTAATATGCGTTTGAGTGCTTTTCTCTACTCCCTCCAACCCCAGAGCTAAATCATTGTTTTCCACTTCCTTGCTAAAGTCATGTCATAGATTTCGAATACCTATGGAAGTTTAACATTTGACTTGTAGGGGAATATAAAAGGTGGTGTCAGAATAGCTGGCTAACTGGTGTTCAGGAAGGTCACCTTTAATCATGTTGCCCAAGCAAGGTAGCCTTGACAAAATAAGCTTTTCTGAATCGTTGTTTTTATTTCTGTATAATGGAAGAGTTAAGATGGCTCGATGATGGTAACATTGTCTTTTAATATAAATTTGAAACTCCCTCTTCCCTTCTTTGATTCTTTGAATCCATTTTATTACAGGATTTGCCCTCATTGGTCTTTGCTCCTAGATTATTATTTTCCTAGTTTTTCCAATAATATGCTTCATTTTTATTCTTTAAAGTTCATGTGTCAAAAGTTACCTCCTTAATAGGTCTTCCTGAACCACTCTGTCTAAGTCATCCTGACCTGCAAATGCCCTGTTTCTATGTTGTCATGTATTTATTTTCCACGTCCACCAAGAGGGCTGGGATCTTGTGTTTCTTGCTCACTGGGAGCTCATAAGCTTGAAGAGTGCCTGGTTCATCATACATGTTAAGATAAATGAATAACTTGTACTTTTTTCAACATTAACTTCATACTTTGCTATGATAGAGTTTAATTTCCTAATTATACCAACTTTAGAGATGTGAGAGGTAGGGAGAGGGTGATGGCTTTTGTTTGTTGCCAATCTGGCACGAGGCCTCCTGGTGTAGGCCATGTGGGAAGCCCTGGAATTCAGAAACCAGGGTGTGAAGTGTGGGCAGCATATCCAGCTGCCTTCTAGCTGCAGGGAGTACTCAGCAGGGGGTCCCAGTGACTGTTTCTGATGGAGAAGTCATTGGAAGAGTTTGATATGGTTCTTTATGCCACATTATCATTTTAAGTGATTCAGTGTCCAGCACATCAGTGCTTGAGGGGGAAAAAGAAGCTGAGATTACCCATGTACATATCTCATGCTAACAACTTGATGACTGGGAGCAGCTGTTTTTATCGCTTTCTTTGAGACAGTTTTGTGTTCCTAGAAACTACACTGTACATAGCAAAGTGTATCAGTCAATCAGCAAACATTTCTTGCATACTTACTTACCATGCAACACGCTGTGGAATATTTCTTGTCATAACCTCTTTCAGCTTAGAAGCATTCAGGAATGCTCTTCATGAACAGATTTTAAAATGATTAAATATGATCCTTATCCAGGGGTTGCTGCAAGGGTTGGATTTATCTAAGCCATCTACCATTCTTAGATGATATCACAAAATTTTCTGTGTCTACTTCTCATTTTTCAAATGAGGCTCATTTACCCCTTAAAAATTGGCTCCCAAAATGGAATCTTTTAGTGGCAGCCTTCTAAGGTCACATGGTCCAAGTAGTTTGGCAAAAATTAGAAGCAAGGCTTGCCTGAGGTAAGAATGTAACATCTTTTGCTAAGCCTAAAAAAAAAAAAAAAAATGCAAATGTGCTGTGTTTAGAAGGAGAGGGAAGCCTGTGCCAACTTCAAAGAAATCTTCTACAGTTCAAATTTTATAGCAAATCCTTTCCTTTCCTTTTTTTTTTTTTTTTTTTGAGATAGAGTCTCGCTGTGTCACCAAGGCTGGAGTGCAGTGGCGCCATCTAGGCTCACTGCAAGCTCCGCCTCCTGGGTTTTACGTCATTCTCCTGCCTCAGCCTCCCGAGTAGCTGGGATTACAGGTGTGTACCACCTACCCCCGGCTAATTTTTTTGCATTTTTAGTAGAGACAGGGTTTCACCATGTTAGCCAGAATGGTCTCGATCTCCTGACCTCATGATCTGCCTGCCTCGGGCTCCCAAAGTGCTGGGATTACAGGCGCTAGCCACCGCACCCGGCCACAAATCCTTTCTTAAAGCAAATTTTTATTTTTGAGGAAAAAGAAAATGAACACACCTTTGGATACCTTTTATTTCCGCTACATGGTATGTATTATTATTAGAAATTACAGTCATTTTCTAGCAAGATTATGAGCTTTAATCAGTGGTGACCTGAACTTCTTCAGCTGTGGCGATCACTCACCCAACTTTGTTCCATTTCTACAGAGAAAAAGTGCAAAGAAAAACACTGAGCAACCTTAGAAGCACACAACAAATTGAGAGAAACACTTGCTCAATGTTTCTCGAATCCTAGACAAATGGCTCACTAGAAATGGTAAGAGAAAGACCCATGAACAAAAGACAAATGGCTAAAGGATGTAAACAGGCAGAAAAACATTATAAACAGAAGTATAAAACATACAAAAAGATGCTCACCTTATTCTTAAAAAGAGAAATGCAAATTAACACTATGCAAGAATGTCATTATTGCAAATCATACTGTCAGAAACCATACTAGCAAAAATCCAACATTTGGATGTTATTGGGGTCATAGGAAACCAGGTACTTTTATACATTTCTGGCAGCAATGGAAATCTGCACGATTCTACAGAGAACAACTTGAAAGCAGCTATCAAGTTTGCTAATGTATGTATTCTTTGACCTCATACTCCTACTTCTAGAAATTTATCCAGCAGATATGCTCCCATGCATGAGAAATAATGTTTGTACAAGCAAGGTTAATTTTTGCATGATTTGTAATTGTTTGTAATTGCAGAAGACTGGAAACAACCAAAATGTTAAATAGAAGGTGACTGTTAACATTTTTTTTCATCTACACAATAAAGAAGTTCTTCATGTATATTTATGGGAAGATTACTAAGGTGTAGTCTCAAGTCCTGAAAAAGCAAAGTTCAGGAAGTATAAGTATGCCATCATTGTGCAAAGAAAAAGAATAAAAACTTGTATGTGTGCATTGTGTGTAGATAGATAGGTATTTGCTTGGTGTGTTAGTCAAGATTCTCCAGAGAAACAGAACTGATAGCTATATCTGTATGTATCTTGATAGGTATAAATAGATTAATATAGAAGGGATTTGTTATGAGAGATTGGCTCACATGGTTGTGGAGTCTGAGAAGTCTCATGATCTGCTTGTCTGCAAACTGGAGGCCCTGGGAAAATAGTGGTATAGTTTCAGTCCAAGCCTGAAGGCTTGAGAACCAGGAGAGCCAATGGTCTAAGTCCCTGTCTGAGTCCAAATATCAGAGAACCAGGAAAAGTAACGTCCAAGGGCAAGAAAATGTGTATTTCCCAGTGTAAGAAGAGAATAAATTTGCCCTACATTTGCCTTTTTGTTCTAATTGAGACCTCAGCAGGGGTAATGGCCACTCACATTGGTGAGGGTGATCATCTTTACTCAACCTACTGATTCAAATGCTAATGTCTTCTGGAAACACCCTTAGAGACACAAAAAGAAATAATGTTTTGCCCAGCTATCTGGGAACTTCTTAGACACATCAAGTTGACACATAAAATTAACCATCACACTTGTATATGCATGCAACATCTATGGAAGTAGGAACTTACTGCATAAGTAAGGACACAGACGAGGAATGATTCTGTTACCATGTGAAATGTGACATTACAAGGAAAAGTACAAGGCCCCCACAAGGGCCTAGAGGAAAGAGTGACTCTTTGTAGGGCTTGATAAAAGCAAGAGGTAAGTCTTTATGTGGAGGGGGATTCTCCAGACAAAGAGGAAGGAAAGGGACACTCCAGGTCAAAAAAATATGCAAAGGCTTGAAAGAGGCTAACGTGAGTGACATTTGATGCTCAGTAAGAAGTACAATGTGTGCAGAATTTCAGGTGAACTGGAATGGAATGGCAAGAGATGAGTCAGGTAAGGCTGAATTCCAAGTCGTGGGAACAAGATGGGTGACCACGCTTGAGTATCTCCCAAGGATATCAGGTGAATGACACCAGCCTCGCCATGGCAGAGCCATTGCTTTGGGCCATCGGGAATACAGCTGAAGCAGCCAGGGAGAGCTTTGCACAAACTGAGTTAGCCTCACAACTCTAACACTTCCCTTGGATGCTTGGATGATAACAACAGCCTGGTTTCTAGCCCTGCCTCATCTAATCCATCCTCCATTTGACTGACATTGTGGTTCCTAAAGCAGCCTCCACCTACTGCTCTACTGTTCTCAGAATCAAGTCCAGTTTCCTTAGTGTGACATATAAGGCCTTTTGTAATCTGGTCCTGGCCTTGTCTCTCCCCAGCTTTATTTCTCTGGACTTAGTCCTCCAGCTACGCAACTATTTGAGTCTGGCTGCAAAGCCTTATGCTATTTCATGCCTCCCTGCTTTTCTCCTGCCTAGGATGCCCCATCTCCACCTCCCCTTCCTTCTTGACTCATGGCTTAACATTTAAGACATAGCTTACTCAGTCTTCCTCAAAGAGCCACTCATTTCTACCTCCACCCTAGGCTGATTTCAGTGCCCCCTTCTATCCTTCTAAACCACACTGTATACATCCACATTACTCTTTTCTCATGCTGCTAATAAAGACATACCCGAGACTGGGTAATTCATAAAGGAAAGAGGCTTAATTGACTCACAGTTTCATGTGGCTGGGGAGGCCTTACAATCATGGCGGAAGGGGAATGAGGAGCAAAGTCACATCTTATATGGTGGCAGGCAAGAGAGAATGAGACCCAAGCAAAAGGGGAAATCCCTTACAAAACCATCAGATCTCACTCACTACAAGAACAGCATGGGTGAAACTGCCCGCATGATTCAATTATCTCCACCAGGTCCCTCCCACAACATGTGGGAATTATGGGAGCTAAAATTCAAGATGAGATTTGGGTGGGGACACAGCAAAACCATATCAATGTCCTTGGGAGAAGTGAGGAAAAATCAAGATTTTGGTGTCAGGGAGAGATTTTTCCCTCTCATTCCCTCTGCTTCTCTGTACCTTGGTGTCCTTCAGACAACTACTTAACCTTGTTGTAACTTTGCTTTCTCTTCTATGAAATAAGGATCATAATCTTGTTTTGCATGATTACCATGTGGATTAAATGGGGTTGTGTATCTGAAGCATGATTGACAATGTCTGCCTTGGCTGCAATTGCCTACCACTGCAGGTATTATTGCAGGCATGTCTCTGCTGCTGTCATTATTATAGCATTTCTATTTTTTACATCAAAATTATTTGTTTATGTGCTCTGTGTGTCTGCTTTTTCCCTTTGTCATGAGGGAACTACCTTCTGCAGTGTCTGCATTCCTGTGCTCAGCACAGGGTGTATCTTGTAGTAGATGCCCAAAAGATATTTACTGAAATCAACTATAAAATATTTTAAAATATTTTCTATGATATATAATACCCACACATGGTCATAACAATGGTGGTGATGGCAATAAACATTTGCACAACTTTACAGTTTAACAAGGAACTTTAGCATATTATTAAGTTGTGTTCCTTGCTTCATTTTTCTTTACCAAAGAGCATCTTTATTTACCAATTCCTCCACTTAAAAAAAGAATGTGTTACTTACTGCATTCATTAATGTTCGTAAGAAATGTACCTGTGTGCTATTCTTTTGATGAATTTGACCTATAATTTGATTACATAAGAACACATCTCAGCAGGGACTCCCTGAAGAAACAGGAAAGAGCACAGGAGATGAGGAACAAACACAGCCAATGGTGAGGCCCTCAGTAGGGTGCAGGGAGGGGGTGCTGTTGTTAATAAGAAAAGAAGAAAGAAGATTTTCATCTAAAATGAGAAAAGAGAAGAGAGAAAACAGCTGCATTTATATAAGATGGTATGATTTGCTTCTATTCATGGGCATAATGGGAAAAAATAACTTGAACATTGGGGTTAAAATTGGGTTGAATTGAAAAGAAATCCAGCTGGATAAAACGGCAGATCTGAACGGAAATATAAGGTATCTCTGAAATGGCATTAAAATGGTGAGGAAAACAGTCATATTTTAGGAGGGGTGATTGCTCTATGACCCAGAGGAGTCTGGGCTATATTATTCATTTAAAGTTCTCCGGTTTCCAGCCTGTAAGAGTTCAGAGACTTGAGCTTCGCTGGGCTCAGTCTGCACTAGGCAAGGGTGGGGCTGAGCTGGCTCCACTGGCATTGTGGCAATCTATGGAAAGGTTCCTGTGCTTCTGACCCAGTATTTCTCCACCCTAGTTGTGCAGTAGATCAGTATAAATTGAAGCCCCAGTTTACCTTCACTACTTCCTCTCCACCACTCAGCTTATCATGATCTGCTCAGCAAATAGCTCCGCAATTCCTAGGAGCTGTCCTTCAGTGCTTTCCTCTCAACTCCCTTATCCAGTCCATCAACAAGTGCTCTCAATTCCACCTCCTAAATATGTCTCTAATCTGAACCCATTCCTCCTCTACTTTCAAACCACTAGTCCAAGCCTTCGATATCTTTTACATTCTAATTGGTTTCTCTGCTTCCTCTATTGCCCTTTTCATACTCAATCTCTTAATAGGAGCCAGAAGGAGTTCTTCAAATGGATCAGATCTTCAGTGGCTTGAAAAACCAACCCTCCCAAAATGACTTAGCCAGCTCTGCATTATGTGGCCCATGCCTTCTGCTCCAGATCCTTTTCTTACCATTCTACTGTTCATCCACCACACTTTAGACACTGGCCTTTATTCAGGTTTTCCCCCAGCCATGCATCTTCTATTATTCTGTGGGTAGCAGGGCCCCAAAGGCTCACTTATGTCCCTCAAGCCTTATGGTTCATGTGCATACAACTCAGGTGACTAACCTTGACCTCCAATGACCTGTCCCTTATCATACCCCCAACAGATGTGGTTACTTTGTCCAAAGAACTTGGCCTTCCCCCTCCACCTGGTCTTTGCCGGATTGGTGAAAAGAGACAAATCTAAACCATCTTGAAATCCCATTCCTTCCCCCTTTTAGAGGTTTAGCAAGTAGCTGGTGCAGTGGGTCTGCTATCCACTCTCCTGGAACAGCTCCTGTAGTGGGTGCAGCCCAGCTTTGTCGGGGGATAATGAGTGCTGGAAGATTGTGTACTCTGTGCTACTTCAAGACATATAAGCTTCCCCCTCTGAAGCCCATTTCATATACACTGCAAGGCATAGTTTCAGTGTCTTTCTGCCCCTTTTGCCAAATCACTAAATTCATCTCATTCTCATCACTAGAAAATCAGCTCCAAGGGGGCAGGAACCCATCTGACACATTTACCTCTATATCCCCTCCCCTCCTAACATAGTGTTCAAGAGCACCAACACTACACCCAATAGCCTGGCAGAATCTTAGCCTAAAACTTTCTGGATGTTTTGAAAGAGATATGTCAAATCTCTGTACCCCCTTCTTATTCTTTGTAAAATAGGAAAAATCGCTTTCTACGTTTGGGTAGATTAAATGAGCTAACATACACCAAACACTTAGAATAGTGCCAAACACTTGAAAGTTCTCACATAGGTTTGAATGATTCTTTTTATTGGCCTGTGATAGATGCCCATCAAATGTACTTTGAAAGAATGAATGAATGGACTCTGCAGGTATCAGCTTAAACATCATCTCTTTAGCAAGGTTTTCCAAGAAATCCAAGCTATAGTAGGTTCTTTTCTATAAGGGCACATTACCTCAGTTTGGCCTTCTCTTCTTTGTCTTGCTCTCAGGATCTCTCTCTCTGACTAGACATGATCACTCTGAAGGCAGCCTGTGTTTGCTTCATGGACACATTTTTCCAACAAGTGTTCAGCACATGAAGTTGCCCAGGGTTAAGTACTGAATGAAAGAAATGCAACAGGAAGACTGAAAGGTTTTTGGAGTGTGTCTGAGTAGTCGTGTGTATCCAAGGAATGTAGGACATCAGAGGTCAAAGTTAGATATCCTCAGATCTTATGCACATGGACCAGAAGACTTTGGGGATCCAAGGGCAGTTAGATGAGGGAGCTTTGGAGACCCAGATGCCAGTGACTAATGGGATTAATTAATTTGAAAATCCACACATACAAAATACTGGTTCTGCCACCTACTGGCCATGTAACTTAGGCAAATGCCTTAACATCTTTGAGTCTCAGTTTCCCTATCTATATAATAGGGATAATTATCATTCAGTTCATAGGATTATTGTGAGAATTAAATGACAGAATGTGTAAAACTTGCTTATGATTTATAGTATTGAATTCTTATGTCTATTCAGCTCCCCACTAGATCATCACTAAAATGAAAGTAAAAGAATGAAAGAGGAGAGGTAGGAGAGGAAAAACAGCCTATGAGAAATAGCAACATATATCAGAAGCTGGAAAGTGCATGGGGTAGGGGTCGGTGACACAGCAGAGCAGAAAAAGCAGAAGCAGAGAGGAATGAGGGTACAGAGCAAGTCTGTACAATTTACCCTGTCGAACCCTAGAAAGGCTTGAAACTTGGAAACATCATGAACTGCTGGGCCAGAGGTGAGGATCCAGATGAAAATCAAAAGAATTAACTGAAAGTCTGAACTAGAGCAGTAAGACTTCTGAATGTCTCCACCTCTTGCTGCCCAAAGACAGCTCCTTTCCTCTCCTCCACAGAGACCGGAGGTTTAGTCTCCAAACCTGAGGGCACCAGTGAGAAGGAAGTGGAGGAGTGAGGCATCAGGTTGAAATCAGAGGGTTTAGGAGAGAGTCTAGACTGAATAGTGAGACACTGCCTACCTGCTTCAGTTCCTGACTTGTGTCTAGAACTTCATCAGCCAGGGGTATTCCATTCTCTGTCCACTAACACACACAGGAGATCAGAAAATTATTCTATGGAGAAATGGAATTGCAGAAAACTGCTACAGATTTGGCATACTGACCGTGTATGGGCCTCCCCAATTAAAAATCCAATTTGGCCAGGCACGGTGGCTCATGCCTGTAACCCCAACACTTTGGGAGGCTGAGGCAGCCGGATCACCTGAGGTCAGGAGTTGGAGACCAGCCTGGTCAACATAGTGAAACCCTGTCTCTACTAAATATACAAAAATTAGCCAGTGGTGGTGGCACATGCCTGTAATCCCAGCTACTTGGGAGACTGAGGCAGGAGAATCACTTGAACCTGGGAGGTGGAGGTTGCAGTGAGCTGAGATTGGCCATTGCACTCCATTCTGGGAAACAGAGTGAGACTCTGTCTCTAAATAAATAAATAAATAAATAAATAAATAGAAAAACCCAGTTTGCCTGCAAACTACCCTGCAGTGAGGCTTTCTACTCTTGTTTTAGTGACCCATTCTCAAATATGAAGTATCATTAGATACTTGAGAAATGTGTGAAAAACACCAGATAAAAAGGAACTCAGAAGAAACAAAGGCAATAGAGAAAGCAAAAAAAAAAAAAAAAATTAAACTTTTTCTATTAATACCTTTAGCTATATAAGGCAAGATCTTGAGTCTACGAAAAAGATTAAGATTACATAACAAGGAGTAATAAGGAAAAAAACACTTTTCAATTTTAAAAATATAATAAATGAAATGAAAAATTAATGAGAAAGAGTGGTAGAAATATCAAGAAAATCTTTCAGAAACTAGAGTAAAAATCAAATAGATGAACATTAGGATAGAAGAAATAAGGAAAATTAGAAAACTAATCTAGGGAGTCTAATATCTAGCTAATAGGGATTTTGGAAAGAATAAAGAGAATAATATTGAGAGAAAATGATCAAAGAAATGATACAGAGAAATTTCTCAGAACAGTAGGACATTACTTTTCAGGTTGAGAGGGCCTACCCAATCCCCAACACAGTGAACAAAAATAGATTTATAGAAATTTTAGACTACCAGTGAAAATGAGAAGAACCAAAAATTTCACGTAAAAATACAAGTCAGTACAAAGAAACTAGATTAAGGATGGCATTAGAAAATAGAATAAATATGCTATATGCCAGAAAACAAATAAAAATATTTTTAAAATTTTGAGGGAAAATTATTTTCACATATAATTATCTAATGAGTCACTTTTCAATGAAGCCTGAGTGTAAAATAGAGCCATTTTCAGATAGAAAAGAACTTAACATTTTTATCTCCTACATATTCATTTTTAGGAAGCTTTTGGAAGATGTATTTCAGTAAAACAAGGGAATAAGCTAAGACATAGAAGTAGAAAAATCCAGAATCCAGGGAACAGGAAAGCTAACAGAGAGGCAGTGAAGGAAAGTTCCAGATTGCAACCATGGAGCAGTCCTAGGGAGTCATCCAGTCTATGTTCACATTTTCAGCCACAGCATGGGAAGTGGGAAGCCAGGCAGAGCTCAGTTGTAAGAGCTGAAGAAACAGAGCTGGGAGGCTGGAGAAGCCAAGGCAGCTAATAAAATTCACAGGGTATAGAATACCAAAGAGAAAAGTGTTGTGGAGAGAACTCCAGAGATTTACAGAGGATCTTTCTCAAGTATATAGTTGAGTATTGATGCATATCTGTAATACAATGTATGCCTATGAGGAAACTATTAAAGATCAGAGGAAGAACCACGCCAAAAGATTAGAGGGAACAGTATTCAGAACGTATGCAGGGCTGGGAATAGTGCCTGTACCCGACAGCCGAAGTGGAAAACCTTGTAATTCACAAGATATTCATGAATAATGGTCTTGCCTCAGTAGTGGAGAACAACTAAAGCTACCTGGCACCCAATCAAAAATTATCAAGCATACAAAAAAGCAAGAAAAAATTGCCTTAATTAGGAAAAACATCTATCAATTGAAACTGACCCAGAAATAACAGAGGTGATAGAATTAATAGACAAAACATTAAAAATTATTACATCTGTATTCTATATATATTTAATAAGTCAGAGGAAAGACTGAACACGTTAGGTAGAGACATAGAAGAGATTTAAAGAAGACCCCAATCAAAATTCCAGAGATGAAAATTACATCTAAGATGAAAAGTATACCGAATAGGATTAAAAGCCCATTAGACATTGCACAAATCTTATTCAAACATTACTTTAATTATGGAATAGCTACAAAGTATTTCTAAAGTTCTGAAGGAAGCAGTGCTTTTAATTATCATTTATAATCAACACTGGACTTCCCTGTTGACAGTACCTGTGAGTTAATTAAGAAGTCACCTGGCATTGATGTCTAGAAACCTGACATGTCCTTCATCAAAATAGATTCTTTTCAAGCCATAGAGGATAAGTGCTACCCGTTTAATGATACTGAGTGGTTGGCTCATTAGCTTGTCATGACTACCTCCCCTTCCTAAACACATGCATGCCATGTTTTTAACCTCTTGTGCTATAAATAAAAGAGTCTAATGGGAAAAGTCCAGGATTTTGAGGTCTGGTTTTCCATATTGTTCAATCAATTTTGAATGTGTTCTAGGCATGCTGTGAGGTGCCAGTGACTCAGTGACAAGACACAGCACCTGTCTTTATAATGCTCAAAATTCAATGGCAAGAGACAGATGAGGAAATGTGCAATTATGATACAGTATGATATGGTTATGATGGGAAAGAACTGGGTATTAATGAAAGCATACACCATGGTATTTAGATTTGGAAGCTAGAGAAGTTTTGGAGGAAATGAGGTCTTTTATGAACCTCGAAATATGAGCAGGAGTTTATCCAGTGAAGAGTTGGAACATGGGTCAAGCAAAGGCCCAGAGCCAAGAAAAGGCAAGGCATATTTCAGAAACTGCAAGCAATTCAGCATGGTTAGAAAGCTTGAGGACTGGTCTTGGTGAGAGAGAAGGCTGGTGAGGCTTGATTTGGATATTGTCCCAAGGGAAAAAAAAGGAATGGAAGGAATTTATAATGTTATCACATTTACTTTAAAAAAAGTTGACTCAGAATAAGATGTCAGAGTTGAAGAGAGGGCAGATGCAATAATCCCAGTGAGGTGAATGTTAAATGGCATGAGGCAAAGGCTGCCACTATGGAGAGAAATGGATACTTTCAAGAGAAATGTAAGAGCTCAATTCAACAAAATGCCCTTGGTTAATGATAGGGCCTATGAAAGAATGAGAAGGCTTAGGTCATTTTTGGCTTGAGCAACTGTAAGTCCCCATCCCTGAGTCACTCTAACGAGCTTTCTTTCCTGAATGCCCACCTGACTGCTGGCTACTACTTGTAAAGTCCCCCAGTCCCTGTATGGGCTAGTGTCTGTTTGAATTCACATTCTTGGAGCTCACCTCAGTCCCCAATGTTATCTGGCAACGACTGTGCATTTTTTGAGTCAGCTTTCATTCTACTTCTCCATAGTGCTTCAAACCTCCCACTCTCCTTAAAACTCCCATCCAATCACTCATCATTCCCTTTTCAGTCCACAGACTTGCCTTCTATTTCACTAAAAACAATCAAAGCCAACCAAACCAACTGATGCTTGTTACCCTCTCACCCCCTATATGCTAACTTATCTTTACAGCTTTCCCTTGACATGCAGAGAAAAATGTGCCCTATTGCACTGTAAGCATAATTTCTCTTCCTCTGCACTAGATCACCTCCCTTTTCATTTCTTCAGTCACTTGGCTTTGGGGCTCCATCAATTATCTCCTCCCTCTGCACTTCCCCTACTCTTCTGTTTCCTTCCCGCCAACATCTAAATATTCCCAAACTTCTGCCACCTTGGAAAACCCTCCCTTGAGTCTTTCTGGCTTGCATGGCTCTTTCTTTTCTATTCAGTTTGCCTAAGACCTAGCCACCCTTTGTCTCACCACTTCTGACTTTCCCATTGATTCCTCAGCCTTCAGAGGCCACCTATGGGCTAAACCTATGCATTTCCTGTTAGCTTTGAGATTACTTTTCTTATTTCAGCAGCATTTAACATGACTGAAACCACTGGACACATTCTTCAAATTATTTCCTCCCCTCACTGTTCCTTCCATTCCCTTTTGCCTATTCCTCTCCCTTTGTTGGAATGTAATAAATTCATATTACCTGCAGTTTTATATTCAGGTCATTTTATTTTCTACTTAAAGGATTTTAACCAATATTTGGCTTTCTATATTTTTATATAATAAATATGTGAATATATCTCTTTATAAACCATTCATTGTCTCTGGATAAAGCCAAAGTTCCTCTAAAATGCCACCCTTCATCCCTTCCTATATTGCAGAGGTAACTGTGTTTATCTTTTGGTGAGGTTCACTCCTGAGTTTGTTTTCTCAGTCTTTACGTACACACCTATGAGGGGTCTTCAAAATGTTCATAGAAAATGCATATTATGAACAAACTATGCATGGTTTTCACACTTTTTTGCACCAAAATAAACTGATACTAATGTGTTATGCCATGTCTGAGCAGGATCTAGTTTGAGGCACTCAGAAGGATAGTATATCAGTTTGAAAAGAATCCTTATCAGAGAAACATGAACTCTGCTAAAATTGAAGCAAGAGCAAACATCAAATTTATGGTGAAACTAGGGTGGAAAATTGATAAAAATCATTGATGCTTTATGCAAATTTATGAGGATAATGCCTCAAATTATTCAGCAGTTTACAAATGAATAATTTGTCTTAACAAGGAATAAATCCAATATTGAAGATGAAGCCCACCGTGGCAGGTCATCCACATCAACTTGCAAGGCAAACATTCACCTTGTTTGTGTTTTAATTGAAGAGGACTGATGATTAACAGCAGAAACAAGAGCCAACATCATAGACATCTCAAATGGTTCGGCTTACACAATTCTGAATGAAAAATTAAAGTTTAACAAACTTTCCACTTGTTGGGTTTCAAAACCATTGTGTCCACCAAATCATCTGCAGACAAAAAAAAAGTTTTCGATGAAAAATTTAAACAAGTGGGATCAAGATCCTGAAGCATTTTTTAAGAAGAATTATAACAGGAAATGAAACATGGCTTACCAATATTATCCTGAAGACAAGACATAATCAGAGCAACGGTTACTAAGAGGTGGAAGTGGTCCAGCCAAAGCAAAAGTGAACCAGCCAAGAGCAGAGGTCATGGTAACAATTTTGGGGGATGTTCAAGGCATTTTGCTTGTTGATTTTCTGGAAGGCCAACAAATGATAACATCTGCTTGTTCTGAAAGTTACAAGTTAGCTAAAGCTTGAGCAGAAAAAACAAAAAAGTCTGGGAAGGCATTACTAGAGAGTCCTGTTCCATCATGACAATGTTCCTACTCACTCCTTTCAGCAAACAAGGGGAATTTTGGGAGCGTTTCAATGGGAAATTATTAGGCATTCACTTTACAGTTGTTATTTGATGTCTTCTGACTTCTTTTTGCTGCCTAATCTTAAAAAAATCTGTAAGGGACACCCACTTTTCTTCAGTTAATCATCTAAAAAAGATTGCATTGACATGGCTAAATTCTCAGGACCCTCAGTTCTTTAGGGATGAACTAAATGGCTGAAATCATAGCTGACAAAAGTGTCTTGACTTTGATGTGAAATAAAATTTACATATTTTATTTTTACCTTTTAGTTCCACTTTCCATAAACTTTTTGAAGTCCTCTAGTATCCTCAATCTTTAGGGCCTTCCTCTACCCCAGAGGTCACCACTGTTTTGGTTTGATAGAAATGGTACCAGATCTTTTCCCATGCATGTATAGACCTGTATAAATCCATGAGTATTTAGTTTGGCTTCATGGAGGTTTAAAAAAACTTACATAACTTATTTTTGCAAATTGTCTTTAAAATAATGACAATGTGTCTTGAAAAATATTTCCTTGTTACTACTATTGGGCCAATCACATTCTTTTAACATACAACAAAGCGTTCTATGGGTACTGTATTAGCTTCCTATTGCTGCCATAACAAATTACCACAAACTTAGTGGTTTAAAGCAACACAAATTTATTTATTTATTTATTTTAAAATACTTATTTCAGGTTCAGGTGTACATGTGAAGGTTTGTTACACAGGCAAACTAATGTCATGGGGGTTTAACATTTATGGTTCGGAGGTCAGAAGCCGAAATGGGTTTCACTAGGATAAAATTAAGGTATGGGCAGGGGTGCACTCCTTCTGGAGAAAGTGTAGAAAGAGAAAAGTGACAGAAAAGAATCTCTTTCCTTGCCTTTTGTAGCTTTCAGAGGCCACTTGCATTCCTTGGCCATAGACTTTTCCTCCATCTTCAAAGACATCAGTGTAGCATCTTCAAATCTCTCTCTGATTCTAACATTTCTGTTTCCCCTTTTCATGGATAAAGATCCTTGAGGTTACATTGATCCCACCTGTATAATCCAGGATAACCTCTCATGTCAAGAGCCTTAATTTAATCAACTGCTTAGTCCCTTTTGCCATGTGAGGTAACATAATCACAGATTCCAGGAATTACAATGTTGACTTCTTCTGCATATCTCAGGGCCCTTAGTCTGTAGCTGTTTTCCTCTTTTTTCTTTCTGCATTCTCCTTGGTGATCTTTCTCATTCTCCTGGATGATGTTACATTTCTATCTCCAACTCCAGTTACAGCTATTTATTGAGTATATCTGCCCTCTGAGATTCCACAGGCTCTGGAACCGTGCCATTTGTCTTCTTCAGGTCTTTGCACATTTGCTCTCTTGGTTTGAGGACTTTTCCCTCCTTTCAAGCCACACTATCTTCTTTGTCCTTCAAGACTCAAGGTGTTTGCATCCTTCCCCAGGATGTTTTCTTTCCAGATCAGTTCTCATACCTTCCAGAACTATGCCTATTGCAGTTTTCATCCTGTATTCTAAATGCCTGTGTTTTACCTGTCAACTTTCTGGGCTGATCTATTATTTCTTGTAACCCTAGTGCTTGGACCAATTCGTATATAGAAAGGACTTCATGTGGCCCTACTCCTGGCCTGTACGTCCATGCTGCTAAACCAGTGATAAGAGATGAAGGAGCTCTTGCGGCCGGCTCCCAGCTGACTCTTCCAGACCATATTTTGACATTTATGTTTTCTTCTCTTTCATTCTGTCGTTATATTTGTAGCTACAATGTTTATATTTAAACACACTCATAGAAGATAGAAAGGTTGAAAAAAAAGTTGTTCAAGGGGATTCCACATTTGTTCTCCAGAACATTATTTTCTGACTCCACGTCTCTTCCTACAAAGGTTCTTCCAGGGTGGGTGCTCTATGAAACAAGCTTCCTATTTAGCTAAGCCTCAGGCAAGCTCATACTCTTTTTTCTAAGGGATAGAATGTGTGGGTCTGCAGTCCTATTCTAGCAAATCTCTTGATACAGCAAACATTTCCTGAAGTCCTATTTCCTTCCAAGTATTTTGAAGCTTGCAAACGCAGATATAATGAATGGAGCCTTTAGCGTGAACAATCGCTCAACAGCATAAGTTATTTTAATGGGCCCATCACTTGAAACTAAACTTCCACCATCTGTTCTACCCTTTTACTACAATGCAAAAAGAACACCATTCCCAGTGGCATCATAAAAAGTTCGATATAAGTGATTTAAATGCATGTTTTGGTTTTGTAGTCAGTGCAATATACATCTGAAGGAAGGCTCATATTGGATTTATTTTTTATGGCAAAATCAAAATTCAGAGTGGAAGAGCTTCTCTGTTAACTGAGTACCTTTAGAGTTGGTATGAAATAAGTTCTATCATGTCATTCATTCATTCATCCATCTTTCTTTCTGCAAATATGTATGGAATGCCACCATGTACTTGGCACTATACAGACACTTGGAATATAGAAGTTAACAGTGACAACTGGTAAGACCCCTAGTACCTCTAAAGGAATGCAAAACAGGACATTTCATGTAAATACACATAAAAATCACATGAAAACATAAATTTCATGTTCTGCTTCAGAATACTAATGTGAAGGAATAAAAAAAAGTTTGCAGTCAGCCAGCTCTTGATTTAAAATTCCCAACTGCTCCACAATGTAACCTGAGACTGTTTTCTTATTTAACAATGACTTACATACCAAACTTTGTCTCCTCATCTGGAAAATGGGAGTAATAATATCTCCCTCATGAGTCTGTAGCGATTGAAAAAGTTGTATACACAAAGCTGCTAGCTCAGGGCTTGGCTCATAGTTGGTGTTATATGTTAATTCTCCTTCTGTTTTCTAAATAGCATTTTTTATGGATTTGGGGAAATTACATCTTAAAGTAATATTTCCCCTTTACTACATGAAATAATACACTCATAGAACACCAGAGTAGAAAAGAATCTAAGAAATATGCAGCTTTCAGCCTGGGCAACATGGCGAGACCCTGTCTCTACTAAAAATACAAAAAATAGCCAGGCATGGTGGTGTGCACCTGTGGTCCCAGCTACTAGGGAGCTGAGGTGGGAGGATTGCTTGAGCCCGGGGGCAGAGGTTACAGTGAGCTGAGATAGTGCCACTGCACTCCAGCCTGTGTGACAAAGCGAGACCATGTCTCGAAATAAATAAATAAATAAATAATAAAAAAGGAAAATTCAGCTTTAACTTAATGTTCCATATCGTATAGATAAATTTCATTCCACAGAGAATTAGCAACTAAAGTCTCGCAGTATGCAACGGTTCCTAAAGCATTTTGGTTGTGTACCTATCAATAAAAAAATTTTAAGCATGCACTTCTAATATATATATATATATATTTGAAATCATGGATAGATACATTAACATATTATAGTCTGGGCGCAGTCCTCACTCCTATAATCCCAGCCCTTTTTGGAGGCTGAGGCTGCCAGATCACCTGAGGTTGGGAGTTCGAGATCAGCCTGACCAACATGGAGGACCCCTGTCTCTACTAAAAATACAAAATCAGCCAGGCATGTTGGTGCATGCCTGTAATCCCCACTACTCGGGAGGCTGAGGCAGGAGAATCTCTTGAACCCTGGAGGTGGAGGTTGCAGTGAGCCGAGATAGTGCCTAGGCAACAAGAGCAAAACTCCGTCTCAAAACAAAAACAAAAACAAACAAACAAAAGACCAAAAAAACCATGTTACATACATTACTATATATAATAGGAATAAAAAAGAATGAGATAATATGAACAGTATTTATTGTATCACTGGTTTTACTGGCTTCCTGCTATGCTCGAGGCATGCATATTGGTCTCTGGAGGCACTGTATGCTTGGATGAAGCTTATTATCAACATTAATATATAATTTCACAGTCAAACACTTTTTGAAAAGATATTGAAGAGGTTTTTAACTGACTGCATTATTTCTATCTTGTGATGGGGCTGACCGAGAACTCATACCAGGAGGACAAGCATCAAACTCTGCCGTTTTCTTGTTTTTCTCCTGTATTATGCTTAACTCACTATTTCTCTGCAGGGATATTTTCAGCCACTTCTCCATTTCATGCTGATTAGTCCGATTAGAACTGGACAATAAAATGCATATCCACTTAACCAGGTGCATGTTAATATACTGACAGGGAACAGACGTGTGAGGGAGCTGCAGCTGTCCCTTCCCTTCATGGAACTTGTCCTTGAGAGCACTCTTCGCACATTATGTGGTGTGTGACCCTCTCACATAGTGATCAAAGGTGGGTGAGAGTATCAATATGTATATAAAACATTAGCAAAGCTCTTATTATTTCTCAAGGACGAATAGTTAAATAGTTTTTCTTAATATTTTCTTTTCACTGTCCCCAAAATGGCCATGCTCACCTGACACTGAAGGACACTGAATTGCTGGAAGTGGAAGGACTAGAGTCTATTGATTTCAGCAAATGTTTTTTCCTCAGAAAATATAATTAAGTAAATACAAAAAAATTTTATTTCACTGTAGTCTAATTTATTCAGAAAAATGTGCATACCAAAGTGCACACCTTCATGAAGCTTCCTAAACTGAATCCACCCCATGACCATCATAAAGATCAAGAAATAGAACCTTCCCAGCACCCACTGTGGTTGTGTACTTCCTTCTTCCTCCACATAACGCCTGTCCTGACTTCTAAATCTACAGATTAGTCTGCTTGTTTTTCTAATTTTATATATAGGGAATCATACAATGGAAATTATTTTGAATTTGGATTTCTTTTGTGTAACATAGTATTTGTGAGATGTATCTGTGTTGGTAGCTGTAGTGTGGTTCTTTCCATTTTCTTTTTGTTTTTGTTATGTAGCATTTATTGTTTGAGCATATAATTGCTTATGTATCCATTTTAGAGTTGATGAATATTTGAGTTATTTTTGTTGTATGGTATTATGAATAATACTCCAATAAGGCTCATACATTTGGGGTGTACGTGTGTGTGTGTATATACATATATGCACATATATATACATACACACATTTTAATTGGATATATACATGTATATCCATTTAAATATATACTTAAAATATGTTTATATATAAAATATATTTATATATAATTATAAATATGTATTATAAATATAAGTATAATTACATATATAAACAGTGGATTTGCTGAGTCATATATTGGATATATATTGAGCTTTACCAGGTAGAGTAGAGCACATATTAATCAACCATTGTCACAATAATGGCATGAAGTTAATCACATCAAAATGAGCAACATATAACAACGAGCATTTATTACTCACCCATCTGTGGGCTGGCTGGGATGCTGCTGATTTAAGTTGGGCTTACTCAGGCTTTGCTTGGGTGTCTCTCATCATTCTCGGACCACTGGCTTCTCTGGGTACATTCTTTTCCCAGCAAGAGGCTGGAACCAAGATGGCTTGCCTAACTGCAAAAGCATATTTCAAGCCTTTGTCCGTCCACCAATATCCTCAGTACAATGCAAGTCAAACCCAAGGGATGGGGAAAAATCATGCCACTCACCATGCGGTCTTTGTGAGTGTGTGAATATATAATTCTATTACAGAGAAATGAGGAAATTCACATCAGTAATTAAATTGGCCAGATAGTTTTTTAAAGTGTGCCAATTTACGCTGCCAGCAGTGGTTCTTAAAATTCCCGTTACTCCACAACTTCAACATTTGGCATTTTCAGTCTTTTTAAAGATAGTCATTCAATACCATGGTTTTAACTTATAGCTACCTAATGATTAATAAGGTTGAGTACCTTTTCATATGTTTATTGCCTTTTCTAAATTGCTTGCCCAAGATTTTTACCCATTTAAAAAATTAGGTTGCCAATCTTTGCCTTATTGATTCATGGAATATATTCTGACTAGGAATTCTTTGTCAGTTATATCTTTCCCCACTCTGTCCCTTGCCTTTTCACTCTTCTAATTGTGTTTTAGATGAATATACACTTTTTATTTTGAATATAGCCCAATTATCAATCTTTCCCTTTATGATGAATGCCTTTTATGTCCTCTTTAAGAAGTCCTGGTCTACCCTGAAGTCATGAAGATATTTTCTCATGTTTTCCTTCAAAAGCTTCATTGTTCTTTACATATTTAGATATGCAATCTCTCTGGAATTGGTTTTTATATATTTTATAAGGTAATGATTCAGATTCATATGGATATCTAATTGACCCAGTACCACTTATTGAAAGATCATCTTTTCCCTACTGCAGTACTGGGACACTCTCATATGAAATGACCATTATGTGTTATCCATCCCTGAACTCTTTTTCACATTCTGTTGACCTATTTGTCTGTCTTTATGTCAATATTACACTCTCTTAATTACTGTAGCTTCATGATACATCTTGACAATTGAGACCATGAACCCTCTAGCTTTGTTCTTCTTCAAGATTGTTTTCACTTTTCTTGACCCTATATTTTCATTAAAAATGTTTAAACCCACTTGTCAATTTTCACAGCAATCCTTCTGGGATGTTGATTAAAATTATAATGATTAACTTGTGGAGAATCGATTATTACAACTTCTTTCAGTATACAAGCATGAAATATTCCTCCATTTTTTAAAGTATTTAAAATGTTTTACTCAATAGATTTCTGTGTAGAGGTCTTGCACCTCTCTCTCTATATATGTGTATCTATCTATATATATAGATACATGTATATACATATCTATATATAGATATATGTATCTATATATACTAGGCTTTTAATTTTTATTTATTTTATTATATATATATAGAGAGGTATATATAAATATATATGTATATTTATAGTTACAAGTTTTTGAGCTACAGTAAAAGATGTCTTTTAAAATTTCATTTTCTAGTATTTTTTTGTCAGTATGTAGAAATAAAATTAATTTTATGTTGTTTCTATCTAGTGACTTGCCCGAATTTACTAACAAATTCTATCTTATCTGTATTTTTTCAGATTTTTATATACACAATAATGTTACCTGCAAATAATGACAACTTTGTTTCTTTTTTCCAATTCTTCTATCTTTTAGTTCTTTATCTTGCATTATTACTTTGAATATATTATTACATGTTGAAATAAAATATTTTCTGAAGTTCTTCCTGTAGGTGCCCTTAATCAAGTTTAACCTGGTTCTTTCTAGTCTTAGTTTGCTCAAAGTTTTTAATAGTACATTTTATCGATTTTTTTGCATTTTTAACATGTTTGTGTAATTTTTTGTTATTCTATTATATGGTGGATTATAATCTATTGACGTTTGAGCATTAAATTAACCGTATGTTCCTGAAATAAGCACAATGTGGTCATAATAATTCTTTTCATGTGTTGCTTAATTGGTTTTGCAAATATTTTGTTTGGTATTTTATTTATTTATGCTCATGTGAATTATTGGTCTCTAGTATTTTTCTCGCAATATTACTGTCAAGTTTTGATTTCAAAGATGTACTGGCCTTATGTGTAATATGACTTGAAAAGGCAACTGGCTTTGTTCATACTCTGGAAAAGTTTGTGTAATATTGGTGTTATTTCTTCCTTAAAGTGTTTGGAAGAGTTCACCAGTGATGTATCTTGGTATGGAATTTTCTTTATGGAAAATTTTATTTACTTCAATATCTTTAATACCTAAATACATATTCAAATTACTTTTTCTTGTTTAGCTTTGGTAAGTTGTTTTGTAATAAATCACCTATATAACCTACATTTTCAAATTTATTTGAAAGTAGTCTAACTTGTTCAGTAAAGTGTGCATACCAAAGTGCACACCTTCATGAAGCTTGTCAGTTATATCTTTCCCTACTCTGTGCCTTGCGTTTTCACTCTTCTAATTGTGTTTTGGATGAATATACACTTTTTATTTTGAATGTAGCCCAATTATCAATCTTTCCCTTTATGATGAATGCCTCTTATGTCCTCTTTAAGAAGTCCTGGTCTACCCTGAAGCCCATATGAAGTGCACACCTTCATATTGGTTGCATGTTATACATTTTCCATAAAAATTTATGGGTATAAACTGATAGTAATATTTTGTTAATTTTAGTGTCTATAGAATTTGTAGTCATGTCCTATTTTTCGCTGATGGTATTACTTTTTTGCAACTTCTCTTTTTCTTGATGTGTTTTATAATGGATTTATCAATTTTATTAACTTTTCAAGTATCAACTTTTAGATTTATTGATTCTTTTTACTGTACATTTGTGTTGTATTTCAGTAATTTAGAACTTTGTCTTCATTATTGTCTTCTTGACATGTTTTTCCTATCATCTTATATCATGACTTCAAGCCTGTCTTCCTGTCTGCTAGGTTTAATTGAGGCTATACGTTTTACTCTGAGCATGATTTTAACTACATCCCATATGTTTTGATAGCTTGCATTTTTATTATTCACTTCAGATTATTATTTAATTTCCATTTTGACCTTTTTCTTTCACTTATGGGTTATTCGATAGTGTAAAGCTTAAATTGAAGATATTTGGAGATTTTCCAGTTAGCTTATGCCATTAATGTTGTTCTTGCTTAATTTCATTGTAATCAAAGGATATATTCTCATTTAAATCATTTAGAATTTGTTGAGACTTACTTTATGGTACAATATATGGTTGGTTTTGGCAACTCCTATATGTCCTACCTACCCCAAAATAATATGATTTCTGCAGGTTATGAATGCATTTTCCTATATAAGTTAATTAGATTCACTATTGCATACATGTTCAAATCTTACATTTCCTTAGTTTTGTTTATGATGCCATATTCCATTGATTACTGATAGAAGAATCTTAAAATTTCCCACTATTATTGTGACTTCATATGTTTCTCATTTGAATTTGGATCATTTTTCACTTTATACATTGTGAAACTGTGTTATTTTCTGCATAAAAATTTATATTAAAAATATTTTCTTGTATATTGACTCTCTTATAATTACAACATCTCTTTTATCAAAATTTGTTTTTACTTTTTATTTTTAGATATTGGCTCTCATTATGTTGCCCAGGGTTGTCTCAAGTCCTGGACTCAAGCAATCCTTCTGCCTTGGCCTCCCAACGTGCTGTGATTACAGGTGTGAGCCACTGCACCCAGACTTCCCTTTTGATCTCTAATAATATTCCTTGCCTTAAATTCTATTTTGTTTCATATTGGTTGCATGTTATACATTTTCCATTCTTTTACTTTTCTATATTCTTCTATATAAGGAATATATCTTGAAAGTAGCATAGAGTTGGTATTTTTATTTTTTCCAATCTGGCAATCTTTGGCTTTTAATTAGAGCACTTACTTTGTTGACATTTTATGTAGTTACAAATATATTTGGCTTTAAATCTATCATCTTACTACCTTTTAAAAATTTGTTTCACTTTTTTCGTGTTTGGTTTCCCTAATTTCTTGCCTTCTTTTAGATTTTTTAAATTATTTCAATTTCTTCTACTATTTGTTTGTTACTTTTACTTTTTTCTAGTCTGGATTCCCAAGAAATACAGCCTGAGATGAGGATCCGAGTTCAAGTTATTTACTGCAGGGGTGCTCTCAGGAGGAGAAGAGTAAAGAAAGTAGAATAGGTCAGGGAAGAAAGCCAAGCAAGAGTGGCTTTCTGCTGTAGACTAGGTTCAATATAATCTAAGGGGAATCTCTGGAGCACAAATTGCACCATAGAGTTAGTCCTCCTTGAAGGAAGGGGGCTTTTTGTACTCCTGTCAGTCAAACATTGTTCAAGTTCTGTTGTGGTGGCTGGGGAAAGAATGAGGGTACATAGCCCACATTTCCCTGCTTTTTAATAAGGTTAATTTTTTAAATGTTTGCTCACCATTTGTGATTTTTCTCCTGTGAAATGCTTGTCCATATATATTGTCCATTTATCTATTGGATTGCTGATCTTTTTCTGTTTTTCAAGCGATTCTCCTGCCTCAGCTTCCTGAGTAGCCAGGATTACAGGCACTCACCACCAGGCCTGGCTAATTTTTTTGTATTTTTAGTACAGATGGGGTTTCACCATGTTGGTCAGTCTGGCCTCATACTTCTGAACTTAGGTGATCCGCCCATCTTCACCTCCAAAACTGCTGGGTTTACAGGTGTGAGCCACTGTGCCTGGTTGGGCTTTTGAATAATTGCCATTCTGACTGGCATGAGATGATATTTTATTGTGGTTTTGATTTGCATTTCTCTAATGATCAGTGATGTTGAGCTTTTTTCCAAGTTTGTGGCCACATGTATGTCTTCTTTTGAGAAGTGTCTGTTCATTCCCTTTGCATAAATGGGAAGTCTTAATGAGTGTATTTGAATGTGTTAGTCTCTTCTATTAGAATTTGTGAGTTTCATTTCATTTTGTTCTCTTGTTTACCAAGTTAATTTCTACCTCAATCTTATAAAATACTTTTTAGTGGTGTCTTCTAAAAGATTTTACAGTTATGCCTTTAACATTTAAATCTTTGTTTAAACTGGGATGGATTTATGTATGGTGTGAGGCAGGGCCTCAAATTTAATTAGGAATCTTAATTCCACTTGTAATCTTAATTCCCCCTTGCCATGTAACATGATATTTCACAGCTTCTGCAAATTAGAACATAGACATCTTTGGAGTGGAAGAAATTATTCTGCTTCCTACAGTGTGCTGTTTGGCCTCAAAGTTTCATATCCAACTTACATGCAAAACATAAGTTGGATATGAAAACATTCACAATTGTCTAATTCCTCCTAACAGCCACAAATGTGTCAAGTAATTACAGAATACACAGTAAAAAAAAAAAAAAAAAGTCATCTAAATTTCATCAGCTTAAAAAGTCTTAAGTCTCACCATCTAAATCATTTAAATCAGGTATGAATGTGGCTCTGTGTATAATCCATTCTAAGGCATAATTCTCCATCTGAAACCTGCAAAACTCAAGAAGTTGTCTGCTATCAAAATATATAGTAGTAGGACAGATATAAGATATCAGTTACAGATATTCCCATTCAAAAAGGGAGAAAATTGAAGGAAACAAGCAAACAAACAAAACCTGAGTCAGTGGGTCCAAGCAGTTTTGAAATCCAGCCAGGAAAACTCCATTTGATTCTAAGATCTGGGAATAATTTTCTATGATTTGAGGCACCTCCCTCTGCGCTGTAGGATTCAACCTTTAGACTCATGGATTTATTCTCACAATCATAACTCCTTTTTCTTAAAAGATAGCACACATTTACAGCTGAGTAGTTTTACCAGCCTGTTTTTTGCCTGTAGAATCTGGGGGAGGGGTTGACAGACTCTCATTTCATCCTTTCCCTGCACCTTTCAGTCCAAGATGGCAGTATTTCTGCTGATATGAGATTTCAATAACTTTGTCGATCACCCATGTATGTCATGGGGATTCATGCCATTAGACAAGAGGCTCCTCCACAGATCTTTCCTGGATAATCCCAACTCTGTTCTTGGCTTCTGCTTAGATAACTGAAATGATCCATGAGTAACACTTCTAGTTTCTTAAAAACCCCATCTGTGCAACTGAATACTCTGATCTTCTGATCCTTCCAAAGCACTAGCATAAGGCTGTCCACCACACCCTTGATTTTCTCTCCAGAGCATGCTTCCCTGAAAGCAAATATCCTAATTTTAATATCTTTTATAATATGGATAAGCCAAGAATTTTCTGAATTATCAAATTCTAGTTTCTTTTTGCTTAACAGTTCAACAGTCTATTTCCTCTTGCATGTTACTATAGCGGAGAGAAGAAACTAGACTTCACCTTCAATACTTCGGTTGAAATCTTTTCAGCTAAATATCCAAGCACATTGTTTACAAATTCGCTTTCCACATACCTATACACAATTCAGCTAAACTTTCTGTCACTATATAAGAAGGATCTCTTTTCCTCTGGTTTTCAATAATATATTCCTTATTTCCATCCGTGCCCTCACTGGCAGTGCTGCCTTAATGTCCATATTTCCACCAACGATCGGCTTATAATGATTTAAGCATTCTCTAAAATGTGGTAAGTTTTCCCTGTCATGATCCTCACTTTCTTCTGTGTCCTCACACACAGTCATTAACAGAAATATCTCTGCTAAGAAATATCTCTGTTTGTGAGGCAATCTAGGTTTTCTTCTCTCATGCACTTCAAAATTCTTCCAGCCTCTGCCCATTGCCCAATTCTAAAGTTAATTCTATATTTGCAGGTATTTATCTCAATAACACCACATTTACAGATACCACAATTTAAATTAGCTCCCTATTTCTCTTATAACAAATTACCATAAACTTTGTGATTTAAAACAACAAAAATTGATTATCTTACAATTACGAAGGTTAGAAGTCTAAAACAGGTCTTACTGGGCTGAAATAAAGACATTGGCAGGGCTGTGCTCCTTCTGGATCTTCTGGAGGAGAATTCATTTTCTTGACTTTTCCAGCTTTTAAAAGTCACTCACACTTCTTGGCTCTTGTCCCCTTCTTCCATTTTCAAAGACAGTAATGACCAGTCAAGTCCTGCTCATTTTGCCTCCTACCTCCGCAGTTAAGGACCTATGTAATTACACTGAGCCCAGATAATCTAGGATAATCCCATTGTTTTAAGGTCAACTAATGAGCAGCCCCAATTTCCCCTTGCCATGTAATAGAACATATTCTAGGGATGCATATCTTTTTTTTTTTTTTAATTGTCACTGAGTCATAGGATGCATATCTTTATGGGGACATCTATCTGCCCCATGACATGCTTTTTATAGATTTCTGTGAATATCTTTTTTTTTTTTTTGAGATGGAGTCTCATTCTGTCACCCAGGCTGGAGTGAAGTGGTGTGATCTCGGCTCACTGCAACCCCCACCTCCCAGGTTCAAGCAATTCTCCTGTCTCAGCCTCCCAAGTAGTAGGGGTTACAGGCCCATGTCACCATGCCCAGCTAATTTTTTGTGTTTTCGTAGAGATGGGGTTTCACCATGTTGCCCAGGCTGGTCTCGAACTCCTGAGCTCAAGCAATCCACCCACCTTGGCCTCCCAAAGTGCTAGGATTACAGGCGTGAGCCACTGTGCCCAGCCATGAATATCTTTTAATAAATAGTTTTAAATTAATATTTTTAAAACAAATTAAGGATGTGTCTCTAAAATTTCATGCGACGCAATTACATATTCATTCACTAATTTTTTCATTCATTGTGAAAATATTTTGAACACTAATCTTTATTTTGGGTACTCTAATGGGAGTTGTCAAAATGGAACCATCTCTGAGAGGCAGTGGAGCCTGTGGCTAAGCTCACAGATTCTAGAATTTAATTGCCTGGGGTTGAATTCATTGCCTCAGCAGCAACACTACTTATAAGCTCTCTGATCTCGGGATAGTTATTTATCTTTCTATGCCTCAGTTTCCTTATCTTAGCAAGAGGCTTGAACTAGTGTCTGACATATCAAACATCACATTAAGTGTTTGCCATTAACATCATTTTCATTTTCAGCCTTCAAGGAGCTCATGGTTTAGTTGTGGATTCAGACAAGTAAACAAAGTGTGATCGTTTCCGTGACTAAGGTAAATTTTAGACATAACGAAGCTTACTGCATTTTGGTTAGACTATAAAAAATCAGTTTATCTCAGAATAAATAAGATATTTTCTTCTCCCTGACTATCTTCTTCCTTTCTCCTGTGTTCCCTCATGAAATGTTAGCGTTCTGCTCAACTTACCTGTGTGAGTCTAGGTGCTCTCCTACCCTTCCCTTCCCCATCCTTCACATCTCTCAGACAAGTCCTGTTAATTTGATCTCACTAACATATAACTTTTCTCTTCCCTTCTTTTCATTTCTTTTCATGTCCCTTTTCCATTCTTTTATCATCATTAACTTTGAATGTTTAGTAGTTTACTAATTGGGCTACCTACCTCTTTTATTTCACCCCTTTCTTCTATCATTTACAAAGCGTCCAGAGTGATTTTTCTAGAACACAAATTTGATTGCTTTCTGTTCAAAACATTTTTACCCGCAGGATTAAATCCAAACCCTTTCACGTGATATATGCATCAGTTAGTATGCTTTTGTCCATTGTAAATTAAATGTACCTAACTTGTGACATGAGTCCCTAGTAAATACATAGGGGCCTATTTTTCTCACATGATAAAATGTCTGCAAACAGGTGATGGCTGGCATTTGTTCAGAGCCTCAGTAAAGGATCCAGGGTCTTTCTACCTTTCTACTTTGCCACTGTTAACATGTTGGCAACTCTCATGCATGCTACCTCATGGTCACATGATGCTTGCTACTGCTGCAGGCACCATATTCATGTTGAATGCAAGAAGAAGGGGAAGAGACAAAATATTTCTCTTTACATCTTATTGGCCATGACTGGATCACATGTCTGCTTGTTGGCCAGTCATTGAGGAAGGGGAATGATATTATCTAATTGGTTTAGACCAGTCATGATTTAATCCCTTGACTGAGAAGAGGATTGCCTTCTCAGAGACCAAGGGATTTCTATACATGACCTGAATCAAGGTTCTGTTAGCAGGGAAGACATGGTGAATGACATTAGGTGAGCCACTGGCAGGGTTTGCCACAGCATCCCTGCCTGATCTGGCTTTTGCTTACCTCTTCAAGCTCATTTCTCACTATTGTCACTGTCAATCCACACACCAATCTCAATCCTAATCCATCCAACCTGGGTCTCTGTTATATGTAATTTTCCAAGAGGCTATTGTTGCCTTATGCATTTGTGCCTTTCTCTACGTTGTTGCATCTGTCTGGCAACCCTCTGTGCTGTGTCTTCCTAGCTAACATGTTCTCATCTTCCTGGAAAATATACCCTTATCCCGCAAGAAAACTAGAGTATCTGTCCCTCTGTGAAGACGTTCCTGAGTCTGCTTCAGCTTCCACTCTAATTTGCACACACTTCCTTTTCAGTTGCACACACTTCCTTTCCAGTAGCTATCGTATTTGTTTGTCGTATGTTTGTTTTCCCTCCCTAAACAATAACCTCCTTGAGAGAAGATCAATGTTTTACTGTCTTTGTATTCTCAAAGTGCATTGTGGCTGGCATGAAGCTTTTCTTTGAACATATTTGGCTGTGACAGTGGAAGGGATGTATTATCTGGAGCTTGAAAGATGAGTAGGGTTGGCTAGAGAGGCCATGAAGAAGGTCATTCAAGCAAGAGACAATGGCTTGTGTTTTCTAAATGACCTTTAGGAATGTGCGAATGACCTAAGGTGTTACCTTAAAAGTCATTTCATTCTCTGATCCCCATGCCAGCTTACATTACCCTGCTGTATTTCCACTTTCCTTATCACAACCTTGATCCCCTCTTCCTCTCATCACTTCCCCACCTAGCCAATCTCAGCAAAGGGCACTACCATTCATTATTCATTCACCCAGTTGCTCAAGCTAAGAATCCAACATGCCTTTTATTCATTCCAGCAGTATGCCTTGCCAGCTCCATCTCCAAGTTACCCTGTCACTACCTCTTTTCCAGTCAGTCTTGGTCATGATCATACAAGCCAGCAGCATTTCTTTCTTGCACTTCCTTAAAATTCTTCCTTCTGTGAACACATTGGCTCTCTCTCTTTGCATTCCATTCTTCACCCAGCTGCTAAGGTAATATTTTGCAAATCCAAACAGATCACACCTTTCCCCTGCTTAAAATCCCCCATCTATGTCCAGGTGCAGCTGCTCATGCCTGTAATCCCAGCAGTTTGGGAGTCCAAGGCGGGTGGATCATGAGGTCAGGAGTTTGAGACCAGCCTGGCCAATATGGTGACACCCTGTCTCTACTAAAAATACAAAAATTAGCAGGGTGTGGTGGTGTGCACCTGTCGTCCCAGCTACTCGGGAGGCTGAGGCAGAAGAATCACTTGAACCTAGAAGGCGGAGGTTGCAGTGAGCCGAGATCACGCCACTGCACTCCAGCCTGGGCAACAGAGTGAGACTCCGTCTCAGAAAAAAGAAAAAAAAATCCCCCATCTCCCTTAGAAGAAACCCTTCTCTTGGTTTCCAAGGCCCTATATGTTCTGCCCTTTGTCTCTCAGACTTTGCTCCTGTTCCTCCCTCCCCTGATTCACTGCTCCAGATCTCTTTGCCTTCTTGCTGTTTCTTGCTCTCCTGTCTGCCTGGACTACTTTTCCCCCAGTGACTCCCATGACTTGCTCCACCTGATAATCCTATCTCTTCTTATTCAGACAATGTCACTCAGAATATACTGGTAAGCAATGAGGGATTTGGAGTCAGATTTCCTGGATTAAAATTCACAATTATCAGCAAGGGACATTAGATAAGTTTCTTAAATTGCCTTTGTCTCAATTTCCCTCAACAACTTTAAAGTTTGTAAGTACTTAGGAGGGGGCTTGTCCGTGGTAAATCATATGCAAATGTGGCTCATTATAATTTTCTTAACTTAAATATAACTCTTCAGAGAGACTTCCTCGATCACTCAGTGTAAAAGAGTAGCCCCAAGTCTCTCTCTCTATCACATCAGTCTGTTTTTAGTTTTTTGTAAAATCTATAGCTTTATCTTGTTTGTTCATTTCTGTGTTGCTTCCTCCTCCCAGAATTGAGCTTGAGAGATCAGAAGGTGTGTTCCTGCTGTATCTTCAGCATCTGGAACAGGCCTATCACCTGGTAACATTTCAATTGGTAACACACACACAGGCATGCTATTGACCTTGGAATAAAATCCAGACTCCCAGCTCCATCCTACAAGGAGGATATTGTCTCCTCTCTGTCTTTTTGACCCCATCTCTAACCTCCCTTCTCTTTCCTCATGAGGCTTCTTCCTTAGCGTGAGTTTCTTCCCACAGGATTCTTTTGAGCACCTTGCAAATAAAGTTCTCAGACTTTCCTCAGAAGACCTAATATTACTCCTAATTTTTCTGAATTTGCAGCCAGCACCCATCTTAGGTCTTTTGCTATGGATTTCACTCTTCTGGATGTTACAACTTCCTCTTTGAGTCCATGTCTGTTACACAGTTCCTGTCTTCTAGCCTCTCTCCTCCATTCTAGAATCCCACTTCAAGGGAGTTGAACAGCACCATGCTCTTTGGTTACAAATTGAATTTTAGGGACATTGTAAATAATGTTAACATACTGCCTGGATATTCTTGTCTCCTTGTCCTTTATACACAGATTATGTTTGACAACTCACCACTGATACAGTCCATGATTCCAGTTCTTCTTTTTAAAAAATAATTATTAATCTATTTCTGGGCAAGACTCCCAACCAGGGAGGTAAACAACTAAATCATTATGATTTTATATGTCTACAGAGAGAGATAAAATGATATAATAGGAGAATAATTAAAAAGCTTTTGTGTTGGTTAATTATAATTTTAAAATAACTTATTCTTTGTAGGAAATAAAAATAAATAAATGGAAATCCTAAGAAATTATGGCATGCTATGTAAATAGATCTTTTTGATGACACTTAAATGTAAACTCTTTAAAATTGGGTTCTGATTTTGAATACACTTGGAATTTCATGCCTGGTTCCAGATTAATAATGATATAATAAAATTCTTTAGTATTTAACACATTACTGTGACACAGCGCTTCCTTATAATTTTGGGAAGTTTAAGGCCAAGCTGAAACAGTAAGCGTATCAACCCAATTATTTGAGGAAAAAAAAGAAAAAACTGGAATAAAATAATTAAGTCCCCTTTGCCTCCAAATGAACTGGCATGCAACTGTATCCAATTTCCCTCTGCTTTTCCTTTGATCTCTTTAAGCTCTCCCTTGGTCAAACCTCTTCTGTTTGAATTGCACTAATTTGTAACTAGGCTTCCTCCATCTGGGGATACAGATTTGTGCAGGCCCGTTCCACGCTGGGCTAAATGCGTTCGGCACCTGGCTGAACATATTGGTTTCAGCATATTTACCCAAATTGTTAGTAAAACATCAGAAACAGTCGGCTCCTGCGTATCAAATTGCAAACGGGGTCCCTATCACTTAACGCTAATACAATTTAGACTCGAAGTTCACAAACAGAAGCACGGCATTTCCAATCGTATCAGCTGCAGCCTCTGGAATCCCGGATTTGGTGTCTAAAACATCCACAGAGAGGGAGAGAAATAAGAGCAGTAATTCAGTTGGTCTCAGCCTTGTGTTTTATACATATTCTGCGGATAATTTTTTGACTTTTCCTTTTCATCTTCTTTTAACGTCCCCAATTCCTTTGACTAGTGCTGTGTCCCAAGTGCTATAGCCACTCTCATTTCCTGTGGTCTTTTCAAATCCATTCTTTTTAGCTCCCTCTGTTTGGTTGAGGGATCAGAGCTTCTTAGCCTTGAAGCCAATTTTGGAATGTAGGTTGAGGGTCAATGGTGAAGAAACTGCTTCCTCCTTCCATTTTTGTCTAGAAGTATCCTTTTTGACTTACATGTCCAGAAACCAACAAAAGCCCTTTATTATTATGGTAGTTGGAAAATGGCCCAGTTCCAGCCCAATCCTTTGCAGCAAAGAAGTCCTTCCCCCATTCTTGCCTTATGCTTTAGAATTCATTATTGTGATACCTCGTTTACCTACATTTCTATCTGGTGATAATAGGCTTTTCAGCCTTTAGGCTTCAAGGTCCCTGGCTGCAGAAGTAAGGCCGAGAAAAAGAGAGAAAAATGTGGGATGGCTGGCGAACTTGCCCTGGGACTGGTTTCTCTGTGTAGATTCTGAACACTGATGATTAACTCACTGTGTCCTACTCATCTCTCTTAAAAAATGAGAATCTGTGAATGAACCAGTTTGTTTTCTTAGTTTAGTGTCTGGCTGCGGTTTCAGAGCCATGAGCAAAGTTAGTTGCTTGTTATCCCTTGTAAGGAGTGGATGTGGTGGTCCCAAGATGGAAAGAAGCTACTCTATGCTGCTGTAGGAATGGGATCTTTAGCTTGCCCTGCCATCTCCTATGACACAGAAGAGACTTTTCTCCTCCTACACATAGGTAGGAACAGAGTCCACCCCTTCTGCAGCCCCCCACTACCCAGTGGACACAGCAGCCTTAGGAAATCAACTCTTATGTTTCAACAGCCAAGATTTTCCAAAGAATAGATCACAATTGTGTCTGTGGTTACAGGTCAGGATTTATGTGCTTTATATGTCATTTGTGTAGCCAGGGAGGTAATTTTTTTTATAGTATCCATCAATTTATTCATCCACTCACTGCTTAGCCCTTCCTTCATGCGTTCATTTACCTGTCCTCATGCCGGAGTGCTCACCACCTTCTGGGTCCTGCACTGGGTCCTGCACTGGGTCCTGACAGTAGATGCTTACTGAATGATGAGCAAGAGATGAATAAGAAAGTTGGAACAAGGCTGGGGAATGTCCCACAATTCGTAACCAGGAGACATCAGTCACAATCTGACTAGGGTGGTGAAAGGGTAAAGGGGTGTAAAGGGTCAAATAATTCAATTAGCCAATAAAATATTTTGTTGAAAGCAGTGAGGATGAGATGAGCAGACTTTTGTGTACGCCCTCAATGATGAGAGTTGAAAGAGGTCGTCTTAGGAAAGGGGTAAGGTGAAACTGCGATTGCAAAGTCAAATCCCAGATGAAAGGCTTGGCTATGGTGGCCCCTTGGATATAGCGGGCCCATTTTAGAGAGGTCCTCTGTGAATCTTATATGTGTATCCTTTTTCTTTATTTCTCCCCATCATTGGAATCCATTTCCCTTAGGAAGGCCATCCCTTAGGAGACTTGATGACATTGAGCAGAGACTTGATGACATTGCAGACCCTGGAAGTCAGATTCTGACTTTCCTAGCTTTCACGCAACTAATGCTTTGGTATGTGCCTTGGACTCAGGTAATCAGATACAGGTGCCTTAGGCTGTGAATGTGAGCTACTGATGTGAAGAAAAGCAGAGAATTCATTCTGGTAGCAAGTGGCAACAGCTACAACAGCAGCATCCAGCTTCTAGAGGAGCAGTGGCCATGGTGATGGTTTCACTGTCTGTGTCTATCAGGCAGTACCAGTGGTGCACCCTGCCATGCCTCATCTCAGCAATGACACAGTGTTGTTCTTCTGCAAGGAAGCTGAATTTTGCCATTTTCCCTATAAGCACAGCCTCTGAAACTGGTTTCGCAACATTCCTTTAGCTCTAAAGAATCCAGTATCCCAATGGTAGACCAGTTTATGGTTTAAATTTGCCAGTGGTTTTCTGTTGCATGAAATAATCTATTGCCCAAATTTACTCTCTTGAAGCCACATCCAAGTTTGCATAATCCCATTCAAAATCTTACTTTTAATCTTTAATTTTGTTTTTAATTAACTTTTTATTTTGTAAAAACAACTGTACCAAAGTTGCAAGAACCTACCCTTCATCTAGATTTACCTACTGTTAACATTTGTGCCACATTTTTGCTTTTTCTTCCTCTCTACCACAAATGTGCTCACATTCTTATTCCTTTCACTATTCTTATTTTTATCTTTTGCTGAACCATTTGTGGAGATCTGACATTTCACTCCAAATATTTCAGTGTCACTACCCTAAAGAAAGTGACATTTTCCAATATAATCACAATGCAATTATCGAACTCAGGAAGTTTATTTATTAAAACTGATATCCAATATATAGTCTGCATTCAAATGTTGTTAATTGTCCCAATGCTGCCTTTTCAGCTATCATTTTTCTCCCTAATCCAGAATCCAATTCAGGATCATGCATTGCATGTAGTCGTTATGTCTATTTGGCCTTCTTCCTCTTTCTCTTTTTTTTTTAAATGATATTGACATTTTTGAAGGGTACAGTCTGTTGTTTTGTAGAATGTCTGTTAATTTGGGTTTTTCTGGCTGTTTCCTCTCGGTTTGATTTAGGTTATGTTGTTCCCAAGTCTTTGACAAATCCCTTGAATTTGCAACCTGTGTCTCAAATCCCTGACAACATTGAATCTGTAATTTCATTTGCTGAAGTAGGCCTGAGATGGTAATTCTATTCTCTTTGATTGGATAAGTGACTTTGTAACTACAAGAAAGGATAAAATATAAGCATAGAGATGATAAAAAATATATTTGGTGTTTAAACCTTCATGTAAATTGTGATTATACAAGTGTAATTAAAACTTTTGTATTCATTGTGGTGTTTGGATAAACTTGGTAGGATGTTTGAAACATTTAAGATATAATGACATTCTAGAGAATCTGGCTTAAGATTTTAATTTAAATTGTAAGATGGTTTTATTTAATTACATTTGCTTAAAGCTTAAGAGAATTGAAGTTACTAAATTTATATATTGCTTTTGAAGATATTGAAATGCTTACCTGTATCTGATCTACTAATTTGATAAATTCATATTTATTAAAGTTGGAAGAGTTAGCTTGAGAAAATAAAGTATATTCAATTTATGATCATAGTTTGACATGTTTAAAGAAATTTAATTAAGTTTTACATAGTATGAGAGATTTTAATTTGCTGTTTATAAGCTTTTATGACTTCGATATGTCTGAAAAAATTTGTTGAAGTTTAAAAACAATGCTTAGGAAAAATTAATCTGTGAAATTTATGATATAAATGAGCAGAAATTAAAGAATGAGAATGTTTTTAATTTTCACTCCCAATTGTTAAATTTATAAGCAAATATACTGGACTTGAAAGTTGAATTTAAAGGCTAAAGGAATGACACATTTTAAAATTTTAAAAAAGTAAGTAAATTACTATCAATAAAAATCCAAGTCATGGTAAATTTTGCTTTTTTCTATATACCAATCCTCCTTTGGACATTAAAAAAAACAGTTGATAAGTTCTGGGTACACAGTTCCTGATATGATTATTAAGTTACAGAAAAGATAGACAGATGGACACAAAATCATGATACAAAATTCTCAGTGCAATGGAAGACGCAGACCCAGCGGGTTGGAGAAGGCACCTATCTGATCTCAGGGTGGAATAGGATCAGAGAATGGTCCAGGGGTGAACAGGAATTTATCAGCCAAAGAGGAATGGAATGGCTTTCCCAGCATGAGTTGGAGAATTGAAACAGTGCTAGCGAGAGGGAGGTATGGAAGGCAAGAGATGTTGTGCTTGACAAGATTTAATCAGGTCTCACACTGCATAAGGTTGTGAGAAATTTTTTCAAGTGATTTATTTATTTATTGAGTGCCCACTGTGTACCAGCATCTCTGTTTCTCTTTCAGGGCAAAGACATGGAAGATGCAGGCCCTCGCTGTATAGTAGCTGTATCAGTCTTCTTGGGCTGCCCCAATGATTCTCTGGTCTTGGGTTTTTCTGGTTGTCTGGCTGAATGGCTTAAACAACAGAAGTTAATTTTCTTACAGTTCTGGAGGCTGGAAGCCCAAGATCAAGGTACCAACAAGGTTGATTTTTAGATCAAGGTGACAACAAACGTTGGCCTCTCTCCATGGGTTGCTGATGGCAACCGTCTCACTGTGTTCTCATATGGTCTTACCCCTGTGCACATGCAGAAAGAGAACGAGAGAGAGAGCGTGCAAGCGAGCTCTGGGGCCTCCTCCTCTTCTGAAAAGGATACCAACTCTATTGATTTAAGGCCTTACTCTAATAACCTAATTTAACCTTAATTACCTCCCTAAAGGTCCTATCTCAAAATACAGAACCTATGAATTTTGAGGGCATACAGTTAAATCCATAACATTAGCATACATTATATTGTACTCAAGTGAGTCAGTTTATCGATATGTCTACATGACAAGGCTGACAGTGCCGTCAGAATTGGAGTACAGACTTACATTTTTTTTGTATCTCCAACACTTGGCATGAAGCCTAAAACACAGGAAGCACTAGATGTGAGTAAGCACTAGAACCTAAAACGCAGGAAGCACTAGAAGCCCATTATGTGAGTAAAAGAAATTACTAAATGAATAAATGATGGCAAGTAAACCCAGCATGACAATTTAGTATGATATGGTTTAAACTTTTATTCAACAACATTATCTGGGGCCCATTGTCTGCCATGTTTTCTAGAAGCTTTGAAATATCAGTGAAGAAAACCACTAAAACTCTCTGTGGTTTAGGTAAAATTCCCTAGAAGTTGCTGAAACAGGTATCTTTGTTCAAGTAATTTTTTCCAGGAAATGGTCATAGGAGAGGGAAATGAAGGAAGCAGAATAGGGAGGGAATAAAAGCTAAGTAAGAATGGGGCTGCATCTGGCGGTTAGCCTTAGTTTGTTCCCATGGGGAAGCTGTGAAGCACAAATAACATAGCAGAGTTAGTCCTACCTTGAGTCAAAGGGTGCTTAGTCTTTTGTACACCCATGTCAGTCAGTATTAGCTGAGGTCTTTCCTCCAGAGGATATAGGATATAGTTCCACAGGATGATGGTTGTTGTACTTGCCCATTTATAGGATGTAGAACTATCAAGATATTCCGACAGATCACCTTCATGCCAACCATTTTTTTTGGCCCCATTATGAAGCAGCAGTTTTACATCCTCATGAGGATCATGGTCTATTATCCCTGCTGTTACATAGTGTTTGCTTTCTGTGACTACTGGTCTATTTGCATTAGGATGCCCAATGACCATGTAGCACTCTCAACTGCATCCTTTGGTGGAAACACCTCCTTCTTTGGAGACTAGGATTTCTGTAGCTATAGTGTATAAAGGTACAGACAAAGGACACACAAATTTCCTAAGCAGCTCATGCTACTCCTATCCCTATTTCTCTCACCCATATGTTCTATCTATTGGGTACACGTCACCATATAATGACCATTGGTTTACAGTATATACCCCATCATAAACTATAGCACCCCATCTTCAGAAGGATGTCATCTTTAGTCTGGCCCCTCAGCTGTATGTTCAAAAGGTTGTTTCATCACTCTATCAGGCCAATAGCTTCTGGATGGTTTGCTGTATGGCAGGACTGATGGATTCCACAGTTATGTGCTCATTACCATTTTCAAGATGTCCAGACATTCACAGTCCTTTTGGATTTTAGCATGACAGAGAATGGAAAAAATTAACAAAGTTCCACAGCAACTCTGAATTTGTACCATTATTTGTAACATGAGAATGCAAACTGCTTCTGATCTTCCTCTCATGTGAGTATGGAAAAGAACACATTCATTAGATCAATAGCCACATATGATATATCTCAAGCTGTGTTAATCTCCTTTAGTAAAGACACCATATCTGGCCACAGCAGCTATAAATGAGACTACACTTGGCTAAGTTTGTGATAGTCCATTAACATCTATCATAATGCATCCCGTTTTTGCCTTAGTGAATAAATGGGATATGACAGAGTCTATTACTCCTGCATTACTTGAGTATTTGAAGGTGGCATTAATATCTGTCATATACTCCAGGATGGGGTCTTGGTTTTGATTTACTATCTTGGAGCAGGGAGTAGTTTCAGGGACTTCCCCTGGGCCTTTCCTACTACCATAGCTCTTATTCTCCATGCCAGTGTGGGAGTTCTGTCAACTGCTGAGTATGAAATTGTTGTTTATGCCTTTAGGAATCAGGGAAATAGCAATGGATAAGAATGAATCCACCGTGAAATGGACCTGGGCCAAGATTTCATTTATTGTTTGACCCCCCACAGGCACTCTCAGGGGCAATATTGGTACTTTGGGTTCCTGGGTACTAGTGCCTACTCAGTTCTGTGTCCTATGAAGGATGCAGATACCCTAGTGCCTTTGAAGGATTTGGGTATTCCCCTTTCTGCGGTGTACAGTTATTTGAATACATAGCCATAATTCTTTTCTTTTCATTGTTGCTGTTTTTTGCTTGTTGGGAAGAACTGGGAAAGCACTACTATGCTCACTGGCTGTTGTGTTGTAGGATTCTTTTGTTTTCCGTGGGAATACGATCTTTCTTTAGTTGATGTGCTCTGGATCTGAGAACTCCTCAGGGCCGTAAACTGGGCAGTCAAGACTCTCTACCATTTGAGACCAGCCTGGGCAACAGAGAAAGACCTTGTCTCTACTAAAAGTTAAAAAAAGGAATCAGATAGGTGTTGTGTTGCGAGCCTGCAGTCCTGGCTACTCGGGAAGCTGAGACAAGAGGATCCCTTGAGCCTAGAGGTTCAAGGCTGCAGTGAGCTGTGATTAGACCACTGCACTCCAGGTGGGAAACAGAGCAAGATCGTGTTTCAAAAAAAAAAAGAGACTTTTTACAGAGGCAGCAGACCTTAGTCTCTTGATCATCCATTCTCTGTGAACCTTTTTTTTTTTTTTTTTTGGAGACAGGGTCTTGCTCTGTCACCCAGGCTGGAGTACAATGGGGTGATCATGATGACTCACTTCAGCCTCAAACTCCTGGGCACAAGATCCTCCTGCTTCAGCCTCCTAGGTAGCTGGGACTACAGGCGCATACCACTACACCTGACGAATCTTTGTATTTTTTATAGAGATACGGTTTCACCATGTTGCCCAGGCTGGTCTGGAGCTCCTGGACTCATGTGATCTGCCCGTCACAGCCTCCCAAAGTGCTAGGATTACAGGCATGAGCCACCGCACCTGACTGTCATTCTCTGAACATTTTTGGTCATGTATTCTAAGCAGCACACTTTCTGGTTGCCCATCTATTTTGCACCTAAAAATACTATGTTCTGTGAGCCATTGCCATGATCCCTATGGGACAGATGCCTCTGGCTGCCATTTCAGTCTTGCTCTCTATCACAGTAACTGGTTTCACATTATTCTTTTTCTGACTGTTAAGGGCTGTCTCCTGGCCTCTTCTATTCCAGAGTCTTATCCTCACTGCTATTAGGGAGCCCACTTCTGTAACAACTTCTCCTATCATCACTCCCGACCTACAGAGACAATTACTGCTCAGTTTTGCACTGCCTGTGACTCTCTCACCAGAGCCCTCTATCATTTTTGTTAATAAAATGTCCTCTAGCCATCTTATTGTTTTTGTTTTTAATTTGGCTACATTTTTATTCAAGCATGGTCATTTTCAAAAGAAATTACAAACTAAAAATTCAGTAATACTTTTCAAAGACAATTCAGAAAGATTTTTTGCATGGTATCATACATTGTATTTAACTGTCCCTCTTTTTAGCTAAAAAACAAGATAAAGAAACTGGAATTTTCAGTCGAAAATACAGTGTTTTCGTAAGATCATATCAAAAGTTCCCAAATTTGGAACTTCCAGTAATTGGAAAAAAACAAAAACAAATAATAAAATTGAAAAATCCCATCTCACAATTAATGTTCCAAAACACAATAAATGCTCTTCTCTTTACATAAAATTTGCCCAAATGATCAATATTACGTTCCTTTTTTACTAAAATATAGCTGTATACTGAAGAACTATAATACTATGCACTATAGTATGAAATAAATAAAACTAGGAAATATAAAATGAGCCACACAAATAAAATGTTATTTGACCTAAAATTAAATGAATGCCAAAAAAATTTTTGTTGTTGCAAAAACAGTTTGGTGTAATACTGACAAAATTAATGAACAAAAAAGTACAGGAAATAATTGCACAAACATATGTAAACTAAGGAACTGCTGCCTATTCTTCTAATACTGACATGGGTGCTTCAAAGAACAGGGTGAGCTTAACACTGAAGCTGGTGCAAAGGTAACCTATGTTACCCTCTTAATACTGTACAAGGATGGCACTTGCAGAAACACAGAGTAAAAGGTTTGCCTATAAGGCTTTTAAAACCACCTTACAAAGGCTTTATTTCTCATCTTACTTTTTCCTTTACGTCCAGGTCACTTTAAGACTTCGGTATCTTAAATTCACACATGCAACACTTCAAGTTCCTTAACAGAAAAAAAAGAAAAAAAAAATTGAGGCCTAAAATTGTATGGTTACTTAAGCTGGAAAAAAAAAAGGAGGGGGGGGAAATTGATGAATAGCAAAGGGAAAGTACAGAGAAATCATAATACTGATGCATTGTAGTGCGAGCAAATTAAAAAGGAATAACAATAATGATGTATGGTAGTGCTGGCACCTTTTAAAAATGTACTCAAGTAAATTAGACATAGTTTTTTAAAGTTCGTAGTGATACTTAAGTAGGGTGCAATTTTCACAATTTTCTAGTTGTGCTTAAAGTATAAATGCTATTAAACACAGGAATTAGTCTCTGAACCACATAGTTTTTAGGCCTTAACATTTACAAAATTTTTGCATAATGCAGTTTTTAACAATACCCACCTCCAACTCTGTCTACATCTGTCTTGGCTGAACTGCCCCTTCTGTCCCTCTCCACAGCTTCCTGAAAGCGTCAGGCACGTGCATGAACAGCTTAACACAGCAGTGTTTTCAAACAGGTAACAATACTACTGGAAAAAAAAAAAAGGAAGCTTCAAATGCAGTAATTTATTCCATGTCATCTTCCCTATTGTCCTCCTCGTGGTCTGATTTGGTTTCCATTTTCCCATCCTCCGAACTACCGTACATGGAGTGTTTTCCAGTTTCTTCTTCATCTTGTATCGTTTCGGGATCCGTATCCATGGACTTTCATTTTCACTTTCTTCCTCTTCCGCCTCGAACCCCTCGTCGCCATCTTGTCTGCCCAGCTTCCCGTAGCCATCCTCGCCTTCCTTCTCGCGCTCTTTCTCGCTCTCGTCATCCCTCGCGATACTCGCCGCTCCTCCGAGCCCGAGTACCCTGGAGGGGTAATGCTCTGCAAGTAAGCCCGGTTCATGAGCAGCTCGGTGGGTTCCAAGTGCCCTGTCTCGCGCGCCTTGCGCCCCGCCGCTTGCCGCTCCTCCGCCTCCCGCTTGCGGTAGGAATACTTGTGATTCCTGTGCTGCGAGTATGTGCCCGAGTGTGAGAAGCGCTTGCCACGTTTATCACACTGATAGGGCTTCTCCCCCGAGGGAAGCCTTGAATGCGTGATAAGGCGGTGCTTGTGTATAAACGCTTTCTTACAAATCTGACACTGATGTGGTCTGTGTGTTCGTATTTATGTTGCAGAAGGGAACTGCTTTTCTGGAATTTCTTGCACATAAGTCACATGCATACGTGCCACTCTGTCTTCTTGATCTTCTTGCGAGACAGACAGGAGTCGGAGTGTGTCATAACTTCGAGGCCTGACATGTAGTCTTGTGCTTCATCAAGCAGTTCTCCCTGAAATCCTTGTTTCCGTTGGTACTTTCTCATTTGTTGCATATCAGCAAAGATAGTTGCTCCAGTTGGGCAGGTGTAGGCTATATGTGGTAGCAAGCTCATTTAATCCAGTGCTGGGTATGGTCGTAGCCCAGGAATACTGGTCTAAATTGGTGGCATGAAAGTAGGAGGGGGAAATGCGCTTTGAGGTGGAAGAGCTGTGTATAAAGATTTGGCACTATAAGGGTTCATGCCGAACACTGGGTTAGTGCTCTTGTTGTCCAGATTATTTGAATTTGAAAACTTCTTGAAGAAGTCAAGTTCAGAGGTTCATCTGAGTTTTCAGATGAGGAAGAAACACTGTTGTGATCTAAACTGATGAACCATCTTAAGAACATGTGTAGTTGGAACATTTTCTGTTGAATTTCTGCTTTAAGATGTTGAATAACTTAAGAACATTTTCTGGTCTCCTATGATAGACATATTCTAGCGTCCCTGCTTCTCTGAGGCTCAGGATTCCTTCCTCCAGAGTTTTCCATGGCTGCTGTCGTCTCTCCTTTCTGCAAGATGGGCCACAACATTTCCCAAGTTCTCAAGAGTTACTCCAGTAATGTATTAGAACAATCACGTGGTGGGTGTCCTTGCCAGATGTTAAACATTGTGTTGCAGAGGAATGCCTCACGTTGAAAACATGGTCCAGCATGCTCAGGATCCACCAATCTGAGTTCCTGACAATACGTGTTAGCATATGGTCCTACAGCTCCTTTGGTAAATCATTCCTTTCTTTGCTTAGCAGGATTGCCACTTCTCTTGTCATTTCTGGCTGAAGTTTGTCTCTACTTACAGGTCTGGTGGCCAGTAGGAAAGGAGGAAAGAGATTCTGGTGAAGGCAACTATTACATTGTAAAGCACCTGCTTCATTTTAGGTCTCTACATAGTTTTCAGGCAAGAAGTTCTCTACCTTCCATAAAGAGAGTGGGACACTTCTGTAAGTTCAGAGGATTCAAAGGAATCTGGATGTCACTCTTCAAATGCATCTACCTGGATATCCCTATCCCAAATCTTAGGGTTCTACTACTTTGTATCAGGGCCCTGACTTTTTCACTGTATACTTGCATAGGCTGAAAATTCAAGATTCTCTTAAATTCTACAATTCTTTAAAAATTCTGCGATTCTTAAAATGAGATCTCGTGCCTAATCTTAAGCAATGTCTGCCTGCTGGCTGTAGGAGATAAAAGTCTTTAAATGCTGCCAAGAATACCCTATGACTCTCTGCTTTAAGATGTTGAATAATAGATCCAAGCCTGTCATTTTTTTTTCTTTTTAATAAAACAATGCTGCTTAGAAACAGCTACCAGTTGCAGTTCTTATTATTCTACATTTCTCAAGTGTCAAAGATACTGCATCAGCTAGTACACCTCCTTCCAATTGTGTCTCATCTTAGTCCAGCAAAAGTAGAAGTCTTAGCAATTACAATGCTTGAATATGCCAGGGACAATCTATAATCCAGCTAAGACTAGTAGTGGGATCCTTCTTGCCATTCAGTCAGCAAGTGACACAACTTGAAAAATCCCATCCTTAGAGCCTCCTAGGACTACTCCACTTTGGGTACCAGTTGTCTTAGGCCAGCGTCCCTAAAAACAAAGTACCCATCCAGAAATGGGTATTGGTACTCAAGTGGTTTGTTGGGAAAATGCTTTTCAGAGCAAGTGAAGTGAGGAAAGAATGATAAAGGAGAAGAAAAGCTAAGCAGGGATGTAGCTTCAGAGGACAACTAGTTTCAGTGTGATCTCAAAGTGAGTTTTGGAAAACAATTTGTACTACAAAGTTAACCCCACCTCAAGACAGTGGACTAGCTATTGTTAGTCATTGGCTGTGGTCTGCCTCCTAAGAGAAGTATAGGTAAGTTATTTTTATTTTTTTAAGCTGAATGTAAAAAAAGAATGTTTGCTGTTGGGAATGACCTAGTAGAAAGACTACATTAAAGTTGAAAACTAAAACTAAGAGGAAAATAAAAATGAGATACAGAATTGCTGCAGCTAAATGGATAAGTGGATATTTAAACAATGTATGGGTTCACCTAAGATAGGAGCATGGAGTTTCATATGCAAAAACAGCAGAGAAGGAGGAGCAAAGGCAGAGGCTACAGTGAAGTGTGTTCAGGTCCCAGGTAGGTATCCCATGAGGTTACAAAGCAGAAGTATCAACTCTGAGTGGTGCTTGCCATAATGGGGAGATGTCTTCCTGACACACATCAAATTTGATCTGCATCTTAAGAATAGGAAGCATTGTTTAGATGGAAAAGGGGGAAGGGAATAGTTTATACATTTGTGGTTTTTCCCTTCTGAGGAATTTATATTATTTTCCAAATTAAAGCAGCTTCTCTAAAAAATATTTCACAAATATCTTTCTGAATTGAGGGAAACAGCATTTATTCAAGATATACTTTATGCTGAACGTAGAGCTCATCCCTATTGGAAATAAAAACAAAACAAAAAACAGAAAAGCAAGAGATACAAGCTATCACCCTGCCTTTATGGCTTGAAAAGCCTTTGTCAAGCTGCCTACTAGGGAACAAAATCCTCAGGATCCACTTCCCGGCACTTCCTTACAGTTTTACTAATTTAAATATCACAATTCCTTCTTCTCAGCATACCCTCGCAAAGTACATTTGTCCTTGTAGATTGCATGTATTAATTGTGCATTTCTTCACTTTTGTTCAGATGATTGTATCACCTTTACTCTGCCTTCTAGTGGCTGCCTGCCTTGGTGAGTGTGCGCCATATTGGTGATGAATACACTATCTGTGCCATGTTTTGTAGCCTTAGTCTTATGACGCACCACCTAGCCACACATTACATGTACATAATCAAAGTAATTGGGATAAAAGTGTTGTTGCTGTTGATGATGATTGGTGATGGTGATGATGGAGAGAGTCGTCATGTGAATTCTCAGCACCTAACAATGCTCTGCAGAGAAAAGACTTTTAATTTGCTGATTAGATGGATGGATGAAGGGTGAATATATGAGTTAATGGGTAACATAAAACTAGATTCCTCAGCTACTCTTACCCCTCACCTGGATATACTCTTTTCAATGTGAAAAACCTAAACATCTATTATTCAGTTATGAAAATTTCCTTGTCTTTCTTTCTTTTTTTTTTTTTTTTTGAGGCAGAGTCTCGCTCTGTTGCCCGGACTGGAGTGCAGTGGCCGGATCTCAGCTCACTGCAAGCTCCGCCTCCTGGGTTTACGCCATTCTCCTGCCTCAGCCTCCCCAGTAGCTGGGACTACAGGCACCCGCCACCTCGCCCGGCTAGTTTTTATATTTTTAGTAGAGACGGGGTTTCACCGTGTTAGCCAGGATGGTCTCGATCTCCTGACCTCGTGATCCACCCGTCTCGGCCTCCCAAAGTGCTGGGATTACAGGCTTGAGCCACCGCGCCCGGCCTCCTTGTCTTTCTTTACAGATCATTATGCTGCCAAGGGTTGAGTTTACCGTTTGCTGTGACAAGAAGGATTGTGCTTCAGTGAAAAGAATATGGATTTTGAATGTGAGGACTGGTGTTAAAATATAATTCAGTTACCCCGTAGCTGTGTTATCTTGGGCCAGTCACTTAACCTCTCCAGTCTTTCTCCATATCTACATATTCTTTTACAAAAGAATAATAACAGCACACTCCATTGTACAAGATTTTATAAAGATCACATGAGATAATACATTAGAAGGTGGCTTGTGTGCCAAGAGCAGCACAGAAATACGAGCTGCTATTCTTTTCTTTGATGCAGGCAATCCCAGCCATCCTGTCTTTTGAATTCACAGGAGCTTAGCTTTTCAGATATGCTATTTTTTAAAATTTCTGCCCAGAAAACATAAAGATAATGTGAATGCTGCTAATCCACAGGAAAATAGTAGAACAATGACAACCTTTCACCTCTGTAGAACTCAGCAGCATACACAGTGCGTTCCCACACCCACACACTCTCTCATTCGGTCCTTACACAGGCTCAGGGAGTAAATATCGAAGTGTCTTCATTACTGCAGTAGGGCTGTGTTCCTGACAGCATTCCCCTCTGGAAGGAAGGCCACTAACGGAGCAGAGTAGACCCTGCAGCTGAGAAACGGAGCAGAGTAGACACTGCAGCTGAGTTCCCTGTGCAAAAAGGAGATGGGCTCCCAGTTGCCAGGGGTGGAGGCAAAGAGGGTGGAGGTCTGCTGTCTGGATTATTGTTGACTCCAACTATGATGTCTAATTTATGCTTCAACTTGACTGGGTCATGGGGTGCTCAGACATTCAGTCTAACATTATTTCTGAGTATGTCCATGAGGGTGTTTCTGATGTATTAGTAAACTTTATTTTGTAGAAGAGGATAAAGAATTTTACCAGTAAACTTTATTGTTTAGAACAGTTTAACGTTTACAGAGAAATTGAAGAGACAGCACAGAGAGTTCCCATTTATGCCACACTTGGTTTTCCTTATTATTAACCTTTTACATTAGTATAGCATATTTGTTACAATTGAAATGTTACAACCAGTATTGATATATTATTATTAACTAAAGAATGTAATTTATTCATCATTCCTTAATTTTTACCTAATCTCCTTCTTATGTTCCAGAATTCCTTTCAGGATCCCACATTCCACTTGGATGTTATATTTTCTGAGGTTCTCTTGGCTATCATAATTTCTCAGACTTTCCTTATTTTTTGATGACTTTGATGCTTTTGAGAATTGCCAGTCAGGTATTTTGTAGAATGTTCCTTAATTAACATTTGTCTGATGTTTTTCTCTTGCTTAGATTGGGGTCAGGGCTTTTGAAAGAAAGACCACAAAGGTAAAGTTGTACATTGGTATCAAGGGTAAACACTATCAACATGACTTATCACTGCTCATGTTGACTTCATTACTTGGTGGGGTTAATGTTTGTCACATTTCTTCTCTAAAGTTACTCCCTTCTTCTATACCGTATTTTGTGGAAGGAAGCCACTTTGTGTAGCTCACATTTAAGAAATAAGGAGTTATGTTTTGCCTCTTTGAAGGCAGAGTATCTTCATAGACAATTTAGAATTTTTATTTTTTTAGTTTCCATAGATTTTTTGAGGAAAGGGTCATATTCGGTTACATGAGTAAGTTCTTTAGAGGTGATTTGTGAGATTTTGGTGCACCCATCACCTGAGCAGTATACACTGAACCCAAGTCATAGCCTTTTATCACCTTCCCACCTTTTCTGCCGGAGTCCCCAAAGTCCATTTTATCCTTCTTATGTCTTTGCATCCTCATAGCTTAGCTCCCCCTTATGAGTGAGAACATACAATGTTTGCTTTTCCATTCCTGAGTTGCTTCACTTAGAATAATAGTCTCCAATCCCATCCAAGTTGCTGTGAATGTCATTAATTCATTCCATTTTATGGCTGAGTAGTATGTCATTATATATCTGTCTATCTCACAGTTTCTTTGTCCACTCTTGGATTGGGTATTTGGGCTGGCTCCATGTTTTTGTGGGCAAAATGGGCATTTGGGCATTGAGCAGGTAGGCATTTGGGCTGGATCCACATTTTTGCAATTGTGAATTGTGCTGCTATAAACAAGTATGTGCAAGTATCTTTTTTATATAATGATTTCTTTTTCTCTGGGTAGATACTCAGCAGTGGAATTCCTGGATCAAATGGTAGTTTTACTTTTAGCTTTCAAAGGAATCTCCACACTGGTTTTCATAGTGGTTGTACTAGTTTGGATTCCCACCAGCAGTATAGAAGTGTTCCCTTTTCATCACATTCACACCAACATCTATTATGTTTTGGTTTTTTGATTATGACCATTCTTGCAAGAGTAAGGTGGTATCACATTGTGATGTTGATTTACATTTCCCTGATCATTACTATCTTTTTATTTATTTATTTATTTATTTATTTATTTTGTGTGTGTGTGTGTTTTATTATTATACTTTAAGTGCTAGGGTACATGTGCACAACATGCAGGTTTGTTACATATGTATACATGTGTCATGTTGGTTTGCTGCACCCATCAACTGGTCATTTACATTAGGTACTTCTCCTAATGCTATCCCTTCCCCAGCCCCTCATCCCTCGACAGGCCCTGGTGTCTGATGTTCCCTGCCCTGTGTCCAAGTGATCTCATTGTTCAATTCCCACCTATTAGTGAGAACATGTGGTATTTGGTTTACTGTTCTTGCAGTAGTTTGCTGAGAAAGATGGTTTCCAGCTGCATCCATGTCCCTGCAAAGGACATGAACTCATCCTTTTTTATGACTGCATAGTATTCCATGGTGTATATGTGCCACATTTTCTTAATCTGGTCTATCATTGATGGGCATTTTGGTTGGTTGCAAGTCTTTGCTGTTGTGAACAGTGCTGCAATAAACATATGTGTCCATGTGTCTTTATAGTAGAATGATTTATAATCCTTTGGTTTTATACCCGGTAATGGGATTGCCGGGTCAAATGGTATTTCTAGTTCTAGGTCCTTGAGGGATTGCCACACTGTCTTCCACAATGGTTGAACTAATGTACACTCCCACCAACAGTGTAAAAGCGTTCCTATTTCTCCACATCCTCTCCAGCATCTGTTGTTTCCTGACTTTTTAATGATTGCCATTCTAACTGGCATCAGATGGTATCTCATTGTGGTTTTGATTTTTATTTCTCTGATGACCAGTGATGATGAGCATTTATTCATGTGTCTCTTGGCTGCATAGATGTCTTCTTTTGAGAAGTGTCTGTTCGTATCCTTTGCCCACTTTTTGGTGGCATTTGTTTTTCTCTTGTAAATTTGAGTTCTTTGCACATTCTGGATCTTTGTCAGATGGGTAGATCGCAAAAATTTTCTCCCATTCTGTAGGTTGCCTTTTCACTCTGAGGGTAGTTTCTTATGCTGAGCAGAAGTTCTTTAGTTTAATTAGATCCCATTTGTCAATTTTGGCTTTTGTTGCCATTGCTTTTGGTGTTTTAGTCATGAAGTGCTTGCCCATGCCCATGTCCTGAATGGTATTGCCTAGGTTTTCTTCTAGGGTTTTTATGGTGTTAGGTCTAACGTTTAAGTCTTTAATCCATCTTGAATTAATTTTTGTATAAGGTGTAAGTAAGGGATCCAGATTCAGCTTTTTACGTATGGCTAGGCAGTTTTCTCAGCACCATTTATTAAACAGGGAATCCTTTCTCTATTTCTTGTTTTTGTCAGGTATGTCAAAGATCAGATGGTTGTACATGTGTGGTGTTATTTCTGAGGCCTCTGTTCTGTTCCATTGGTCTATATATCTTTTTTGGTATCAGTACAATGCTGTTTTGGTTACTGTAGCCTTGTAGTATAGTTTGAAGTCAGCATGATGCCTCCAGCTTTGTTCTTTTTGCTTAGGATTATCTTTGCAGTGTGGCCTCTGTTTTGGTTCCATAAGAACTTTAAAGTATTTTTTTCCAATTCTATGAAGAAAGTCATTGGTAGCTTGATGGGGATGGCATTGAATCTATAAATTACCTTGGACAGTATGGTCATTTTCATGATATTGATTCTTCCTATCCATGAGCATGGAATGGGAATGTTCTTCCATTTGTTTGTGTCCTCTTTTATTTCATTGAGCAGTGGTTTGTAGTTCTCTTTGAAGAGGTCCTT
>NW_012116088.1:3445253-3480142 GCF_000951035.1 Colobus angolensis palliatus | reverse complement strand
GGAATGGTACCAGCTCCTCTTTGTACCTCTGGTAGAATTTGGCTGTGAATTCCATCTGGTCCTAGACTTTTTTTGGTTGGTAGGCTACCAATTATTGCCTCAATTTCAGAGTCTGTTATTGGTCTATTCAGAGATTCAAGTTCTTTCTGGTTTAGTCTTGGGAGGTTGTATATGTCCGGGAATTTATCCATTTCTTCTAGATTTTCTAGTTTATTTGCATGGAGGTATTTATAGTATTCTCTGATTGTAGTTTGTATTTCTGTGGGATTGGTGGTGATATCCCTTTTATCATTTTTTATTGCATCTATTTGATTCTTCTCTCTTTTGTTCTTTATTAGCCTTGCTAGCGGTCTATCCATTTTGTTGATCTTTTCAAAAAACCAGCTCCTGGATTCATTGATTTTTTGAAGGGTTTTTTGTATCTTTATCTCCTTCAGTTCTACTCTGATCTTACTTATTTCTTGTCTTCTGCTAGCTTTTGAGTGTGTTTGCTCTTACTTCTCTAGTGCTTCTAATTGTAATGTTAGGGTGTCGATTTTGGATCTCTCCTGCTTTTGCTTGTGGGCATTTAGTGCTATAAATTTCCCTCTACACACTGCTTTAAATGGGTCCCACAGATTCTGGTATGTTGTGTTTTTGTTCTCACTGGTTTCAAAGAACATCTTTGTTTCTGCTTTCGTTTCATTATTTTACCCAGTAGTCATTCAGGAGCAGGTTGTTAAGTTTCCATGTAGTTGTGTGGTTTTGAGTGAGTTTTTAAATCCTGAGTTCTAATTTGATTGCACTGTGGTCTGAGAGACAGTTTGTTGTGATTTCTGTTCTTTTACATTTGCTGAGGAGTGCTTTACTTCCATTTATGTGGTCAATTTTAGAGTAAGTGCGATATGGTGCTGAGAAAAATGTATATATTCTGTTGATTTGGGATGGAGAGATCTGTATATGTCTCTTAGGTCTGCTTGCTACGGAGCTGAGTTCAAGTCCTGGATATCCTTGTTAACCCTTTGTCTCCTTTCTCTTTCTAATATTGACAGTGGGGTGTTAAAGCCTCACATTATTATCATGTGGGAGTCTAAGTCTCTTTGTAGGTCTCTAAGGACTTGCTTTATGAATCTGGGTGCTCCTGTATTGGGTGCATATATTTAAGATAGTTAGCTCTTCTTGTTGAATTGATCCCTTGTCATTATGTAATGACCTTCTTTGTCTCTTTTGATCTTTGTTGGTTTAAAGTCTGTTTTATCAGAGACTAGGATTGAAACCCCTGCTTTTTTGGTTTCCATTTGCTTGGTAGATCTTCCTCCATCCGTTTATTTTGAGCCTATGTGGGTCTCTGCACGTGAGATGGGTATCCTGAATACAGCACTCTGATGGGTCTTGAATCTTTATCCAATTTGCCAGTCTGTGTCTTTTAATTGGGGCATTTAGCCCATTTACATTTAAGGTTAATATTGTTATGTGTGAATTTGATCCTGTCATTGTGATGTTAGCTGGTTATTTTGCTTGTTAATTGATGCAGTTTCTTAATAGCATCGATGGTCTTTACAATTTGGCATATTTTTGCAGCGGCTGGTACAGGTTGTTTCTTTCCATGTTTAGTGCTTCCTTCAGGAACTCTTGTAAGGGAGACCTGGTGGTGACAAAATCTCTCAGCATTTGCTTGTCTGTAAAGGATTTTATTTCTCCTTCACTTATAGAGCTTAGTTTGGCTGGATATGAAATTTTGGGTTGAAAAATCTTTTCTTTAAGAATGTTGAATATTGGCTCCCGCTGTCTTCTGGCTTGTAGGGTTTCTGCCAAGAGATCCACTATTTGTCTGATGGGCTTCCCGTTGTGGGTGACCTGAGTTTTCTCTCTGCCTGCCCTTAACATTTTTTTCCTTCATTTCAACCTTGGTGAATCTGACAATTAGGTGTTTTGGGGTTGCTTTTCTTGGGGAGTGTCTTTGTGGTGGTCTCTGTATTTCCTGAATTTGAATGTTGGCCTGCCTTGCTAGGTTGGGAAGTTCTCCTGCATAATATCCTGAAGAGTGTTTTCCAACTTGGTTCCATTCTCCCTATCACTTTCGGGTACACCAATCAAATGTAGATTTGGTCTTTTCACATAGTCTCATATTTCTTGGAGGCTTTGTTCATTTCTTTCTGCTCTTTTTTCTCTAACCTTGTCTTCTCGCTTTATTTCATTAATTTGATCTTCAATCACTGATACCCTTTCTTCCACTTGATTAAATTGGCTGTTGAAGCTTGTACATGTGTCATGAAGGTCTCATGCCATGGTTTTCAGCTCCATCAGGTCATTTAAGGTCTTCTCTACACTGTTTATTCTAGTTCGCCATTCGTCTAATCTTTTTTCAAGGTTTTTAGCTTCCTTGTGATGGGTTCGAACATGCTTCTTTAGCTTGGCGACATTTGTTATTACCAGCCTTCTGAAGCCTAGTTCTGTCAACTCGTCAAAGTCATTCTCCATCCAGCTTTGTTTCGTTGCTGGTGAGGAGCTGCAGTCCTTTGGAGGAGAAGTGGCATTCTGATTTTTAGAATTTTCAGCTTTTCTGCTCTGGTTTCTCCCCATCTTTGTGGTTTTATCCACCTTTGGTCTTTGCTGTTGGTGACCTACAGATGGGGTTTTGGTGTAGATGTCCTTTTTGTTGACATTGATGCTATTCCTTTCTCTTTGTTAGTTTTCCTTCTAACAGTCAGGTCCCTCAGCTGCCAGACTGTTGGAATTTGCTGGAGGTCCACTCCAGACCCTATTTGCCTGGGTGTCACCAGCGGAGGCTCAGAACAGCAAATATTGCAGAACAGCAAATATTGCTTCCTGATCCTTCCTCCAGAAGCTTCGTCCCAAAGGGGCACCCTCCTATGTGAGGTGTCTGTCAGCCTCTACTGGGAGGTGTCTCCCAGTTAGGCTACACAGGGATCGGGGACCCACTTGAGGAGGCAGTCTGTCCGTTCTCAAATGCTGTGTTGGGAGAACCACTGCTCTTTTCAGCACTGTCAGACAGGGACATTTAAGTCTGCAGAAGTTGTCTGCTGCCTTTTGTTCGGCTGAGCCTTGCCCACAGAGGTGGAGTCTAGAGGCAGTAGGCCTTGCTGAGCTGCAGTGGGCTCCACCCTGTTTGAGCTTTCTGACCACTTTGTTTACCTACTCAAGCCTCAGCAATGGCAGACGCCCCTCCCCCAGCCAGGCTGCTGCCTCGCAGTTCTGTCTCAGACTGCTGTGCTATTAATGGGCAAGGCTCTGTGGGCATGGGACCCATTGAGCCAGGCATGGAAGAGAATCTCATTTTCTGCCAGTTGCTAAGACCTTGGGAAAAGTGCAGTATTTGGGTGGGAGTGTCCTGTTTTTCCAGGTACAGTCTGCCGCAGCTTCCCTTGGCTAGGAAAGGGAAATCCCCTGACCCTTCATGCTTCTCGGGTGAGGTGACTCCCCGCCCTGCTTCAGCTTGCCCTCCTTGGGCTGCACCCACTGTCCAACCAGTCCCAGTGAAATGAACCAGGTACCTCAGTTGGAAATGCAGAAATCACCTGTCTTCTGCATCGGTCATGCTGGGAGCTGCAGACCATAGCTGTTCCTATTTGGCCATCTTGGAACAGATCCCCCAATTATTAGTATCTTTCTAGACTATTTAGAATTTTTCTGTATAGGAGATTTTGTCTCTTCTCCCACAATTATTTTATTTATTCAATTATCTATTGTATCAATGTGGACCCATGTTCATATATTTTATGCCTTGGATTATAATAAGTTTAACCTGCTTTGGCTATTTGGAATTCTTTCTGTGAGCTCCTATTTCTCTTTGATATGTCTCCATCATTGTGTGTGTTTTAGTATTTCCTTACTTTCTGACACTGCAAGAGGCTACAGTCTCATCTTGTGTATTCCTTGCCCCAGTGCTAGAATCAGCCATTTCTTCAGGAATACCTGGTTTCTTTTATTGGAGAATGATATTAGAAACCAAGATCTGGGCTAAGTGTGTTCATTGCTATTGGGGTGCTGTTAGTTCCAGGCCTCTCAGTTGACAGAATAAGGAAATAAATGTGTGTATACTAATTCATGTATACATAAGTAGTATGCATAAAATTTATTATTATGATATCTACATATAGATATATTAATTGTATTAATTGTACTTATATTTTGCATGATATTGATACAGATGATATAATCTGTATGTGTTTATACTGATGTCTCCAACTGCAGTCCAAAATCATAGGAATTATTCTAGCTTTTCCCTTGGATTGCCTGTAACCTCCTACTATAACAGTGAGAAACCTGCTGTTACCATCTGCCATTCATTTACTTAACTGTTCAGTTCTAGCATATATGTGTAGTAATATCAGAATTGGTAACTTGTGCAACCAGGAGGAACAACTTTATCAGCTACAATATAGTGTTTATGTATAATTAATTTTTAGTTTTATAGACTCTAATCATTTCCAAATGTACTTAAGTGAGTACCTTTGCCTTCCCTTCAACTTCTTCACTGAAGTTGTTTCATACATTTATAATACACTTAGATTGTTTTTTCACATTGTGTGTTTCATCCTAGGATTCCCCTGACCACTTAAATATATATAATATATATTTTTAATTTGCATACATTAAGACATACTCTGTTCAGTAAAGTTGAATGAGTTTTGACAAATGCATAGTGAGACAGATATATTCACAGTATCATACAATAGTTTTACCTGCCTAAAACAATGTCTACCCTAAAAATACTAATTACAAATTCAAATTCATCTGGGTATGTACAGAAATTTTGTACTGTCTGGGTATTCACAGTCATGAAAATCCCTAGCTAAAGTGTCATTTAATTTTTGTTTATATTTTCTATGTTTTTGTTTCCCTGATTACATTTCTTCTAATTTCTTCATATCTATTGAAGCAGCTTCATTGTCTGAGGTATTACCCAGAGTTCTTTGTCTCACATCCAAGAAAATTAAGGAGCATGGACACCAAGGGTGAGGATGGAGTGAAAGTTTAATAAGCAAAAGAGGAAAGCTCCCTGAAGCAGAGAAGGGGCCAGAAAGAGAATTGCCAGCTATGAGGCTGAGTCTGGGGTTTTTATGGACTGGAAAGGAGAGAAATGTGCTGACTGGTCTGTAGGCCGTTTTGGAGAAAGCACCACTTGGAAAGAGGTATGAGAGTGTGAAGAACCAACTGGAGGCAGAGATGAAGGTTTGGCCCCAGACCTTGGCCCAGGACCAATCAGGGAGTGAAGTGAAAGCTTGGCCAGGGACGTTGGCTCAGGACCAATCAATGGCTGAAGCTATGATTCACCTGATGTAAATGAAGACTTCACCCATGGCCAACTAGAGAAAGGTAGGCATATGTAAAATAGGTGAAAAGTAAGAGACCAATTGGTGAAAAGTAACAGACTTAGATGTGCCAAGAAGAGAAAAATTCTGAAAAGGGGTGGAATTTGTTCATATGGGTTTACAGAGTAAGCGTTTCCATTCAAGGACATGAACTTTCTCTTATCTGGGGCCTGCAGTTTGATTTCCAGGCTGTTCTTTGTTTTAAGGAATTTTACCAAGGACCTACTCTAACTGGCTGCTTGACTGTTCACTAACTTTCTCCTCTCTCACTATCTTTTAGTTCACAGTTTCACTTTGGATTTGTAGGGTCTCTATTAATGTGGCAGAAGCAAATACCAATTGTTTCTAGAAGAAAAGACTTTAAACTCAGACCTCAAACACTAATCACCTATAAAATCCTACAGAAGGTGAGGTCACATACATATGTGTGCTGTGCATGCACACACACACACACACACAAACACAAAAATCATCAAAAGCATCAGCAAAAAAAGATATCATGAATAAGTCAATAAACAAAAAAAAATGTGGGATAATATCCCTGGGCTCTGGAATTTTCAGATATAAAATACAAAACAAACATGTTTAAATGTTAAAAATCTAAGAATATTTTAAAAATGATAACAGTACAAAAGACTACCATAAGTGACCCATCACAGTGGGAAAGAAGCATATTTGATATATGGAAATTAAGGAAAGTAAAACTAATATTAACAACTCAGTGTAAGGATTAATGTAAATTAGACATTGCAAAAGAGAGAATAAATAAGATGAAAGGCATGAGAAAATTACACAGAATGAACCTTGGGAGAAAAAGAGAAGGAAAATATGAGGAAGAACAAAAGAACATGAAAGACTTAGGGAGTGAAACATAAATCTAGGGGAATTTATAGATAAAGAGATGACAGAAAAAGGAGAAAGAAGTAATATTTTCGAAGGTAATGGCTGAGAGTTTCCAGTATTAACAAAATACACAATTTCTTAGTCAAGGGTCCAATAAATCCCAAGCAGAACACTTAAAATGTAAGTCACACCTAAACATATATTGAAATTGAAGATTAATAAAGACAAAGAGATGATCTTAGAGTGAGTCAGAGATATAAGATAGAAATGTACCAAGAAACTAAAATTAGATTGACCACTGATTTCTTAATAGTAACAAAAATACCTGGAAGATGAAAAAATTCTTCAATGTATTGAGAAAAAAGAACCCTCAAATTATAATCATATGCAAGCAGAATTGTTTTCAAAAATAACTTCAGAATGAAAACATTTTCAAACAAAATGTGGATTTAAAAAAATTTTTTTTTATTAGGCTTTCATTAAAGAAGTTTCTTTCCTTCCTTCCTTCCTCCCTCCCTCCCTTCCTTCCTGATGGAGTCTTGCTCTGTCACCCAGGCTGGAGTGCAGGCTCACTGTGAACTCCGCCTCCTGGGTTCATACCATTCTCCTGCCTCAGCCTCCTGAATAGCTGGGACTACAGGCGCCCACCACCTCGCCCGGCTAATTTTTTGTATTTTTAGTAGAGATGGGGTTTCACCGTGATAGCCAGCGTGGTCTTGATCTCCTGACCTCGTGATCCACCCGCCTTGGCCTCCCAAAGTGCTGGGATCACAGATGTGAGCCACTGTGCCCAGCCTAAAGAAGTTTCTTAAACAATGCAATTTATAGAGATGAAAAATAATTCCAGAAGAAGATTCAAATAGTTAACGTGTGGGTAGATCTAAACAAGCATTAACTCTAAGTGGTAATATTGATATGTTTAATTTGTGGAGATGAAAGAAATCAAAGTAGAAATAAAATTCTGAATACTTGTACTGTATAAACTTTGAGTGGTATTTGTAGTTAATAGCACTCAAAAATCATCCCGTGCAGGAGGAAGATAAAGATAGTATGTTTCTCTGGACTTGTTAAAAAGTTAAATGCCAAGTATGCATTTTAAAATTTCTAGGAAAACCAACAAAAGAATAGCGGCAGCGTACATGATTTCCAAGCTAATAAAGAAGGAAGAATGGAAAGCATATGAGAAGGAGTGGCGGGGGGTGGGGGGTTAGAGAGAGAGATAAATTGAATCAATTCAATAAGTGTGTAGGAAATAAAAAACAGATAAAGAGAATAAATAGCATGTATAAAACATAATAGCAGAAGGAATTTAAAAATCTTGGTAATCAGACACCGCTGTGCGACTAATGCAGGTGTTGCCTAGTTATACTGCACAAGCTGGTTTCTGCAGCAATGTCTGGAGTAAAAGACAGAATTGAAGAATAGGAGTCAGGATACAATGGAGTTTAATATATCATTCACTATTATAAAGAAATCTCAAAAACTAGCAATAGATGGAAACTTTCCTAAACTAATAAGATAATCTATAAAAACCCTATAGCAAACAGTGTACCCAAAGGAAAAGAATGTAAGGAATTTTCTTAAGTTCAAGAACAAGACCAGGATGTACCCCTTCTCCACTCCCCCAGTTGCAACTTCTGTGTAATCTTCTATTGGAAGTCATAGCTCATGTAATTAGATGAGAATTATAAGTGAGTTTCAAGGATTGGAAAGTAGGAAGCAAAGTTGCCATAATTCACAGATAATTCTGTTTATAAAGGATACCTAAATGAAGGTAAAAGCAAAGCAAAAGGCATAATAAGACTGTTTAGTAAGGCTTATGTATGTCAGATACAAAAGTTAAAGTGTTTCTTTACATCAGCAACACAATGCAACACAACATAAAACAAACAAAAATCAAACAAAAAAATCAGCTTTAAGCTGATTTAAGCCAGAAAATAAAAATTAAGTATGCAGTTATAATCTTAACCAAAACACAAAGTGCAAAGGGATACATTTTTGACAATGACGTTACACATGATTTTTGTAATAAAAACTTTACTGAAAGATATCAAGAAGACTTAATATATAGACATAGCAGGTATATGTACAGAAAAAATTCATATTGTAAAGAGATTAATTCTCTAGAAATTGAGCAATATATTCAATGCATTTTCAACCTATATCTCAACGTATTTTCTTGTGGAGCATGATTGAGAAGTTCAGAAGTTTTCTAGGGATTGTATATTGGTTGTGTTCTGTGGGAACCAGATGCCATGATGGAGTGAGAGGTACAAGGGGTTTATTGGGTGAAATGCCTCGGAAAGAAAAAAGAAAGAGGAAGTAGAAGTAGACAGGGAAGACCTTTAGACTGCCATGTTTATCTGATCCCTGTAAAAGGAGAGAGGGAGGAAAGGAGGCACAAAGAGCCTCAGTCTGCGATGCAAATGTGAGAAATTTCCAGTGGTCCACACTGGTGAGTGTTGTTAAAATAATTGCCTATATAGGAGTCTCAATCTGGCCCAACACAGTGAGCCCACCCTCAGCCACCATTGTGCTCAGTGCTGGGACTTGTCTGTGAGTGCATAGCCTCAGGTTTAAAGCTGAGGCCAATTCTGAAGACATCTCCAGCTTACTGCACTCCCCATTGGAGGGTTCTCTCTTTGAGGGAAGACCTAAGTAGTATACTTTATGGCTGCTACAAAGGGCATAGTGCCAAAATTAGCCAAGACACTTTTGATGATGAAGTCCCTACCCAGGTGCAGTAGAGACTTGCCCTTCTGAGTATCAAGACTTATTATAATGAAGCTAAAGTAATCAAGATATTATAATTTTGATAAATACATAGTTAGGCAGGGCAATGGGACAAAACAGGGAGCCAGCATCAGATCTACACATATATGGACACTTGCTACATAATTGAGCTGGGCCTGAAAATCAATGAAAAAGGATGGGAAATTCTATAAGTGATACTTGGACAATTATCAATCCAGATGGTAAGAAATGAAAATGAGTCCTCTATCTCAGGCACAAAAATCAATTCCAGATGGATTAAGTAGTTATTGTGAATAATACAACTTTCAAACTTTTAATAGAGAATATAAGAGATGGTTTTATGATTTTGAGATAGAATTTCTTGAAATACAAAAAGCACAAACCATAAAAAAAATTGACAAATTTGACTACATTAAAATTGACAACTTTTGATTATCAAAACCCATTACAAACATGGTAAAAAGTTAATCCACAAACCAGGAGACTATATTTTTATTTTATTTAAAAGAATATATTTTTAATACATATAATTGACAAAATACTATTATGCGTAATATCTTTTTTTAAACTCTTGATAATAAGCAAGAAAAAAGCCAAATTATTCCCAATGGATAAATGGACTAAAGACACAAACCGGAATTTAGATTAACTTCCCTCTTTTATCTCTCACACATGAAAGTCTTTGTGATTATCAGATTGTCTAGGATGGAATACTAAATACACTCTTTTAAACTGGAAAGGAAATGAAAACAAGCTACTCCAAAAAGAAAACAAACTTAACCAATTAAATTGTGGTAATTCACAAATCATCCTTGTGTAGAAAATATTACAATTCTACTTATTTTTATTTTTGCTTTCTGCCTATAAAAGCAAGACCTTAACATTTACCTTTGAAGTACTGATCCCAGTTCTCTGGAATCCATCTTCCCAGGATGGCCATTCCCAGCTTTTAGCCTCAATAAACTATTTAAAACTGGATTTCCTATTGAACTCAGGAGGCAGAGGTTGCAGTGAGCTGGGATCATGCCACTGCACCCCAGCCTGGGCGACAGAGAGATTCTGTCTCAAAAAAATCCAAAAAACTGGATTCCAATTCTTTTGATTATTTCAGGTTGGCAGGTGTTTTACACAGATTGAATTAGCATTATCTTTATTTCTTAGGTTTGGAAGAAAATACTTTAATACATGATAAGTACATGATATGATAAAAGCACTTTATCAAAAATATATCAGCAAAATTTGATGAAAATAAATAGTATTTTCTTGTCACAACTTTTTCCAAGTGCGTCAGGTTAAGCAAGGTGCCTCCAAGTGAAAAAGTTACAGGTACAATGAATAGTTATTTGTTAAACCTTCCTGAAATTGATATATAATAAAGTGTCTTTGCTATCTTTCCTAGAAACTGAAAAAAAGGAATAATTAAAATGACTGAAAAAGTTATTGCTAGTCAAATAGTTTCCAATTCTTTACTTTCAAACGAATTGACAAAAGACCTTATCAAATTGTTAGCTGATGGGCCCTTGAACATTTTTAAGATGCCAGATTGCTAAGTAAATTTTTGCATAAAACAGAGAGAATTCACAGAATTGAGCAATTTTTCTTTTGCAAATTTTGTTTTCACTTCCAGGTTTAATAGAAAAGGAAATGTTTCTGAGTTCTGCAACTTTCTGGCATGCCCAGAACAATTGTAGCATTGTTCCAGCCATCTCTGTTAGGTGAGGACCATCTTCTCAGCCTGATCTAGGGAGCCTGGGCTCTCTTGGCCAAAAAAAGCCAAACTCTGTGAAATAATTGAAGAAATGTATTCTGAACCAAATGTGAGGACTGTAACCTGTGACACAGCCTCAGGAGGTCCTAAGAATATGTGCCCAACGTGATTGGGTTGAAGTTGGTTTTATATGTTTTAGGGCACATACGATATTAATCAATACATGTGAAATATACATTGGTTTGGTCCAGAAAGGCAGAACAAACTCAAAGTGGGGGCTTACAAGTCTTAGGTGGCTTCAAGGATTTTCTGATTGGCAATTGGTTGAAAGAGTTACATTATTATCAAAAGACCTGGAATTAATAGAGAGGAATGTCTAGGTTAAGATAAGGGTTTATGGAGACCAAGGTTGTTATTATGTAGATGAAGTCACATAGGTAGCCTCCCTTAGAGGCAATAGATGGCAGACCATTAAAAGGTGCTACACTCTTAGCTAGTCTCTTTCAGGATCAGAAAAGGACCCGGAAACAGAAGAATATTATCTACAGAATGTAAATTTCCCTCACAATAGACAGCTTTGCAGGGCCATTTTGGAATATGACAAAGAAATATATTTTGGGGTAAAATGCTTTCAAGGCCTGGTATCTGTCATGTGATGCTATATTAGAGTCAGATTAGAATTTGGCATCTTATTGCTGCAAAGAGTCTGTTTTGTCAGTCTTAAGATCTCTGTTTTAATGTTAATGCTGGTCAGTTTTGCCTGAGTTCCAATGGGAGAAAGGTAGAGTGAGTCATGTCTGATCCTCCTTTTCATCATGGCCTGAATTAGTTTTTCATGTTTCTTTGGAATCTTGTTGACTGTGAGGAGGGATCTTTTTAGTGGGTTGAGGGATTTAGAATTTTATTTTTGGTTTACAGCCCAATATTTCGGAAGACACAGGAACCCACTTTCCACCTTCTGTGTTGCCTGCTGTTTTCTCACCCAGCTCTATCCTCTCCTTTACCTCAGCTCTCAGCCCCCATGCCCACAGAAGATTAAAGCGCATTTAAGAATAGAAACTGGTAGAAGAAGTTGACAATTACTAAAGCTTTTATGTTAGAATTTGCCTTAACACTGAGTTTTACCATATTTACAGCATGACAAATATTACAGTCTTTGCAACACTATAAACTTCGGTTGATTAATTTTAGATGTCCACCTAGAAGTATTTAAAAAATATTTGAGGGAATTTTCAAAAAGTTTGTAGCAGATGCTCAGGCCAAGAAAAATATTGAGGAGCTTCACCCTAGAATTTTTTGCACATATGCAATAGGGTCCATATACAAGAATAAAAATGCTGAAAACATTTGAATGTCACTTTCCAAAGAGTTGAGAAAAAAAGTATGCTGCATTCAAACAATGAAATGCCATACAGCACTGGAATTCAAGAAATTAGAGTTATATTTATCCTTTTGGTTCCCCAAGTTGAGTTTGAAGAGCAAGTTATAAAAGAATATATCCAATATGATTTATTTTATCCAAAGTTCGAAAACTGGCAAAACTAAATGTTATATTGTTTGGGAATAACCATGGCAAAATCCTCAGAACAGATAGAGAATGATTAACATAAAATTTATGATAGTGAGTTTTTTTTTTTTAATGAGAGAGGTTAAGACGGTGATGTAATCCATTAGACATACACGGAGGGCTTCACCTGTGCTGACAATGTTCTGTTTGTTAAACTGCAAGGTGAATACTGGGCTTTTTATATTCTTTTTATTTTTAAATTATAAGTATGCATTCTGTTGTTACAGTAGGTAGCTAGTCAGACATGAGCAGGGCAGGAGAGGGCTCCCCATCACCAGGAATGTCAGGCGGAGTGTGAATCTTTTGTTTTGGAGAGAGAGGATGCCATTTGCCCTGTTCACTTAACGGGCTTAGCCCCTGTCCTCCTTATTCTGCTGTCAGTTATAAAAGACTGAAGAGGCTAACCTGAGAACCTCCTGCCCAGGGGCACTGGGTTCCCAGGCTGATTTTTATAATTTCCTCCCAGTTCATTTTAAAGCCAAACAGTATTACAAAGGAAAACTAGTTTTTTTGTTTTAAAGTTTAGGGGAATCAAACTTTTCTCGATTTTGGGGGATGCATCCAAGGTTCATGTCCTGTGGTACGGAGACACAATTACCCATCTGTGAAGAGAGAATAAAGGAGAAAAAAAGAAAAAAGGAAAAAGTGTTCCCTCTACTTTCCTACTCTCCTGAATAGGGCGTCCCCTATCGTCTTCTGGGTCCTGGAGTGAACCAGTCTTACGGTGTACCCTTGGTCCCATCTCATCACAATTGCCAACTTGAGAGTAGGGGAGATATGCAGTGAACAGTGGGCCCCCTCTTCATCCTTGGGGTTCTGAAATAACCAGTCTTATCATGTACCCCTAACCTTTCATCTCTGTTCTAATGGTAATCTCTTAGCCTGGGACCACCCTTCAACTCTGTCCCCTTTGGGTTCCTTGCACCCGAGGCCTTGGGCCAGCCTATATCCTTGTCTCTATGACCTTATAGTGTCATTCAGAGCATTCCAGCAAAAAATAAAATAAAATAAATAATAAAATTTAAAAAAAGATTATCTTTTTTCAGATTCCTATTTCCCATGGTCTTTTAAGTGACAAGAAGCCTGTTTTTTAGATAACTGCCACATGGGGCTGAACTTCCCTCTCCACTCCCTTCAGATATAACCTTGAAGGTCTTGGTGCATATTGAGAAGGGTGTGGAAGTAACTGGAGAATTGGAGGCTGCAGGAGGAAGTGGAAGGAAGTGAGAGGAATACTCATGCTCGCAAAAATAACAGCCCTTGGATTCAAGAGGGCTTTATGTGCCCTCTCGACATAAAGGAGGAACCTCTGGAGGACTTGGGACTTGGGGTAAGAACTCACAAATGGCAAAAGAAGAATTTCTCTCCACTCAAAGGGGTGCTAACTCAAAAAAAGCAAGTAGGTGGAACCCTTAAAGGGCCAGAGTGAGACCCTATGCAGGCGAACAAACTGCTTCAAATGCCACTGGAAAACCCGGCCCTGGGGCATAACAGGAATGAAAAACATATGGTAAGTCATAAAGATCTGGCAGAACTGGAATTCCAATTAGTGTCTGTCCCGGCAATGTGCCAGCAGACAGCGGAAGGGTTGAAGGTCATCTGAGACTTAGGGTAAAAAGAAGTATAAATCTCCCCAGAGATTTATACTTGTTACAAGGGAGCCTGTGTCTTTGCTCCCACACAAATGCAGCAAAAGCCACAGGTGCACGAATAACAGGGCGTGTGTGTTTAAGAAGTTATGTGGCATGCGAAGTGAAAGCAATGAGGAGGCAGGGTGCTTAAGGCCATTTCGGAACACACACAGAGAAAATAGGAGATTGGGCAGTGCAGGTTTTTGTGAAAGAGTCAACTGTAGTTGAAAAAGTGGAGGAAACCCCAGACATTGCATGGTTTTAGGCTTTAGCCCTACTACTCTTGCAAGCCTCCTGTCCAGGAGGGCCATTAGTGCCTTAGTTATACTCAGTGCAGACCCTAAGGTCCTTCCCACCCCCATGAGCCACCCATCAGGGTGAGCTGAGAAATCAGCTGAGGGGAGCAGAGTCACTTATGGCCAAGAGAAATTGCTCTGGGGGTTGGTTAGTAAGCAGCAGAGAGAAAGGGGAGAAGAAAACCGTACGCAGGAATTGAATGCCTCCAGCCAAAGAAGGCGAGGCATAGAGGTCTCTTAACACTAGGGGATGTATCAGAGTCACATAGCACCAAAGTATGTCAGCGGTAGAAGTTATCCGAGTCACGGCACCAAAGTATTTATTGGTGGTGGATCCATATGGATCCGCGGCAACCTCAGTTCTTGCTTCCTCAGAGGAAGGAATTAGACTGAAAGGCCTAAGGCAGAAGGAGACACTGAGGCAAGTTTTAGAGGAGAAGCGAAAGTTTATTAAAAAGCTTTAGAGCACTTTATGCATGGTGACCGGCTAGCATTTGGGAAGGGAGCATGCGCAGTGTGTTTACTGTAGTTGTACGCATGCTCACTTGAGATGTTCTTCCCTTAGTGGTGGAATGTTCCTGGAAAATCATCTATCAGTTAAACTCCACCATTTTGCCTCTTAGTTTGCATGCTCGAGCCCACTCACTCAATTCCGGAGACAGTGCTGGGAAGCTGCTGATCACCAGCTTCAGGTTTTTTCTATCTATAGGGAGGTTGCCTTTCTGTGGTGCTGGCTGTGATCAATTATTATTTTAGAGAGACAGTTAACAACTGCCTGACCATCTCCTAATGGTTGCCTGACATTCCTGGTAGTGGGGAGCCCTCTCCTGCCTTGCTCATGTCTGACTAGTTACCTAATGTAACAACATCAATACATATGTCTATATAGATAGATGCTATTCTTTAATATGACTATTTTACGATTGTTTTCAGAAGAAAAGAAACCCAGAGTGTCTCAATCCAAGATGAAATACTAGTGTCAAGGGATAAAATAAAAAGTGAGATAAGTGAAAGGCAGCTGAAAGTTCAACACAAGGACCCAGCGCATTGTGGTTCTGTGCTTTCTTGATGGGTGTTCTCTTCCTCTCCTCAAGAGTCTCCAAATCATGTGGAAGCAGAAGCCATGATGGCAGCAATATACTTGCTCTGCATGGTCTTTCTGTTTTGATACCAGATTCTTTATGGCAGCTGGGGCTCAGAAGCAAATCATGGTTAGAGAAAGAGTCTGGCAGGGAGAAGGCAGGTTGTCAGCCTCCAATCTCAATGAGAAACAAATGTGCTTATCAGGAGCCAAACTGGAAACTGAGACAGATGCAGTGGTGATTAGGGGGCTAGAGTCCAGTAGGGGCAAAAGGCTCACCCCAGACTTGTTGAATTCCACGACTATGATGGTGTTGAAGAAAAAGTGAGTCAGTGATTCTTGTTAAAGCGTGGTGATAAGAGTTTACTCAAGACCATCATGAGAGGTATAGAGACTGCTGTAATGAGATTTTGCATTAAAGGAAAGAGATTGGGCTCAATGCTGAATATAGACAGCATAGATAGATGGGAACATATAGCCAGGGAGCATTGTGGGGGTCAGTGGATGGAAAATGTCTAAAAGGAAAGAGCAGGGGCAAGGAGGATTCTGTCTAAACTGACCTAATAGGACTCTTGCTGAAGACAGGCTAGGGTGATCAGATATCACCAGAGGATGAGGAACCTAATCAGCTATTGATCAGTCATTGATGTCAGGAACTTCCTGACAAATTGACTCAGGAAAGTTATTTGTCAAAACTGGATTTTACAGGGAGGTACACAGATGGGCCTGGGAAGCTTTCAGGAGCAAAACTAAAGTTTAGCCAAGCAAAAAATCTTTGTCTACAGTAAAAGCAATTCCAGATACCACCAGCCTGTGAGCCAGGGTTTCCCAACAGACAGTCCGTCTTCTTTAGAACTTGTTTAGGCCGGGCGCGGTGGCTCAAGCCTGTAATCCCAGCACTTTGGGAGGCCGAGACAGGCGGATCACGAGGTCAGGAGATCGAGACCATCCTGGCTAACACGGTGAAACCCCCGTCTCTACTAAAAATACAGAAAAACTAGCCGGGCGAGGTGGCGGGCGCCTGTAGTCCTAGCTACTCCGGAGGCTGAGGCAGGAGAATGGCGTAAACCCGGGAGGCGGAGCTTGCAGTGAGCTGAGATCCGGCCACTGCACTCCAGTCCGGGCAACAGAGCGAGACTCCGCCTCAAAAAAAAAAAAAAAAAAAAAAACTTGTTTAGGACCTTGACTGTCAGCATGCACCCTGGGCTTTTAAATCAGACTGACCCCCTCAGTCACTGCATCTCCCCAGTCTTAGCCATGCCACGAACCCATCTTATTTTTTGTTTCCAGAATTCCTTTTGTTCTTGCCCCTTGCTCATCTTTGCTCATCTTTAGTGGATATATGGGCTTAGAGCCTTTGCATTTTCTACTGTTTCTGTTCCTTGAATTCCATATCTGATGTCTGAGTAAGATACCCTATTAAGCTTGGCCCTGCCTAAAGATGAGACTTAGGTAATGTCTCACTCCAGTTCTTCTTCCGCCTGGGAGCTCCACCTGGGAAAGGCTGTCGTCAACCTACTGCAGTGCTTAAAGGGTCACTTCATGCTGGCTTTGAAGGTCACTGAGGTCCTTCCTTCCTTCCTTCCTTTCTACTTCTTAAGATCTCAAAGGACTAGACTTATTTAGAATATACTTTGGGTAATATGGCTTTAGTGACATGACTCAGCCCGCAGTAGAAAATGAGAGGTAGGTCTCATAGCCATTGTGCAGTGACCAGCCAGCTGACCTTCACCCCTTGGTGCCCTTAAGGGGACACAAATCAACAAGCTCTGTGACATCACTGGAAAGAGCATGTTGGAAGGCCACCCTGCCAGATGTTCCACATTATTAGTTGAGTTGAATGAACTCATTATGCCTAATGAGAATTAATTTGTGTTATTTTATTGACATAAATTTACCAGTAAAATGTAGATCTAAGTAATAGAATGGTCCCTTTGCACATAGTTTTAGAAGCTTTCAACATGTTTTCATAATAAATTACTTAATTGGCACCTTCTGTCATTCTGGTGACATTTTGCCTACTGAAAATATAACTGGTTTTGATTGTTGATGTGGTATCACTGAATCATAAGGTTGACATTTCAAAACACTGTGCCGTGTTTAAGTCATTTTTATATAATCTTAGAGTATATTCATTCTTTCTACAAACATTAGGAGCATACCGTCTTAATTCAGAAAAACAGAGAATGGAACAAAACCAATTTCACTTCCCTAACAGAAATTTTAACAAGTGTGAGCCTCCTGCATGCAAAGTAGTACACTCAGCTTTCCTCCATTCCTTGGGCATTTATTCAGTAGGTATCATTATCTCCATTCTGCAAATGCAGAATCTGAGACTTGGAGACATTAAACTTTTCCAGGGTCATTCATGCTGTGAAATTTAATTTGAGAGAAAAATACAAGATACTTAACACAGGCTGCACACTTAAGCAAGGAAATTTTGTATTTCTTCAATCTGCAAACTTAAAAAATAATGGCAATGCCAAAGTAGTGACTTTAAGCAAGAGCTACCAAACCTCCTGCCAGTCAATTTATGAATCATCAAAAATTTTTCTTTCTCAGTGATGCTGTGATTTAAGAATTTTGTCATTCTGGCCAAATTCTCTTCATAGCCTAATTTGGTCTTCTTTGGGCAGTCAAGTCGAAAGCAGAGGTTTTCTACATTTTTGAAAAAACAGGACTTGAACCTTGTCTTCAAATGAAGCAATGCACAGATGTCTAAGAGAGAAGCCACTCGAGAAGGGTCCTTGGCCCCCCTTTTCTTCAGCCTCTCCTTGCCTTTTACAGTGGTAGCTCCAGGGTGTCTTCGCAAAAGGAGATTAGGGCCATTTATCTGGTTGCAGAGGGTCCAGGGGCCTGATCTCAAACTCTAATTAAATGCCAAAGTTTTATTAGGTATAAATTATTTAAAGCTTTTGTTAGATACAGCTTATTCTTATTATAGGTTATATTACATGTAATTCATATTATGCTATAGATTATAGATTATTGTTACTATAGGCTTTTGTTATAGGGTATTATGTAGGTTTTATTCGATATAGGTCAGATACAGTTTTTTGTTAGATGATAGGTTATTTGGAGATCCTTGTGTCTGGAGTAACTGATGTAGAACATAAGTGGATTAGGACTCCCTCTACTGAGGCACTCACTTATTTGCCGCTTTTGTCCCCAAGTCCCTCTGCAGAATCAGAGGTAGAGCGCAGCTCTCTGCATTTGGAGCATGAGCATCCTGTGACCTTGGCAAGCCTCTTCTCCCTGCAGACAGTTTCTTCAGGCACATGAGGATGTAGCATCTTGCCCCAGGATTTCCTGAAGACGAATGAAATCAAGTCTACAAAGCCTTCTTTGCTCTTTGGGGAACAGGGGGATGAGGGAAAGAGAAGTGAAAAGATATCGTTAAATTGAATTATCAGGCCTGGCCACACTGGGGCAACATGAATCCAGTCTGTTGTGTTTGAGGCTTCGGTTCACTTATTTACAAAAGGGCCCAGAGCCTCCCCCTTCTTTCTCTGCGTCAGGAAAGAGTTTGGAAGTGGCTGACAGCTGTGTCTTCTTTCGGGCAGCCCTTATATTTTCTCTTTACACAAAACTCAAAAGAAATCCTCTGTCAGAAGGAAAAAGTGGAGGTAGAGGAGGTGGGATAATGTGACCAACAGCTAAGCTCCCATCCTTGACACAGGCTTAGGTGGTGATCCAGGCTGAGACAAGGATTGGTGAGTTACCTTAGAGAAGCCTCTTCTAAATGCTCAGACTCTCTGCAGACTGGAAGGATTTGACTTTGAATACTTCTGGAATCCTCCCCTCTTTGTTCTTGATTAACCATTGAGATGACAGTGTAGATTTGAGGGAGAGGTGGCTCTGATTGTGCTTCAACCAGAGAAAACTGAAAGTGATATTGGCAATCTCAAATATCAGTCCTTTAATTGATTTGTTCATTGAGTCACTGATTCATTCATTCATGTGTCAGGCATTGTTCCAAGCAGTCGAGGTGCAGAGACACAATAGCAAAATCAGGACAGTGGATTCTTAGTTGGGATTTAGCTCTCTGTGGATCCTCTGATAGGGCAAGTGAAATCCAAGTGTGTGCTTTTCCAGAGAAAAGATGTATTGCTCTGGTCAGATTCTCAGAAGTTTAGAAGCTGCTAGTTCTTGGGAAATAAAGGCTCTTGTGGTAAAATATACAATCTATTAATTCAATCAGAGCGCAGTGGGGAGGTAGTGGGATGCGCAGGTGAACATCTGAAATGCCAAAGGGGGCCAAAGATGACCAAATCTCACAGCAGCTGGACACAAGCAGCAGCAACTATTTCTCTGGGGTGTTTATGATGGCATTTTAAAAAATGTTTACCTGATGCCTGAGAATGGAAAGGTGAATGCAAATCTTCTGGGAAACAACAAGAGGACCAAATATCAAATATCAATCATCAATCTCCTGTGGAGAGAGAAGTCTGAATGGAGAGGATATGCCTTAAGGCTCCTGAGGAGTCTGCAAGTATTTTGGGAAGACAATGTAAGTATTCTTTTTGCCCCATCACCATCACACCTTCTTTAGCAGAGAGATTTATAGTATTCTTTGCAATCATTGTCTTGACTCCCAAGGCTGAAAATGTTACCCAACCTGTGGATGCCGGTGGCACCGAATTATCTACTAATCCATTTCCTGTCTGGAGGACAGAAACTGTGTCTCATTCAGCAGTAAAAGCAATGTACCAAATAGATACTGGGTATGTCCAGTACTGTAAACACTGCCTGGACGTCTTGGGCCTTTCAGGATGGCCCCTAGACTTCACCTCTTGGCACCTCCCTTCAGAAGATTGTAGAACATCTTCTTCACTCCTTGAATATGGGCTGGCTTTGTGACTTGTTTTGACCAATAGAATGTGGCAGAAATGACAGGGTGCATGTTTTAGAGCCTAAGTCACGAGAGGCCTTGCAATTTCTGCCTTTTTCCTCTTGAAAAAGGGAAATACCCTGCCCAGGCTATCCTGCTGTAGAGACCACATAGGGAGACAAAGCCTGGAGGGCGAGAGAGCACGAGGGAAGAGATCCACAGCCACACAGAGGGCTTTCTGGTCACTGGAGCTGGGGCACTAGGCACATGTAGATGTGACGTGATCTTGTGTCCCCTAATTCGGGTTGGGCGGTCCCACCAATACCACATGGAGAAAACACACACTGTTCCCAATAAGATTTGCCAGAATTGCAGAATGGTGACCAAACAATGGTTATGGATGCTTCAAGCCTCTAAGTTTTGAAGTCATTTGTCATAGAGCAACAGATAATTGATATGGTGGCAGGTAGCTACTACTCAACAAATACGTATAGAGGAATAAATGAATTAATCAACCTGGCCTCAACTCTGAAGAGATACAGATTACCTGCTGAGGATCCCAGGTCTATCACATGTACCTGGTAACCTCTCATATGACCAAGAGGAGCTAATGCAAATACTTGGACCAATTTGCACTGTGCTGATTGTCTTTATATTAGTGATCCCTGGTGGATATTTGGAAAATTCCTTTCTGCTTAACAGACAAGACAACAAACACACAGTTTTAGGGCGATGAAGTAAGTGCTATGGACAAAGAGTGTGCATGGCTCCAGAGGTTTGTAGTGGAGGGAGCTTGTGGCTGCCTAGAGTGGTCAAGAAAGTCTTCCAGGGGAGGACTTGAGAGGATTTTCTTCAATATCTGGAGCTGCAGAGAGAGGCTTCCAAGCAGTAGAATGAAATGTACAAAGACACATCAGCTGGGGAAGTTTTGCAGCGTACATGGTACCAGGAGTGGCTTCTGGACTGTTTTTTATTCACTAGACCTTACTGACTAGTCTGAGATTTCCCATGTACGTGGGGGGCAGTGGATGGGGCAGCTGGATGGAGGTGATGCTGGGGTGGGGGTGGACAGGGACCTGAGCATAAGCATCCTTGTTGGCCCCTAAGAGTGGAACTTTTCCCTAAAGACTCAGGAAACCATTGAAGGATTTTAAGAAGTTTGATGTGATCTTACTTATAAGGGCAGCCCTCAGTTTTGAGATTTCAGGGGACCAGAGCAGCTTTCCAAGTCTTGGACTTTGATTCCACCTGACTCTACTTTCTGTTTGCTGCTGGCTGCCACGCAAAAAGGGCATTATCTTCAAGCAACTGCATGTCCTCGGTCCATTCTTTTTCCACTATGCTTAGAAATCTTCAGGGGGTAAGTGCTAAGATAACAACTGCTAATTCATTAAATCATTAACTTGTTCTTCAGTCATTGATATGGGTAACAGACTCCTGAAATGGCATTTTCCTTATGAAACTGGTGAAAAAGATGTGTTTCTTGGCCAAACTTTAGTCAGGCTCCTGAACCTTCTCCTAGGCTCATCTATGCACTTTCTAGTAAAACCCACTTTTAGCAAATAACTGCTGAGTCACTTTGGCAAGAATTCCCCATCCTCGATACCTGATCAGCCTTGATATTTGATCAGATTCCTCATCCTCTGTTGTGTCCCCTGTGATGTCTAATCACCCTGTCCCATCTTCAGCAAGAATCCTCTTAGGTCAAAGTTGAGCCAGAATCCTTCTTTCCCCTGATGTCTCCTCTTAGTAATTTTTCATCCACTGGTTCCCCTCCCACTTCTCCCCAGGGCTCCTTAGCTATAGATTCCCACTTGCCCAGGCTGTATTTGGAGTTGAGTGCAACCTCTCTGTACTGCAAAATCCCATTACCATGGTCGCTGTGCCTATTTGTGATGGTCTTGAATAAAGTCTTCCTCACCATGTTTCACAAGTATCATTGAAAATGTTTTTCCTTAACTCTAGACAACCAATGCATAGTGTTTTGAGTCTCTATGAATATCCCTTCACACTGATAATGAACATACAGAAAGTAGAGTCTCAAGTTAAAGATGTGTTTTCAGAAATAATTGGAAAATATTTCTGAGTTAGCAAATTGTGATTTTCTGCAATGAGTTTCTGAGTTCACAGAACAAAATATTAGGGAACTTCTCTGAGTGGGATAGATACTATTCTGCTTCAGAAGGTATTAGACTTCAGAAGCCAGAGGAAGTCTGTGTGTCCCTCTGATCCCTGGGATTTATGACATTCTTAATCAGGAAGAAGGATCTGTAAGATTTCTTCCAATTTCAAATGAAGGCAAAATTTATGAGTGGTCAGATGAATAGGCCATCTCTTTCTAGAGACAATTTCATTTCCAGCCTTCATTCAGAGTTAGGATTGATTTATCCCTTTGGTTTGGTGCTGAACAGTCAGCCCTGAGCAAAGGTAGATGTGAGATGTTTATTAGCCTGGAGCATGAGCCTGATGGTATTCTGCTCCCAGTGGGAACTATGGTCCTGTCCACCCACCAAACCACGGCCAGGCTGCACAGAGTTGCACTCAGAGCAATGGCAGTCCCAAACTAATAAAAACTGCAAAGCAGTTTAATCTCAGTCTCACTCACAGCAAAAGTTTTGAATCTGCTTTTTTCATCTTTTGTACATAAATTTTACTGCCATGTGCCACCCTCAACCTCTGCTTTCCTCTAAATTACCCATAAAACTCTCTCTAAATGGGAGCGCAACAGACATACTCTTTTCCCTCTTTCTCCATTGCTCTTTAAGTTTAGTTCTTCATTATATTAATCAAAATTATCCCCCTTCCCTCATTATCTGTATTGAGCCAAAAAAGAGGCTGGGATAAATTTGAACGGAATTCCTCCTCCTTCAACAAAAAGATATGGGGATGGTCAGGGGAATGCTGAGTTCTGAGCGCTGGCCTCATGAAACCTTGCTTCTCACATGCTCTCTGAAAATCCTGACATGGACACAAGAACTGGCCCAAACAAGCCTGCAGGAGATGAAGATGGTGGGAAGCAGAAAGGAGCCATACCACTGGGGCCATCCTTGACTAGCCAGACCAGCCTCCATGCTAGCTGGCTACCAACACAGGAGCAAGCTCAGGAAAACTTAGCCAAGCCTGGTCCAGATCAGCAGAGCCACCCAGGCTTCCTGCAGAACTGTGAGAATTAATACATGGCTATTGTTTTAGAGTTTGGGGTGGGTGGTTGCTACACAGAAATCTTGTGGTGATAGATAGCCAATGCTATCTATCTATTCTCTTAAATCCATCATGATTCAGGCCAATGTCTAACTTGAATCTCACCTCTTTCCAAGTGGATATCTGTGACTCCTCCAGGCTACCATGATTTTCCTCTCAGACAAATGTCTTTGTCAAACAATCAGGTGTCAATCTTAGTTTTTCTCTTACAACGTTTTCTGTTTTTCTCTTGTGTGCCAAAGAGTCACTGTATTATCTCACCACTGTACCCCCACCAAGATAATGTTCCACTTTAATGTCTCATTTAGCCCACAGGAAAAAATAAATCTTGAACTATCTATATAAAATTAATCGTATCAATTTTGAAACCTAACTCAGGCATTTTGTTCTGTCACAGTGGAATCTGTCAAAACAAAAACCAATGAAATAATTGAATGATATCAAGGGGGAAAGTAGCTGGCAAGGTTAAGTGGTACTAATCCACCCTCCCACCTTTGCACAGGCATACATTTTAAGCCTTTTTGTCTGGGAAAAATCTGCCTTTTCTACTGGATTGTAAACTTCCTGAGGTCAGCATCCATATCCTGCATCCCTCCTAAGCCCTCACTGACCACCAAAAATTGCTGGTTCTTGGTCATGGGTAACTGTCAATTACATGCTTGATGGATCCTTTAGAAAAGATAACCAGCTAACCATTTCTTCTAATTGATGGGTATTTTGCAATCCTTGCCTGCCTCGTCCTCTTCCCCTCGTTTCTACTTGATGACTGCCAGGGAAAATTCCTCCATCCCAACCCTAGGGAGTCCATTTCATTTCCTAATTACTTTCCCTGCTGAGAACTTTCTTGTCTTGCTGTATCTAACCCAAATTCCCCCTTCTGTAGCTTCAGGCCATTGTTCCTCAGTCTAAATCCTCTGGAAGGAAGAGTAATTCCCTTGATTAATTTATATTGTAATCTCAAAGCTGTTTATACATCACAATTTCTGCTTTCCCTGAAGTCTCTTTTTGCTAGATTAGAGGAATAAGGTTTCTCTTTTCATTTTTTCTCTATACCTATTTTTTTTTTTGGCTTACAGACCTCTCAGATCTTTCTAGGTGCTGCAGTTAGATATCTTTTTTCCCAGGCTGATGTGTAAGAATTGCTTCTCATTTATTGAATATTTACTCTATGTGTTAGGCACTGGGCTAAGCATTTTCACACATATTATGTTGTTTGACTCTCAGAATGAGACAAATGTTGTTATTAATCGTGTTTAGTAGATGAAGAAACGGAAGCCTGGGAAGGTTGAGTCACATCTACACAGCACAATCAATTCACACAGCTGATTATTGGCAGAATTGGGGCTTGAGCATCTGTCTTTCCATTCTCAATGTAAGTTCTTAACTATTGTTCTATACTTTCTTTAAATACGGTATGTTGTCTTCTCCATGATTCTCACCAGCTTACCTAAATGACACCATGTTCTCCTCTTTGGATATCCCTTTGGTTACAGAAATAAGTGCCTTCAAACAGTTACAGAATATGGGTTTGAGTATCAGTTTGAGCACCTATATTCTCTGTGACCTTGGACAGGTTATTTTCTAATGTGTGAAATGGGAGGGAAATCGTGTGTATTACGATTTCAGATGAGATAACTATGAAGCACTATACCATTAGAACAGACTTTATTTGTTGGAATTATTTATTTTTGTTACTATTAATTACTTATTTTTATCATTAATTTTGAGAATGAGAAATAGGGGAGTGGGGAACTTGATAAATCCAGAAATATAAAAATAGCCAATAATTATATGGTGTGGCAGCCTAGTCTGGATTTGGAATTTGGAATTCTACCCTTGACTTTTATCTCTGGTACTTATATAAGTCTGGGCGTTACAGACTGAACTGTGTCCTTCAAAAATTCTTATGTTGAAGCCCTAGCAGTGAGTGTGATTGTATTTGGAGATAGAGCTTTTAGGAGGTAGTAAAGGATAAATGAAGCCATAAGGTAAAGTCCTAATCTTATAGGACTAGTGGCTTTATAAGAAGAGGAAGAGAGAGTGATCTTCATGGGCATCCACAGAGGCCAGGCCACGTGAGGACACAAAGAGCAGGTGCCATCTAAAACCCGAGGAGAGAGCCCTCACCAGGTAGTGACCCTGCTGACATTTTGATGTGGTACTTCTGGCTTCCTGAACTGTGGGAAAATGGATTTATGTTGTTTAAGCCACACACTCCACGGTATTTGTTAATGGAAGTCTGTCTGATCAGCCTAATACACTGAGTCAATCACTGATTGCATTATGGTCAATTCATGGTATCCCACTCAAATCTTCCCTTGTTATCAGTGAAGGCATAAACTCCATTTGCAGCGGCATTTTCTCTGCTTCCTGAGACTTCCTTTCCCATAAGGAATGGTGAAATGATCTTGAGTGAATCATCAAGGGAAGGACCATCTCTCAAGATAAGTCTGCATGTGGTGCAGCCCTGCAGGAAATCTTCAGCCTTCCTAACTCATGGGGAGATTGTCCCTTTCCACTGTTGGGAAATCAGGGTATTTTTGTTATTTATTTCTTTATTGATTTTAAAGGAGCCAGTGAGTTCTTGAAAAACATTTCAGTTCTCTCATCTTCAAGGTAACAATGAAGTCACTTACGTATTACTTAGGCAGGATAATAGAAGTGAGTGAACATTGTACTAGCTGTGATTCTTTAGCTGAGATGTTTTAACCCTTCTAAACCTGTTTTCTTTTTCTGTAAAATGAGTTCTGTTAGAGCCAGATGACAGGTTGGAAAGCAAATGCCTATCTAGACAGGTATCAAGGGTGATTGCAGAAACTGGAGCTTACCTGCCCCAAGGGGAGCCGCTGCTCCTCTCCTGTCAATTGGTGCCCTGTGGAATGCACACACTTGGGGTTGCCAGATTTCAGATTTTTCAAAACAAAATTAGGGATCAGATTTCTTTGTGACATTCGTTGTTTTTTAAATATGGGATACAGTGTTACATTTTATGAAGACGCTGAGCAAGATGATGCTGGATAGTTCAAACAGAAGACCTAGGATGTACTACCGGGTAAATGGGGTAAAGCAGGGCTTTAGGATGTGTATATGAATTCTCCCTTGTTGACAGGCAGGATTGGGAATGAGCTCCCAGGTGATGCAATGCTGCTTCTTAGAGTAGCAAGGCAGCTAGATGATCTCTCGAGTAGGTGTCCTTCACCTCTAACAGCTGGTGATGATACTGAAATTCTTTAACTTCATCGGACTAACCTACACTGGACTTGCATCTTAAAGTCTGTTCTTCACCCACCTAGACCGACATTCCTCTTCTCTGTCCTTCCGTATCACACCTCTGTCACACTAACTTCCTGAATTCCCTTTGACCTTAAAGTAATTATAGTCTCTTTGGGTCATTTTGGATGCTTGGCACTGCTGGATATTACAGATGACATATATGATATAGGGGCATCCCAGGTTTTTCCAGGATGATTGCATGGGAGCTATCATAGGATGATATGAGAAGAGCAGAGTTTGCAAAATGGGAAAACTGAACATAGAATAGGAAATGGTGGTCACATCAGGTTTTAAGTTTTAGGTTTTTCTTGATAAGACGCAGGTTTTAGGTTTTTCCTGATAAGAGCCCCATAAATTAGGTTGTTCTGGTGATAGGGGCACAAATTTATTCACTCAGCCACTTAATAAGAATTTATTCTTTGTGATGTGCCAGGTAGTATTCTTCTGGGTAGGGATGTAACAGAAAGCAAGGCAAAATTCCCTTCTCTAATGGAGCTACATTCCAGTGAGAGAAGCAGATAAGAAACCAGGAAGCAAACAAGTAATACAGTGTCAGACAGTAATAAGTGCTGTGAAGAAAAAAAAAAGTATCAGGGTTAGGGGATAGAGTTTACTGTGGGAGGACTGGGAGCTTCTCTGAGTGGTCACAGAAAGTGTCACCAGGAAGTGTGAAATTCCACTTCATGGTATCCAGATTTGTCATTGTCTGGCTTTAGCCTCACCTTCTACTTTCTACCTTATAGTTCATGACTCAGAAAAGCTGAGCCTCGTTCTGTTTTTCCTTCCTGTGCTTTTTCTGTCTGGCTGTTCCTTCTATCTGGACTGTCTTCCTTCCCTGGTTACTTCCCTCGTCTGGTTAGCTTCTACTCATCCCTGTAGGCTCCACTTGGGTGTCTCTTCCGCTAAAGCATGCCCTGAGCTGCCATTATACCCTGACCCTCACTGGGACTGCTAGTGGTTATCCTTTAACCTCAGCAATCCGTTAATGCCTTCTGCACTACCTTTCATTGCATTCTCAGTTTCTATGCAATTGTCTCTATCAATTGGAACAGACCGGCTCAAAGGGGTTTAAATAATGAGGAAAAAATCTAGACTCTTGCTGCTGGGAATGCACAGGTTGATTGGGCTGCAAGGCTGAGCTAGTCTGGCTCAGTTTCTCTGTGATTCTCTTGCCCTGCCATCCTCTAGGTGCTGGCTTCATCTCCAAGTTGGAAATGAGATGACTGTAATCATTTTACTATATCCAGTGGCCAGAGAAAGAGAGAGCAGACTTTCCCTCTTTATCTCATTGAACTCTTAGAGGTTATGTGGCTGCTTCTGAGTCAGTCTTTTAATGGGGAAGGCTGGGTGCTGACCGTCTCAGGCCTGGGTTCCTGCACTAATCCCTGGCAAGGCTAAGGGGTTCCCCTTAGAACCATCATGCACGGGCTTTAAACCAGGAATGGGGTCACCTTGTCCTGGGACACATAACTAGCAGAGGGCAGGTAACTGAACAAGAGCAGGGGTCTGTTAATAAGGAGGAAGGGGCTACAGATGCTGAAGAAGCTATCAACGCTGTCTTTTGCTATGTTTGAGTCCAACATTAGATGAATCTCCTTGAGGACAATGATACTGCCTTTTTCATCTCTGTACTCCCAATACTTGGCACACTGTCTAACATATAGCAGGCATTCAAGAAAAACTTGTTGAATGACTAAGTTATAAGGACATTAAAATGTAAGTTAGTTAGAAGGAAGACAACCTTAAGAGAAAAGTCACATTTTGGCCAAATGAAGAAAATCCATGTACATTTCGCAGCACTTTATTCCCTACCTCATGGCTAATCCTGCCCTTTGTTTATTCCAGATGATGCATGTCCTTTTAACTGTAGAAATGTCCTTGTCAATCATTAAAATTAAGTAAGTATCTACTGGACAAAGGTTTGAAGGACAATAAGTCATTGAAAAATGTAGACTGATCAGCAAGTGGACAGCATATGAAGCTGTGGCCTCCACCTCCTGGTGGGTGCTGTTGATGGCCATAAATCAAAGTAAATGCTGAAGGCAGAGATTCACTGAGTTCAGATACTATCCAAATGTTCTAAAACCATTGGGTGAATGATCCCTGGAAACTTAAATCACCGTATTGAAAGTCCTTCAGGGGACAACAACATTTAGACTTAATTAATATGACTTCTGGCACTCTGCCACATTACTCAGGACTGCAGGATCATGGTGGGACTCTGCACTGACCTCTTCTAGTCAGTCATCTTCCTGTATGTGCATCCTTTGGTGACAAGATGCATGAACCCAACTGGAACCAGCTGAAGATTCTGGAGTTGCTCTCAGCATCAACTAAAAGACGAAATCCAGGCCTTGGGAAGGAAAGGCAAATCCAGCACCTCAAAAACTAGACTGAGAGACCTGAACTCCACCAAGATTTACTCGCTGTGACTCTTGGCTTTTTTCCTTTTGTTTCGGAGTGCTGGTCTCTCCCACTGTTTCTACAGATGATGTTGCAGCTCTTTGCTTTGCTTCTTCTGAACTTGGTCTCCAGAGGCAGACACTCACAGGAAATATTGTGATTGGCAAAACCTTGGGTGACATCCACACAATTTGGACCATGGCCATGAGCTCAGGTCCAATTACTGGACCAGCTTGGGTTAGAGATCTTCTCTCAGACCAGTGACACACCAGTGGTTAATGTGCTAACTTCACGCATCTCTTGTTTACAGCAAGGGTGCACAGACCCCGGAGTCTCTTAGCTGCGCGACCTTGGACAAGTTGTTTAACTCTTTGTGCCCAAGGTCGCTTATCTGCAAAGGAAAATAATATTATATGGACATTTTATATATATGTGTGTGTATATATATTTATATATGTATGAATAGATACTGTTCATTAGATCTCACAATGCCACAATGTCTATATCATTATTATTCCCATCGTTTAGAACAGTGCCTGAGATATAGTAAGCACTGTATAAGTCTCAGCTTACTGATTAGCTATTAATTTAATGAGAGCTGGAAAGAGTGTTTCGCCAAAAGAAGTGTGGGCCTTAGGTTGCTACTTGACCTTGTCTATTTCTCCTAATTATAATGTTGAAATTGTGGCCCAGACGAGTGGCCCTGTCTATTAGGCTCAGCTACTTGCTACTGGATTCCCCTGATGCTGGCCAGATTTAAATGCAGAAAGACCCAATCCTGGGTCATCTAAACCACTCTGATAGGGCATTGCCAATCCTGCTGACCAAGGTCAAGCTTGGCATGTGGGGCCTGTGCCTGCATGGGGGGCCAAATGCCCTCTTGATTCTTCATGTCATTGCATTCGTGGGCTCAAAAATGCAAGCCTGGGCTTAAATGCAGTTTGTCATTCCCCAGAATGATGCATCAGTGTGTACTCTGAAAGGCCTTGTTGCCACCTGTCCCTGGCCTGAAGGGTCAAGATTAAGGAAAAATATGAAAAATATCTTGTTATGTTTGGTTTGTCTTTGACTTGGGAATCACTGTAATTAGGACCACCTAGCGTCAGCCAGAGGACTTATTCACGCCTTATAAACACTACCAACAGAATTAGAAGAACAAATTTGCTTGGCAAGCACACGTTAAAACATGATGTCTTTGGTTGATAGAAAAATCTGACAAATCCTGTTTCTATTTTCCAAAAGAGTGAGCAGTCTTATGAGAGAGTCTTTTGGATCAGAAGACTGTGTATCTTTAAAAACATATATGGAACTGTGGCACCCCTGACGCCCCTGAGCTTACAAAATCTCCAGTGGTTCCCATTGCTCTTAGAGTACAATTTGCAGTCCTTATCAGGGATTATAAGACCCCTGATCTGCATTCTTTAATATAGTGGCCTCTGAGCACATGTCACTATTTAAATTAAATGCAGTTACAATTAAAAGTTTAGTTCATTATTTTCATTGGCCTCATTTTAGGTGCTGAATAGATGCATCCATATGAGGCAGCATAGATATAGAACATTGCCATAATTCCAGAAATTTCACCATCTCTCATTTTCTCCAGTGCACAAAACTTTTTCCCACGATTACACATTTCTCCCTTCTTCCCTCTTCGCCTCTCTAACTCATCAGGTTTCAGGTTAAATGTTACCTTCTCAGAGAGACTTTTCTCGATCCCTCTCTCTAAATTAGGTTCCCCAATTAGTCTTTCTCATAGCAGCCTGTCCTTTACTTTCATGCTACTTAAGATTTATAGCTCTTTAGGTATTTTTGTGGGAAATGCCTGACTTCCCCTGTAAGCTCATGAGGACAGTCATATGTCAGTACTTTAACCTCACTGTCCAACATACAGCAGGCGCTCAATCAATATTTTTTGAATGAACGCATGATTACATGGGTTCTCCTATGTGCCACCCTCACATGACACATTCTTTTTCGTTTTCAGAGGAGACAGAAAACTTAATTTTCACTTCCCACATATATTTTCTTCCTCCCCTTACTCTGCTATAGGTCACACTTAAAATTCCCTTGCAATCTGCTCTTCCAAGCTAGCCCATCAGAGTCTCTCTCTGTGCCATGTCTGTGCCATAACCATGTTAATGGGATGTACAGTTTCCCTGGAAAAAAGGAATGTATGTTGGCAGAGTAAACTAAACTTTTTTGTTCAAGGTCTATGGTTTGTTTATTTTTCATAATTCTAATTGACAGGGTAAGCTATTTTAATTTTCCTGTATCTATGTAATTAATATGTCCACTTTAGAAATCAATTATCCTTGATAATTACCATTGGTGCTGTGGCTATAAACTGAACGCCAGTCTTGCTAACAAACTGAGTAAGACGTAATTTCTTGTTGTTCAAAGAGATGATAAACTCTAATCAGCAGCAAATTCAATCAAAACTTACTGACTTTAGTTGAAATCGCATTAGACTTTGTAAAAAATAGGATAATTATGCTCATCTTGTAAGTTGCAGGTATTGTAACAACTCTAAAACATGGGCCTATTTGAATAAATGCTTATATTTGCTGGCTGTATGCAAGCAGATGCAGAAACGTGTAATCTGCATAAGTAAATCAGGAGACTATTTTTTCCCCTCATAGCTCTTTAGTTCTATGAGATTCAATTATTTCAATTTTTTTTTTTTTTTTAATGGGCTCAGGGTAACGAGGTAAGCAGGTGTCAGTGTGCTGGCCACTGAAACAGGACAGCCCCTGGTACAGATTTGTCACATAGGGTTACTTTTAAAAATCCCCCTTGATTATTTAGAGATAAACTTAATAGGGGTTAAGATAATGACTCCTGGAGGTGTGCTGGCTGGGGTCAAGTCCCAGCTCCACTGCTCAGAACTGTGAGTCTCAGTCAAGTATAGGGAGAATGTTGGTGCTCTGGCCAATCCCTCTGAGTCCCTCTTAGTGGATTCTCTGGGATGACACTTAACCCAATGACTGAAGAGCACAGGAATACAGAGGGCTCAGTTCTATCATATTGTGATATCATAAGAAATAGAGATTTGGTCTCTGTCCCTGGTTCCTGGCACAAAGCTCGTAAAACCCTTGGAATCTCCAGAATGATGAGGGTGCTTTGTTTGCTGATGAGATGACTGATGGCTGGGGGTCTCTAGGTAGCTTCAGGATGCAGGCTGGTCACACAAAAGACCCGGACATGATTAGAATGTTGGGACTTTCAGCCCCATCCCCTTCCCAAACCTCCAGGGAAGGGAGGGAGTTTGAAGGTTCAATTGATCACCTTTAATCGATCATGCCAATGGAATGAGGCCTCCATGAAAACCCGGAAGGTCCAGGTTCGGAGAGTTTCCTGGTTGTGGAACATGTAGCGGTTCCGTGCTTCTTCCCACGTGCTTTGCCCTATCTCTTCATCCGGTTGTTCATCTGTACTCTCTCTGTGTGTGTGTGTGTGTGTGTGTGTGTGTGTGTGTGTGTGTGAGAGAGAGAGAGAGAGAGAGAGAGAGAGAAAGTGAGAGAGAGAGAGAGATGGAGGGAGGTGGTCTCCCTGGGTTGCACAGGCTAGAGTGCAGTGGTACAATCAACTCACTGTAGCCTCGCGCTCCTGGGATCAAGTGATCTTCCCACCTCAGCCTCCTGAGTTGCTAGAACTACAAGCATGAACCACCATTCCTGGAAGAGTGGTTTTTTTTTCTTTTTTATAGAGACGAGGGTCTTGCAATGTTCCCTAGGCTGGTCTTGAACTTCTGGCCTCAAGAAATCCTCCTCCTGATCCTCCTGCCTCAGCCTCCCAACGTGTTGGGATTACAGGTGTGAGCCACCACACATCTGTATCATTTGTAATATACTTTACAATAAATAGGTAAATGTGTAAGCTATTTCTCTGAGTTCTGCGAGTCCCTCTAGGAAACTGCTGATTTGGCTGGTTGATCAGAAGCACAGCTCACATCCTGGGGCTTGGAATTAGCATCTGAAGTTGGGGGAAGTCTGTGAGGCTGGACCCTTAACCCACGGAATCTGTTGCTCACTCCAGGTACACAGTGTCAGATTTAAATCAAACTTAATGATGCCTGGCTGGTATCTGCTAGAGAATTGCTTGATTGGTATGTGGGGAAAAATCTACACACACATTTAGGTAACGAAAGGTGAATTGTTTCATGTTATGCTGACTGTGTGAAAATAGGAAAAACAATTTGTGATTTTCTTTCAGAATTCTCCTGTCTTGAGTTGGCACAACTCTGAGAGCATTTACACTCCAGAGCTCCCTGAAGGATCAGGCGGATGCTACCCCACGTAAAACTTTGGTGGATTTCTTACCTTTTGCTTATCTTCCTCCCTTTTCCTGTCCAACTCACCCCAACACCTGTGCTGTCTGTGCTGGCTCTCCCAGAGGCATTTCCTTGAGAAGTCATTTGCATACAATTTTTTTTTGAGATACAGTCTCGCTGTGTTGCCCAGACTGGAGTGCAGTGGCGCAATCTTGGCTCACTGCAACCTCTGCCTCCAGGGTTCAAGCAATTCTACTGTCTCAGCTTCCTGAGTAGCTGGGACAACAGGTGCATGCCATCATTCCTGGCTAATTTTTTCTATTTTTAGTAGTGACGGAGTTTCACCGTGTTGGTCAGACTGGTTCGAACTGCTGACCTCATGTGATCCACCTGCCTCAGCCTCCCCAAATGCTGGGATTACAAATGTGAGCCACTGCGCCCGGTTTTGCACGCGAATCTTTGTCTCAGGGACTTTTGTTGAGGAGTCTGACCAAATACAGCAAGTTTCTTAAATGTCTGCACTTCATTTTTCTTTTCTGTCATTTGGGAACAATGATAGGACTTCAGTCATGGGGTTGGTGTGGGCTAATTCAACATGAAGCTATGTGTGGTGGGCCCTACATAGAAATTAGATATTATTAGTAGCATGATTACAGCTTTATGAACTAACAATAATGTCCTAATTCATTATTGGACATTAATGTCCTAATACATATTATTCTATTGTATGTAATACTGTATTGTAATGCAATATTGCAATATTCAGTACTATATTATGTATCATACAATGATATGTACACTTTGCTAAAGTAATACAGTGCAGTGTGGCTTAGTGAAATGAACTGAGGTAACACACTTGGATTTAAATTTTGGCTCTGCTGTTGACTCTGTGCCCTTTAGAAAGCTTTTCCTAACCTCTCTGAATCTCCATTTCCTCATCTGTGAAACTGGGGATATAAACATGCTACGTACACCTGATTTGGTGGTTGTGAGGATTTGAAGAGAGAATGCTGGTCATAGGAGCAGCATGATGCCTGGCTCACAGTAGGCGCTTGATCAATGGCAGCTCCTGCGATTACTCTTATTGTTAATACACCTTGCAAAGCAACTATCATCAGATTCAATGCAACTCACAGTTATTAACAGCAATAATAGCGAGGAATATTTGCCAGCATGCCCTCACTGACTCTGATCCATGTAACTACTGTGAGTGTAGGGCTGGGCGGGGATTGTGTGCCAAAAAGGCAGATAACACAACTGAGGCTCATGATGAGTTAATTACTCGGGAGAATTAAAGTCGCTGATTTGGCACAAATGCAGAACAAAAACCCAGAGTTAGTCCGTATTCTGTTCTGTGTCTGCTGTACCATGCTTCCCTGTGTGTGAAAACATTAGGAAAGTTTATGGAGAGGAGGGAGTGAAGACAGAAGAGCTGTCCCCAGATATTTGAAAGACAGGAGTGCTGTGGCATGGTAGTTATGAATGACGAGGGCCTCAGTGGCCAGATGACCTGGTGTTTGAATTCAGCTCTACCCCTTTCTGTGTGACTTGGGACAGCTCACAACCTCTGTGCTCTGCTTCCTCACCTGTAAAATGAGACATTGCTGGAACTTTCCATATAGTGTTGTGAAGATTAAATAGATGTGTCTGAGGCAGGATGGACTTATCCATTAGACATTGTAGGCACATGCCTAGGGGCTCACAAAACTTGTAGGT
>NW_012116088.1:3376262-3444178 GCF_000951035.1 Colobus angolensis palliatus | reverse complement strand
TGGACGTGGTAGTGGGTGCCTGTAGTCCCAGCTACTCGGGAGGCTGAGGCAGGAGAATTGCTTGAATTTGGGAGGCAGAGGTTGCAGTGAGCCGAGATTGAGCCATGGCACTCCAGCCTGGTGACACGGTGAGACTCTGTCTCAAAAACAAACAAACAAACAAACAAAAATCAAAGAAATCACTGGATCAATAATATTTATTGTCTTGGCAATCGTAGCATCCTCGTGGAGGGAAAGGAAAGGGGCTAGACAATTTTCAGCCTCACAAGCAAAAACCTTCACGAAGATTCTTTCCCATGTTTCATAATAAGCCTGTGCCAAAGGCACCAGGATTTCAATTTTACAGACGAGGACACTGGGACTTAGGAGGCACAGGTGGGGTATGTTGCAATCCACCTAAATCCCTGGGTCCCAAGCCCATCCTCCTGCTGTGTGGCCACTCCCCGGCTCTTGCCTGGTGCTTACCGTTTAGTCTTTGTAGACTCCCGTGGACACCCCTTGCAAACTCAGGAAACCCTGTCTCCAAGCCATGCACACACATTCCTAAAAGTGTCTCATAATTTAGCCTTTTATCCTTCATCAGGACTTGTCAAACTCCTGGTCTTAAGAGGCAAAGCAAAACTGGCTTTCTGCTAGGTCATTTTTGCAGAGCAGCATGTGTTTTCTGTACATCATTGGTTTTCTAGCACTTTCTGGCTGCTCACAGAATTCTTTCTGTCATTCCTCTTTAAGATTCCACTTTAACTTCTCCTATGGTGAAAAATCTTGCTTTTAAAAGTCACAGAAAAAAATACCCTATTCTGATATGGCCGTGATTTAAAATTAAAGGAATTATTTGCCAAGCTCCTGTTGGAAAGAGATGAATGCTCTCATGCTCTACGTGTGGTTCTGTTCCCTGATACAACAACTTTGCACAGGAATTATGAAACCCCCTTAAACTTTGTCATTAATTATACTTTCAGAAACCTATCTTAAAAATAATAGTTTCAAAAGTAGAAAGAATTTCATGAGTAAAGAGACTCACTACTGTGTTGTTTTTGGTGGAGGTAATAAAAAGGGGAACAATTTAACTGTCTGAAAACTAGATATAATGTGTCTACTAATGAATATTATGAAACTATTAAAAATAATTTTTATGGAAGTTTCAACTTTCATGTGAAAAACTGAATATATGTATTTACATAATTTCTTCTCCAAATCTCACTAAAATGATAGTAAAGGGATTTAAACAAGCTTAAGACCATATAGTCCAAGAGAATGAGACAGGAGACTAAAGCAGATGAGAGATGGCAGCACCGCTTAAAAAGCTGGACAGCAAGTTGACTGTTGGTAATGAGTTATGTGGCTGAGAAAGCTGAGCCCTAAGTGCCCACTGGGATGAAGATAAGAAGGAAACAGATCCAATTTAGAGAGCCCTGGAAGGCCTCAGGGACTCAAGGCATCAGGCAGCATCGAGGGGAAAGAATGTGTGGAGCTGAAAGCAAGGAGTGTGGGTGAGTTTTCGTGGAAGCAGTAAGTCTGCATCTTTTCCTCAAATAGGCAATTCTCCTGAATCACCTTTGCATAAGATTGGAGGTTTACTCTCAGTAAAAATTAAACCAGACAAATTCCAGATTTGGGGACCTGAGACATAAAATAGGAACAGAGAGGAGCCTCATCAGAAAGAAAGAAAAAGAGACTGAGTGGGAGTTAACTAACATACTGTACTGTGAAAATCTCAGCCTCCTGTTCCCAACTGTGCAAGGAATGCTAGCAGGGCAGCTCGTACATAGCGCCTGACGGGACATTGAAGAATTCTCTAGGTAGAAACTAGGCAGTCCCTCTCTTCCCCAAATCTGCAGATTTTGATAGTTGGGGGAATCGTACATAATGACCAGGTCCAAGTCCTGTCACTGTATGGTGAAGTTCACTACTTGGTAAGCCCGGCCCATATGCAGAAGGTCCAACTGGCTTTTTAATGTTCCATCCTCAAATAAGAACAGATGGGTGAGGATCACCTGACATTTGCAGAAAGCATATAATATGAAAGGACACACTATGAAGATTTTTCTAAATGACCTTTATCGAGTCATATTTGAATGAAATTTCAAAACACTGGAGATAAAGAAAGGATACTTAAATCTCCCAAAGATGAAAAAAGTGCTCAGGCAGTACATCGGGGATCAGAATGACATTAGACTTCTCAATAGCAACACTTGAAGCTAGGTGACAAAAGAGTAACTTTAAATTCAGAGTGGAAATGAATTTCATTCCAGAATTCCGTATCTATAAAATACTTATTAAAATGTGGTGCTGGAATAAAGCCATTTTCAGGTGTGCAAGTTCTCAGTGATCTTACTTCTCCTACTCCCTTTCTGAGAAGAAAGTGATTCACAACAAAAAAGGAATAAGACAAGAAGTTGGGGGGTGTGAAATTCTGGAAAGGGTCAGTTACACAGTAGAGCAATGATATAGTTTGGATATTTGTCCCTGCCCAAATTTCATGTTGAATATCATCCCCGATATTGGAGGTGGGACCTGGTGGGAGGTGATTGGCTTGTGGCAGTGGATTTCTCATGAATGGTTTAGCACCATCCCCTAGGTGCTGTCCTCTGGAGAGTGAGTTCTTGTGAGATCTGGCCATTTAAAAGTACCTGGCACCTGTCCCCCTCTCTCTTGCTCCTGCTCTGGCCGTGTGACATGCCTGCTCCCCCTTCACCTTCTGCCATGATTGTAAGCTTTCTGAGTCCTCCCTAGAAGCTGACTAGATGCCAGCACCATGCTTCCTGTAAAGCCTGCAAAACCATGAGCCAATTAAATCTCTTTATTTACGTTATCCAGTCTCAGATATCTCTTTATAGCAATGCAAGAATGGCCTAATACAAGCAGGGAGAGGATTCATAGGGTGATGGAGAAGAGACATGCAGGGAGGACAGTTTTGCAGCCATCTTAGCCAGCTCCTGGTCTATATTGGGACCAAAGGTCAGAGAGCTGCAGAGGAGGGTCACCAATATAAATACAACTGACAGCTGTGTGGTATTCAGAGGGTTTGAAAGAGCATTTGTGATGGGTGCATAGGAAATTAAGCAAATTAAATACGAGGTAACTATTAACTTGAAGGAGAATAAAAAGTTTCAGAAAGGAGAGCTAAGGAATTACAAATAACGTTTATACAGAATCAGTCAGATAAACACTAATACATAGCAGAACAAATATCTCTCTATATCTACATTGGAGAGATGAAGGGAGGGGAGGATGTGTGTGCGTGTGTTAATGTGTGTGTAAAGAGAATGAGAGCTAAAGTTCTAGAAGGAAGGTAATGTGCAAACCTGCGAAATTAAGAAATAGTAGGTAAGCATTATAAGAGGCTGCTGTTCATCCTCCAATATCAGTTTCCCTCTGAAGATTTATCAAATGCACATGTGCAAAGGCCTGGAGCTCCAAACTGGTACAGAAGCTGTAGGATCTTACTGTGGCCTTAGATGATGAACATATCGCAAAAGATTACAAGATATTTTGTGAATGTCTACACAGCTGACGGTCTCCTGTGGATTGAGGGAGAAGGTGTCCCAATGATGACTACGGTGTTGAGAAATCAACACTATGTATAGGGAATTCCGAGATATATTTTTATTTGATATGGCAAAATGAGATAATGTGATCTTTCATGAATTTCAGTAATATGATGGAAATCAGACTCATGAAAAAAAGTAATCACAGCATTCAGAGGGAGAGCTGTAATAGAATAAAACAAGGAGCACTGCAGAGGCAAAGAGGAAGAGCCCAGCCCATCCTTGGAGTCCAGTGATTTATACACAATACTTCAAGCCCCAGCTTGGAAAATGCCAATCTTCAAATTCCAGGGAATGCCATTGTTATGCCATGAAGTAATGAGGTGAAAATAAATAGTCTCAAGAGAAGTTCAGATAAATGAATGGGGGTCATGCTAGAGATGAGCATTTTGAGAGGAAATTGAAGATGTTTAGAACACCCTTTGTTGGGATAGGTTCACAAAAGTGAACTTCCTAGGTATGTGCTCTTGTCTTTTAAATTAGGCAGTCAAATGGAAACCTTCTGAAAAATTAGCCCTTGTTGCTACTATGAGTTGAAAATGCAGAATGTCACCCACTGTGTGCCCTAGAATCACAGACTTAGGGTTACAAGAGGCCTTAGGTGTTCCTTGCAGACTGGCCAGGCTCCAGTGAGTTAGTAGCTTCACTTTGGACTAAGTTAATTATATTATTTTGTGTGTGTGTGTGTGTGTGTGTGTGTGTGTATGTATTAGTCCATTCTCACACTGCTATGAAGAAATAAATGAGACTGGGTAATTCATAAAGGAAAGAGGTTTAATTGACTCACAGTTCCATAGGGCTGGGGAGGCCTCAGGAAACTTACAATCGGGGTGAAAGGGGAAGGAAACACTTCTTTCTTCACATGGTGGCAGGACAGAGGAATGCAGAGCGAAGTGGCAAAAACCCCTTATAAAACAATCAGATCTTGTGAGAACTCACTCACTATCATGAGAACAGCATGGGAGAACTGCCCCCATAACCTAATCATCTCCCACAAGGTCTCTCCTACGATACGTGGGGATTATGGGAACTACAATTCAAGATGAGATTTGGGTGGGGGCACAGCCAAATCATATCAGTGTGTGTGTGTGTGTGTGTGTTTATGTGTGTGTGTCTACATATATATATATACATGTCATATATATATCATATATAGTATTACACTACCTGTGTTACATAAAATATAGTATTACATATTACACTAGAAGTCTCTCCTACTGGAACCCCTTGTGAGCAGGAATGTTCTTATCATCTGTTAATTAGTTCCAGATTGTCAAGCAGAAACATGAACTGTAAAAATGGGTCTTTGGTAACCTCACTCTGACATACTCTGCTCTCCTAGCCCAGACATGAGGAGTCTAGGTGTTTAGGGATGTCCCTCTGGAAAATAGATGTGTTGAAGGGGAAGGCTTCAGTAATGAAAATAAAGCTGAAGATGAGTAAACTATGTCCTGTAAAATGGATGATCTAGATCCATACTACTTTTGTGTGGATTTCCCTTTGCCATACCGTGACCTGTGGTGATGTCTCCTTAGAGGTTTCTGTTTAGTGTCAGCTGTGCTAGGGTCATCAAGAAAAGTACCAAATGGCTCTGATGAAACCTCTAACTTTGCCAGTAAGAAAAGTAAGGCATAGAAGGAGTAAGTGTTTTTCATGGTCACCCAGAGCTGACAAGAACAAAGTCTTTCTCCTGCCTGTTCAATCTTCAAATTATGAGGTTCCTTATAGTTTGAGATAAATAGATCTTTTACCATGAAGCTCTAGTGCTTCTGAAGCTATAGTCTGAGAACATTCTCCATCATAGCCAATTCATTCAGTCAATGGTTGTCTTGGTTAATACTGTAGCCTATCTGATTGTCATAATTTACATAAAATATTAAATCAACCAAAAAACCCCAGATCATTTATGTTGTGGTCTAGTCACATGCATGAACATAAAACTCAATCTTGTGACCATGAATATGAATAAAGACAATTTTCCTTTTGGAGGGGCATCCTAGCATCAGAGGATGTCCATTTTCCTGGAACACCTCCAAAAGCACCTGCCGTTAAAGTAGGGGTTAGCAAACTGTGGCTCATGGACCAAATTCATCCCACTGCCTGGTTTTGTGAATAAAGTTTTATTGGAACACAACCACTGCCACCCATTCTTTTACATGTAGCTCCTTTCACAAATGACAGAGTTGAGTAGTTATGGCAGGGACTAAAATATTTATTACATGACCTTTACAGAAGATGTTTGCCAACCCCTGTATTAGAGCATGCTTTCTTGTTAGGAAGCCTGGGTACCCCTCTAATGTTGACTGATTTTAAATTGACTACAGTCTCTTTTCAATGTTACCTCTCTGACTACAGAAACATCAAGGAGAAAAAAAAGCCATCATGAACAGAAGTTTTCAAGTATGACTGAGCAGAATTACCTGGGAAACATTTACAATAGAAATTTCTGGACCCATTCCCAGAGATCATGATTCAGTAGGTCTGGAGTAGGGCCTGGGAAACTTACTTTGATACAAATGATTCTGGTGCACAGCCAGGAGCGAGAAACTTGAGGAAAGCACTTGGAAGCTGGAAATCAAACAAGCAGGAAGTGAATTCTGATTCAGTCTTGCTGTGTTAACTTGGGTGAAGTGCTTCATCGAGCCTTAGTTGTCTCATCTGTAAAGTGGAAATAACAGTTTTTCCTTCTGAGGACCAAAGAAGACAATGGTTATAAAATGCCCAGCACTGTGTTTGCACAGAGTAGGCACTTGGCTAATGGTCTCTTCTTTCCTTCACTGGAGAATCCAGTGCCTTGGAAAGCACACCTGTTTGATTTTCTTCATTTTGTCTGTGTATTATGTTTCCACTTCTGTTTATGTTATTTTTGCTCTTGTCAAACTATTCCCCAATCCACAAGTCCTTCTCCATGTATATTAAAACTAGAGGTGTTTAATTTTTTTTTCTTTTTTACAAATTTGTTTCTCTGGGAAGTACCCAGAGAGTTGAATGACCCTAACTGGGTTGTTAGCCATATGATTGCCAATGGTTTTGATTAATTCTGCAAAATATAATTAAGGCCAAGTTTTTAAATAGCGATTTTCTTAAAAACCTGGATATAAGATGATAGACTTTATACATTCAGAAGACAATCCATTGGACAAATTGAGATGAAGTTTAGTGAGAATCTCTTTCTTTCGAAATGGAAATACGTGGTATTAGTTTTTATTTCAGTGTTTTGTAGAAATGAGCAGTGAATCCATCAAGTTCTGGGCTTTTGATGAGACACTGTCTATTACGCTTCAATCTCATTCCTCATTATTAGTTTCTTCAAGTTTTTCTATTTCTTCATGATCGATCTCAGAGTTTGCATGTGTCCAGGAATTCATCCATTTCTTCTAGGTTTTCCAACTTGTTGGTGCATAGTTGTTCCTAATAGTTTCTAAGGATTCTTTGTGTTTCAGTAGTCTCCGTTGTTAGTCTCCTTATTTGTTTCTAATTTCGTTTAGGTCTGAGCTCTGTTTTTCTTAATCTACCTAATGGTTTGTCAATTTTGTTTATCTTTTCAAAAAACCAACTTTTAGTTTTGCTGATCTTCTGTATTTTTTGTCTCAATTTCATTTATTTCCACTCTGATCTTTATTATTTCTTTTCCTTTACTAATTTTAAGTTGGTTTGTTCTTGCTTTTCTAGTTCCTTGAGGTGCAACATTAGATTATTTAGTTGAAGTCTCTCTACTTTTCGATATGACTGTTTATTGCTGTAAACTTCCCTCTTAGTGCTGCTTTTGCTGCATCCCATAGATTTTAGGATGTTGCGTTGCCATTTTTATTTGTTTCAGAAACTTAAAAATGTTCTTTCTTAATTTCTTTACTGACCCATTGATAATTCAGGGGCATATGGTTTATTTCCATGTGTTTGTATGTTTCCTGCTGTTCCTCTTGTTACTGATTTCTAGTTTTGTTCTGCTGTGGTCAGAAAAGAAATTGATATGATTCTTGGGATTTGTTGAGGCTTATTTTGTGGCTTAAGATATGGTCTATTCTGGAGAATGTTCCATGCGCTGATAAAAATAACGTGTACTGTCCAGCAGTTGGGTTATTTGTCCTGTAAATGTCAGTTGGGTCTATTTGGTCTAGTGTATGGTTTAACTCTTATGCTTCTTGGTTGATTTTCTGCCTCGGTCTCTTTCCCTTACCATCCTGACTGATTGAGAGTCAGCCATCTGTGAGTATTGGACACTGTTGACGTTTTGCTCACCTGTCCTCCTGCCCCCTCTGAGTTAACTGGCAGTCCCAGTAGACTTCCCAGCATGCTAACACCTTCCCGCCTCAAGCAGCAGATCATTCATCTGCTTCACCTGAGACCTTTCTCAGCGCCTTAGGTGCTTGTTCTCCAGGAGTCAAACACAACCTGGCAGTATGGGGTAGTGGATGATAACCCCAAGTCCCCTGTCTGCAGTGGGACAATGCTGTGGGGTGTTCTACTTGATTCCTCAGAGGGTCACCAGAGGGATTGAGTCCCAGTTGCTCAACATGTTTGTCTACTCTTTAACATACTCTTTACTGGCTTTTCTTTCTTCCCTGTCTCAGATTTCTCACTTCCTCACTCAGGACGTGTGGGATCATCTCCCAGATGAACTACTAGTTCCTAAGTCCTTGTCTGAAGGTGTGCTCTTGTGAAAATCAAAACTAAGACCAGTTTGGACCCAGGACATAACAGAGACCATGGTCTGGCTTTAAACAGGCAGTTTTAAATTTGCCTGTGCATTTCTAGCTTTAGCTTCTTTTTTTGCAAGGGGAGCTTAATTATTAGGATCACAGCTGAGGCTCAAGATATAAGAAAAATAAAAGCCTCTAAGCTCCAAGTTATGTCTATTCTGAATCTGTTGCACTTTGCTCACAGGTGAGCATCTGTAGGCTTCTCTTAGAACCTGCTTATTTTTTTTTCTTTGCATTGATATAACAAACTTGTCTAAATAACTCCTAAATTTATAAATGTTAAAAGCAGCAAATTATAGAAAATTCAGAGGTTGCTATTAGTACTGCTGCAAATATAGTTGTTACTAGCCTGCTGGTAAACAAGAAGACATAAATTGCTCACAGTAAAAAGTACAGTAGTTTATGACCATTAAGTGAAGGGATGTGTAATCCTACATACATATAGACTGCAAGGATTTTGTTCTATTTTAGCCTAGTACAATAACTGATTGTGATGGTTAATTTCATGTGTCAACCTCTCTGGGTCATGGTGCCCAGATACTTGGTCAAACATTATTCTAGATGTTTCTCTGATGTGTTTTTGAATTACATTTAAATCAGTAGATTTCAAGTAAAGCAGATTTCCCTCTATAATGTGAGCGGGCCTCATCCAATCAATTGAAGGCCTGAGTAGAAAAAAAAAAACAAACTGATCTCCTCTGAGCAACAGAGAATTCTGCAGCACCTGGCCTTTGTCTTGAGCTATATTGGCTTTTTTTCTGGGTCTTCAGCTTGCTGGCCCTCTTTGCAGATTTTGTACTTGCTAGCCTCTGTAATTGTGTGAGCAAATTCTTTAACATAAGTATCTTTCTCTATATATACATACACATTCTGTTGATTCTATTTCCCTGGAGAACCCTAATACACTGATATTTATGCTAATTTACCTCTTTATTCAGCACCTATTTATTGAGCACTTATTATGTGCCAAGTACCATTCTAGGAACTTGGAATGGATTATTAAACAATACAGGGTCTTACAGATGAAGACCATACCTTGGTGTGCTTTTATTCTAGTAGGTGAAGATAAATGGTAAAAAGTAAACATGAAGCATTAAATTATGTTCTAACATGCTAGAAGTGATAAGTGCTATAGAAAACAAAAGTGAAAGGAAGGCAGTGTGAGGAGGCATTGGGTCTTTAGAGAAGGTTGACATATAATCAATATATTGGGAAAGTAGATAACTGAAAGACTCACAAATGTGCAAACTGCTTTAAATTAAGCTTTTCACTTTGAGATAATTATAGATAAATGTGCTTTTGTAAGAAATAGCATAAAGAGATCCTGTGTACACTTTATCCAGTTCCCCGCTGTGGTAACATCTTGCAAATCTATACTAAAGATCACAACTGGCCTATTAACACAGGTGCAGTCAAGATACACAACAGGTGCATCACTGCAGGTATTTCTCCTCCTGCCTTTTTACAAGCACACACCGCTTCATTTCTTTCCTAACCATTACTATAATTTTGTCATTTTGAGGATCTTATATAAAAGGGCCTTATGGTGTGTAACCTTTCAGAATTGGTTTTTTTTCACTTGGCATAGATCCTTAACAATTCGTTCATGTCAATGAGTGTATCAATAATTCATTCCTTTTTATTGCTGAGTAGTATTCACGGTATTGATATACCACAGTTTGTCTCACCATTCACCCACTGAACAGCATCTGAGTTGTTTCCTGTTTGGGGCTTCCATGTACAATTTTTTATGTGAACACATGTTTTTATTACTTCATAATGAATGCCTAGCGGGTGCAGTTCCAGGGTCCTATGGTAGTTACATGTTTAGTTTTGTAAGAAACTGTCAAACTCTTCCAGAGTAGCTGTGCCATTTAAAATTCCCATCAGCAATGTATGAGTGATTCAGTTTCACTGCCTCCTCGCCAGCATTTGGTATTATAACTATTTTTAATTTCAATCATTCTGATAAGTGTGTAATGGTATCTCCTTGTGGTTTTCGTCTGTACTTGACCAATGGCTAATGATCTTCCACATCTTTTCATGTGCTTATTTGCCACCTGTATATCCTCTATAGTGAAATGTTTCTTCATGTCCTTTGCCCATTTTCTAATTAGATTGTGTAGGTGTTTTTTTGTTGTTGTTTGTTTGTTTGTTTAACTTCAGAGTTTGGAGAAATATCTACATATCTATATACTAGTCCTTTACTAGCTATGTGGTTTACAAATATGCTCTCCCAGTCTGTAGCTTGTTTTTTCATCCTTTTAACAGGATCTTTTGCAGAACAAAAGCTTTTACTTTTGACGGAATTCAGTTTACCAATTTTTCCTTTTATGGTTCATGCTTTTGCTGTCAAGTATAAGATCTCCTTGCCAAATCCTAAATCCTGAAGATTCTTGTCCTCTGTTTTTTCTTATAAGTTTTGTAGCTTTATGTTTTACATTTAAGTTTGTAATTTTGAATTAATGTTTGTATTAGGTGTGAAGCTTAGGTCAAGTTTCATTGTTTTTCCTATGGATTCAATTGCTTCAACACCATTTGTGAAAAGTCTCCACTTCTTTCATCGAATTGCTTTCGCGTAACTTTGTTGAAAATCAGACGGGGATATATTTGTGGACCTATTTCTGGATTTTCATTCCCTTCTATTGATCTATGTATCTATCCTTCCGCCAAGACCACACAATCTTAACTACTGTAGCTATAGAATATGTCTTGAAATCAGGAGGACTGATTCCTTCCACTTTATTATTTTGCAAAATGGTTTTAGCTATTTATTTCTTTGCTTTTCCATTTAAATTTTAGAATGAACCTATCTATGCCTACAAAAAATCTTGCTGGAGATTTTGTAGGAATTGCATTAAATGTGTGTATCAATTTGAAGAGAATTGACATTTATTGTGTTGCTTTCTTCAAATCACGAACTCAGCATGTCTCTCCATTTATTTTGATCTGTAATTTATTTCATCAGTGTTTTGTAGTTTTTAGTATAGAAGCCCTGTGTATGTTTTGTTAGATTTAAAACTAAGCATTTTTATTTTTCAATTGCAAATGGTATTGCCTTTTAATTTTTGGTGTCCATTGGGACAGTTTTAATTTCTTTATTTCCATTCTCATTTGTATGTTTTTTACTTCCATTATTGTTGTTGTTTGTTTTCACCTTACAGCACTGGCTAGAACTTCCATCCCTGTGTTGAATAAGAGTGATGAAAGTGGACACCGTTTCTCATCGGTGAATTCAATTCACTGATGAAATTCAATTGTTGAATTGAAGGGTGCGTGCCACCTTATTACTGTCAGGTGTGGGAAGAAGTTTCGCTTCCCTACTTGGCCTCCATTGACACCCAGTGCTGGGAGGTTCCTCATTACTGGTGAGTAAGGTGAGAGCTCCAGATCTTCACTGAGCTTCCACTGATACCTTCTGGACTGGAAAAGGTAGGAATACCTTCTTACTTCTCCCCACATAACCCCCACCAACATCGTGGTGGAGGGGTGGAGGGCCAGCCCCACTACCACGGGATTGTGTTGAAAATCCTAACTTTCCACTAAGCCTCCTCAGACACCAACTTAGTGTGGAGTGGGAGGTGCACCCAGTTACTTCCAAGTGGAGTGCTACTACCGCCCAGCAAAGATGAGGTTCCTATTTTTATATGCAGCCTCCTTTGATATCCCCGTCTCCCAGTGGGGAAATGGGGAGCCTCGTTACATCTCTGTTAGGGTAGAAATCTAGGCTTTCTACTGGACCTTTGCAAACATGAGTAGGGTACAGAATTTTCTGCTGTGTTTGGCTGGAAATGAGCTGCTATTTTGTGGAAATTTTCTGACTTGAACGATGGAAGCTTGTTTAGCTTGTTGGGTTGCCCTGTTCCTGGTCCTTTGGTGGAGGAAGCAGGCTTCTGTTGGGCTTTATTTTGCCTGTGCTAGCTCACATCTATGGGCTGCTGGCTTACTTAGGAACAGTTTGGAATATATGAGGCAAGGAGCTCGGGTCCTGAGTTCCCTAGCTGGCCTATCTTCTTCTCTCTACTTTTCATAGCCTTCTTTTATTTATTTTACCTATAACATCCAAAGTTTTAAGTATACTTAAGAGAAGGAATAGGAAAAAGCACATTCACTCCATCTTCTCCAAAGCTGAAGTCCTTCATAAGTTTTTTAAATCTTCTACAGCTAAAATGACTAAACTTTCAGTTATCTAGAAAACTTTCCTATCCAAAGTGACTCATCAAGGACAACTGTAAAATTTTGTTTCACCACCTGTGTTATTAAACTGGAGATTTCCCCCAGAGAGTAACATTTACTTTGCTTGGTATTCAGTTATAACTATCAGATATTTAAGGCTGAGTCACCTATTTCTAATAACCAAGGTGATTGCACCAAATAATTACATACATAACATATGAAAGGCAGTCCTCCAGCCAAGGGATCTATGGAACCACAGGTCTGTGGAACTAGAGAGAATGTGAAAATCATTAAATCCTTCTGCACCGAGGGGTGGATATCTGAGTTAGCAGAGCAGGAGTTGAAGGTGCAGGTTTTGACATTTTGGCATGGAGTTGGCTGAGCTCGAATTTCTACCCTGTGTTTGTAAGCTGGCTGGCTTTAGGCAACTTATTTTGCCTCAGTTTCTGTTATTTTTAAATGGAGATTATAATCATACATATTTCAGGGGGTTGAGGTATGCATTAAATGAGCGCATATGAAACACTTATAACAATTATTGGCACATATAACCATTCAATGAATATTACCTACCATAATTACTCATATAGTGTGATTTAGAGAGATTAGGAAAACTGCTTTCCACCTACTTTCCTGCCTATTTTTCATCAGTAGCTGGGTTTCAACCACTGAGTAATTACTTAGGTGAAGGTATGGGCCCTATTAAATGCAAATGTCAAAAGGTGTAATGTATTATTCTGAAGGCATCTATACCTTGTATTAGAGAGATATAGCTATTGCCTCGGCTGTGGATTTCAGAGACCCAAAATGACAGTGGCTTAAAGAAAGATGGAAGCTTGGTTTGCTCTTATCTGTAAGTTCAGGTGGTCTGGAAGTTCTGGTCTGCAAAATTGCCAGGGCCCAGGCAGCGTCTGTCTCATTGTTTTGCCATCTCTAACATGTTGTCCTTGTCTACATGGTGCTAGATGGCTCATCCTGTATCCATCGACCAAGCATCAGGATGGAGCAGAGACTAAGTGGGAAAGAATCTGCCTTCCTTTTAAGCACATGTCTCCAAAGAAGCCAGCATCACTCCCACTCACATCCCATTGGCCAGATATAGGTCACCTGGCCACATGTAGCTGCAAGTCAGGTTGGGCATGGATTTCTTCAAAGCAGTTGACTATGAGACTATCTAAAAATGCAGTTAATATGGAAGGAGAGTTTGGCCCACACTGCAGAGTGGATTAATGTATCTTCTACTGCCTACCTTAAAACCCGTGAAGAATCTTCCTGATTCAAGCCCTTTATCCTCACTCTGTCTTCTTATTTGCCTTGCATATAAATAGTACCTCCTCCTGCTCTCATCAAAAGCCAGCCATTACTGGGGCAACAGGGAGAAAAGTCAGTTGTCTCTGTTTTAGGCAAAAGCTCACCTTCTCTGTCATTCTTGGCTAACAATACTCACATAAGTTTGAAAACCTAGGTTATGCTGGCTTTGTGATATTGGAATAATAGCTAATAAATCTCCCTAACCCAGTGGTTTTCAACTGGGGTAATTTTGCTCCCCAGGGGTATTTAGCAATGTCTGTAGGCATTTTTTGTTGTCCCAATTGAGGGAGAGGGCTGTTTTAGTGGGTAGAAGCCAGGAATATGGCTAAATATCCTACAATGCACAGAATAGCACCAACTTATAAAACATTATCTGGTCTGAAAATATTAATAGTGTTCTGGCAGGTAAGTTCTGCTCTAAGCTTTAGTTTCTTTCCAGAAAACTGGGACAAAATAGCACCTGCTTCATAGGTTATATGTGAGGAGGCTCTGAACCGGCGCTCGTAAAGGATTTAGCCGAGTGCCTGGCCCATGGTGGGTTCCAGACAACCTCTGTCCTCAGGGACTCTTAATCTTCTCCTTGTTTTTTTCTGACTTCTCTGCACTCATCTTCTTGCATTCTTTATGATTGTTATTTTTAATTTCAGATTCAGAGGGTACATGTGCAAGTTTGCCACCTGGGTATATTGCATAATGCTGATGTTTGGGCTTCTAATGATCTTGCCACCCTGGTAGTGACCACAGTGCCCAATTGGCAGTTTTTCAGTCCTTTTCCACTCCCTGCCTCCCTCTGTTTGGAATCTCTAGTGCTTATTTTCCTATCTTTGTGTCTGTGTGTATCCAGAGTTTAGCTCCCACTTATAAGTGAGAACACATGGTATTTGGTTTTGTTTCTACATTACTTGGTTTAGTATAAATGGCCTCCAGCTGCATCCATGCTGCTGCAAAGGACATGATTTCATTCTTTTTATGGCTGCATAGTATACCATGGTGTGTATGTACCACATTTTCCTTATCCAGTTGCCACTTATGAGCACCTAGATTATTCTATGTCTTTGCTACTGTGATAGTGCTGGGATGAACATGTAAGTGCATGTCTTTTTGGAAGAACAATTTATTTTCCTTTGGGTAAATACTCAATAATGGAACTGCTGGGTCAAATGGTAGTTCTATTTTTAGTTATTTGAAAATGTCCAAACTGCTTTCCATGGTGGCTGAACTAATTTGCATTTTAACCAGCAGTGTATAAGGTCTTCTTGCAATCTTTAATTCATAGTATGTATGTTTCTTGGAAAGGGGAAATGAGGGAAATTACATTTTACTGTGGAACTGTTGGATACCAGAATTTTAACATAAATTATTTTAAGTAAACATCTCCAAACCATTTGAAGTTGGCATTACTCTCCCCAACTTGGAAATGGGCTAATGAGGCTCAGGGAGATCTCCCAACACCCCGTGAAAACAGAATTAATCAGTGGCTGAGCAGGGATTCGACATCATATGCGTTTGACCCCGATACGTGTGTTTTGGTTGCAAATTGACTTCTCCCAGTCCTGTAACTTGAAAATTCTAAAAGGGTAAAGAGGGCCAGGTGTGGTGGCTTATGCCTATAATCTCAGCACTTTGGGAGGCTGAGGCAGGTGGATCACCTAAGGTCAGGAACTTGAGACCAGCCTGGCCAACATGGTGAAACCCCCTCTCTACTAAAAATACAAAAATTAGCTAGGTGAGTGGTGGGTGCCTGTAATCTCAGCTACTCAGGAGAATCGCTTGAACCCTGGAGGTGGAGGTTGCTGTGAGCTGAGGTCACACTGTTGCACTCCAGCCTGGGCGACAAGAGCGAAACTCAGTCTCAAAAACTAATAACAATAAAATAAAATAAAATGGTAAAGAGAATCTGAAGCAACAGAATGCTCTGGGGGAAGTCAGGAGAGACTGTTGCAGGGAACAAGGATGCAGTCACACTTTTTCTTCAGGTTGGGCTTGCAAAAGCAGCATGTACTTCAACCTGTTTAGGAGCCTTGGCCACGTTATCTTGTTCCCACAAAATGGTAGGCAGTGTTATCCTCTTTTTTCCTTGTTGAATCCTAGGAATTGGGTTTATATTAGTATCCTAAGGATGTTGTAAGAAATTACCACAAACTGAGTGAACTCATGCGATAGAAATTTACTCTCTTCCAGTTCTGGATGCCAAAATTTGGAAATCAAGGTGTCAGTGGGGCCGTGTTCCCTCTGGAGGCTCTAGAGAAGAATCCTTCTTTGCCTCTTCTGGCAATTGACAATTGCAGGCAATTCTTGGCATCCCTTGGCTTGTGGCTTCATCACTCCCATCTCTGCCTCTGTCTTCACTGGCTTTCTTCCCTGTGCACCTGCATCTCTCCATCTCTGTATCTCTACATGGCCTTCTCAAAAGGACAGCAGCTATTGCATTTTTGGCTGACTTTAGTCCAGCATGACTTCCTCTTAACTTGATTACATCTGCAAAGACTATTTGCAAATGAAGGCACATTCACTGGTGCTGGGGGTTAGGACTTAAACGTAGCTCTTGGACACAATTCAATCCACGATGGGTCTAAACAATGTTTTATAATTGATATAAAAGCTAAACCATGTTTTCTTAAAACAACTAGAAACTTCTAACCCAGTGGCAACTTTGGGTGTGCAAGAGAGCTCAAAGCAAACTCTCAGTTTCCTGGCAAGACAGAAGGCCTCCACTGTGTCACCCTGTGCAGACTCCTCTGTGATACTGACATTATTGCAATACATGCAAAACACACAAAAAATCACCTTAGAGTTTGGGGAGGATGAGGATATTTAATGGCAGCAATATAAGTAATTTTTTTTTGCCTCTGCATATACTCTTTTAAATTAAAAGAATAAAAACAAAAATACAGATTGGGGTAAGGCCTCTTTAGTTTTTACAGGCAATATGAAAGGAGAAAACCTGTATGGCTTCTAGTCTTTATATGGTGCATTGGAACAGAAAGTCTTAATTATACCAATCCAGGAGACATCCTTTTCCACTGAACTATGTATTATATTTTCCCTTCAAGACAAAGATGAACGTTTATGCAATTAAAATAGACTGATTGAAAAAAAATCCGTGTCAGGCATAAACTCGGATTTATACTTTCAGGCTGAAATGACTGGGGGGCATTTAAAAACCTGCACAACTGAGCAAAAATGGTCTTTTTTCAGCATATATTTTGAACAGGAAAGAGGAGTTTGCTTTCCCCTGCATTCAGCAGCCCAGCTCCCCTCCTCACTAGTCCAGTGCAGAGCTGGGGCTGCTCCCTTGGGTCCTCATCAGCTTACTCAAACATGCTGTAAAATTGATCTGACAGCCCATGAAAGGGAGTTTAGAGGCAGGGAGGGAAGCACATGAGAGAGCTAAGATTTTGGTGACATGAAACTCTGTATTTTCAAGGCTATCGCCATGTTTGCCTGAGCATTAAGGGCTGTGACATTAGCAAGGCCCTCTGATCTTTGGGCTACAAAATTGTTGTGACAGCGGCCCTATGTGTGTGTGTGTGTGTGTGTGTGTGCCCGCCCGCATGTATGTTGAGGGGGATCTTTTGAGTCCAGAGCTTGAAAATACTTATTTGTAATAATGGGAAAGAAAGTTCTCTGTGATTGAGGGCTGAATCCTTTTGACATGAAGAGCAAAGACAATTAGCATTTGTTGATCATTTGCTCAATGACAGATGCTTTCATTTTTTTCTTTTAATTACCATGATAATCCTTGAGGTCTGTATTATTACCCCATTATACAGATTAGGACACAGAGACCAAGAAGGATATTTGACATATTTAACAATTGGGAAAACACACGCAGAGACGATTTAGAAGTACTCTGGTCGTAGGTCCTGGAGTTCCCCGGGAGCGAGTTAGGATGGCTGGGGCCATGGGAAGGTGCACCAAGGAATCTTGGGACAACAACTATTTATAATCACAAAAATGTTTCAACTGCCACCAGAGCAAACCAGGTGAATCGGTTCTGTTTGGGAGAAAAGTTTGCTTTCCCTAAGACAAGCAGTTAGTCACATGGTCTGACTTGGGATTTGAACTCAGCTTGTTTTACTGCAAAGATAATACTCTTTCCAATGTGCCATACTCTTGTCTGCTCACTCTATCCTTTCTGTGAGGTCAGAGCTTGCAAATGTGTCTGGAGGAGGAACAGTGGCAGATATTATCAGGGGTGAATGAGGTCAGAGGCTTTCCTGTGAATATCTTTGTCAAGGTGATGAAGAAAGTTTCCAGCAAACTTGAGAATGTGTATCGTGTATCATGAGGATTGGAGACTACACAGGGGGAAAAGGTGTCCAAATTTAAAGCTGGATAATTAAAAACAAATATTATCAACATCAATAATTTTCCCCAGAGCTGCTTCTCTCTTTATGGTATGGAAAGTTTCAAGACCTGTGACCTAGATGTTCTTCTGGAGAGAAGGTAGATATGCATGGAGAAAATACCAGCATATTTTATGGTTATGCTAAGCATATTTTGAAAACTTCTGTTAAGATTTTGGTTTGGCCTGGTGCAGTGGCTCACGTCTATAATCCCAGCACTTTGGGAGGCTGAGGTGGGTGGATCACCTGAGGTCAGGAGTTTGAGACCAGCCTGGCCAACATGGTGAAAACCCATCTCTAATAAAAACAAAAAATTAGCCAGGTGTAGTGGCAGGAGCCTATAATCCCAGCTACTCGGGAGGCTGAAGCAGGAGAATTCGCTTGAACCTGGGGGTCAGAGATTGCAGTGAGCCAAGATGGCGCCATTGCACTCCATCCTGGGCAACAAGATCAAAACTCCGTCTCAAAAAAAAAAAAATTTTGGTTCCCACACACAAAAAATAGAGTTTGAAATTTAGCCGATTAATAGCATTCCATGGCTTTTTCTTTACAGATAGATTCAGGTCTCATAAAAATCTATGCCATCTGTGCACATTCTGATATGTACAGTGAAATGTTGTCATTTTCTTTCAACTGGCAACCCCAAGCTACAAACGAAAACATGTTGGTGGAAATTAAAGGAAATGCCCTCTCTATCCAATTGAAACAGAGAGATGTGTAAAATCCTTTCTTTTGTTTTCAAGTAAGGGCAACAAACAACATTCCCTTCTCCAAACACAAATAGAAATTTACCACTGGCTTGGAAAAAACAGGCCAAGAATGGACACATTTTCCTCTCCAGAGATCAGCCTAGCTCTTATCTCTATTTAAAAACCTTTGAATCTGTGCTTCCTGCTGTTACCTTACATTTTTTAATTGCATCTACCTCACTATGCTGCTTTCGTCAGTGAACTAGTACCACCTCTCCCTTCCTTCTTACAGATTCAGACCTCTTCTGTGATAATCATAGAACTGTAGCATCAGAAGGCAGTTCCCTAAGTGTGGTCTGCCCACATCCCTGGTGGTTAGCCAAATGATCGTAAGTGGTAGAGCGGCAGTTACTTTTTAAAAAATTTGACAGTCATATATCTATTTCAATGTATAGTAAATATAGAATTGGAACATCAAACTATGATTTTATAGATATTATTGTCTAGGACCATGCTAAGTTTCAAAAGTGAATCTATTTAGATCAATTAAAATATATTAAGAAAGTAGTGGCATAGGTGGTGTGTGACTCTTATAGAATATAAACCAGTTGGCAGACAATCCTACCAAGGTCAGAAGTGGCATTCTCATAAACTTGGACTGTGTTCTCAGTGGGTGGGCAGCTAGCTTCTGCTCATGAGGAGCAGGGGTAACTGCAGTAGCATAGTCTGAGTGAGGATTGAGCAGACCCAAACACAAGTTGAGAGAGGCTGGGCATTAGAAGAGCAAATATCTCTTTTTAAGATTGTTCAGGCCGGGCGCGGTGGCTCAAGCCTGTAATCCCAGCACTTTGGGAGGCCGAGACGGGCGGATCACAAGGTCAGGAGATCGAGACCATCCTGGCTAATACGGTGAAACCCCGTCTCTACTAAAAAATACAAAAAACTAGCCGGGCGAGGTGGTGAGCACCTGTAGTCCCAGCTACTCAGGAGGCTGAGGCAGGAGAATGGCGTAAACCCCGGGGGCGGAGCTTGCAGTGAGCTGAGATCTGGCCACTGCACTCCAGCCTGGGCGACAGAGCAAGACTCCGTCTCAAAAAAAAAAAAAAAAAAAGATTGTTCAGCCTGGTAGGCTGTTCTCAATGTGAACTCAAGACGCCGCTTCCTCTACTTGCCCATGCAAAGCACAAATCTGAGATCTTACCATTCCAATTTGAAGAAGAGCCACCTGCACCTTGGAGAAATGGAAGCACATGCAAAAGCCTGAGAACCAACTGGCTGCGGGCCTGTGCCAGGCCTTTCTGTATTGGGTGTGCCTGGGTCAGGGGAGAAGTCCATGGGGCTGAGCTCAGTCAGGCCAGTGCTCCCTGTATGTGGTAACAAGAAGGTAAAGGAACAAGAAAAGCTGTTGAACCAGTCATAAATTGGCTGTCTTCTGTGGTATTCAGTGTTCTGTTTATGGATGTAAATTGGGTACGTATCACAACCCTGCTTTTGGGGAAAACAGGAAGTATTTCTCCTAAGGAATGGGTTTACGTTGAGTATTTGGTGTATTAATTCTCGCAGTGCTATAAAGAACTACCTAAGCCAGGGGAATCTGTGAAGAAAAGAAGTTTAATTGACTCATAGCTCTGCAGGCTTAACAGGAAGCATGGCTGGAGAGGCCTCAGGAAACTTACAATCATGGTGGAAGGCAAAGGGGAAGCCAGCATGTCTTACCATGGCAGAATAGGAGAGGGGGTTGGGGAAGTGCCACACACTTTTAAACTATCAGATCTCATGAGAACTCACTCGCTCTCATGAGAACAGCATGGAACAAATCCACCCCCATGATCTAGTCACCTCCCACCAGGTCCCTTCCCCAACATTGGCAATTACAATTCAACATGAGTTTTGGGTGGGGACACAGAGCCAAACCATATCACTTGGTATGTTAGTGAGGGCTCTCTAGAGAAACAGAACTAACAGGATATATCTATATGTTTATTTATACGTAGGTGATTATAAGGTATTGGCTCACTCACTTATGAAGACTGAGAAGTGTCACAATCTGCTTGTCTGCAAGCTGGAGACACAGAAAAGCTGGTGGTGTAGTTTAATGGACTGAGAGCCAGTGCTATAGATTCAAGTCCGAGCCTGAAGGCCTGAGAACCGGGAGCTCCAAGGATAGGAAAAGATTTACTTACTAGCTCACGCAGTCAGACAAAGAACAAATTCAACCTTCTTCCACCTTTTAGTTCTATTTAAACCTTCAACAGATTGGATGATGCCCCCTCACATTGTGGAGGGCTATCTGCTTTACTCAGTCTACCAGTTCAAATCCTAATATCTTCTGGAAATAAACTCACAGAAATCTCCAGAACTAATGTGTAATCAGATATCTGGCCATCCTGTGGCCCAGTCAAATTGACACATAAAATTAACCATCACACTTGGTGTCCTCAACATTGCGCTAATTAAGACTGAGTTATTTAGACTTTGGAAAATATATAGCGGACTGTCGTGCTCATTTGAGGATGTCCATGAAGTCAGCCTTTAGTACTAGATACAAAACAGACAGATACGAAGAATGGATTGTTTAGGCAGATTCTGGCACAGAACACAGCTGATATTAGAATCTCCCCTCCCCCAGGGTCATGACCTTGGGAAGAAGAGATAGATAAGTAAACCCTTAGACTCATCTCAATATTACCTCCTCCATAAGTTCTTTCCTATAATAATTGTACCTTATTCTTCCACCTTCTATATCACATTATCTGGACAACGGTTAGGGTAAGCACACTGCTAATTATGTTTTTGTTTAATCCACTTTGGTAACATGTTAAGTGCCCAGAGTGTAGAGATCTCTTCATGATCATCTCTGCACTGTGCTCAGAGTCCAGCTCAGGGCTTTGTGGATAATAATAGCTCAGAACAATAGAAATGGAACTGAAGGAGGGGATAGAAGTGGGGAGATGTAGCCAAACTCAGCAGGACAGGGCCACGTGGTCACAGAACTACCCAGGAGACTTTGTGCCTGGCCAGTGCCTAGATGACATTTGCTGGACACTTGGCACTAATTGCTGCTAGCTGAGAGGGGAGGGAAAAAAAATCTCAAAATATATTTTGCTATTCTAGATTTAAGGTTTGCCTGGCTGCTTCATGGTCACAATTGAGCATGCTGGTTACTCTGGGTAAATTAAATTAGCTCCAAAGATATGCCCAATTGCACCCTAAGTTCCAGGTGTTGACAAGTCCTTGTCTCTGAAACAGGATCATTGGTGACAGTAAATGTCACATCTTTTGCTTTTGTAAAACCTAAAGGGTTTGTTCACATGGTTATAAATGGCTAAAAAAAACAGGTAGAGCAGCAGGTGCTAAGATATGTGTTGTTCGGTTGCTTAGACAGGCAGATAAGACCCTTAAATGTTGTAGCCTTGGAATTTGGGCTGGGGCAGAGTGATATCTGATGCCATGGCAAGCAGCATAACAGGCTAAGGAAGCACTGTCATTGCATCAACAGGTAGGGATTTGAGTTCCACCTCTGCTGCTTAGTGCCTGTGTCACCTTGGACAAGGTTATGTAACTTCTCTTAGGTTCAGTGTTTTTCCTTTGGAAAACAGATTTTAAAACACTTGCCTCAGTGCTCAATAAAGAGTAACTTTTTAATTATTTTAATGTAGGACCTAATTTAATCCTTCCAATAACTTCACAAGTGCTCTATCAATATCCCCATTTTATAGATGAGGAAACCAAGGCAATGGAGGCTTGGAGAATGTATTAGGGTTCTGTAGAGGAATAGAACTAATAGGATAGACACATATATAAAGGGGAGTTTATTAAGGAGTATTGACTCACACAATTACAAGGTAAGGTCCCACAATAGGCTGTCTGCAAGCTGAGGGGCAGGAAAGCCAGTCCAAGTCGCAAAAACCTCAAAAGTAGGGAAGCCTACAGGGCAGCCTTCAGTCTGTGGCCAAAGGTCCAAGAATTACGGAGCTGAAGAACTTGGAGTCCAATATTTGAGGGCAGGAAGCATCCAGTATGGGAGAAAGATGTACGCCAGAAGGTTAAACCAGTCTAGTCTTTTCACTTTCTTCTTCCTGCTTTTATTCTGGCCTTGATGGCTGCTGATTAGATGGTGCCCACCCAGACTAAGGGTGGGTCTGCCTTTCCCAGTCCACTGACTCAAATGTTAATCTCCTTTGGTAACACCCTCACAAACACACCCAGGAATAATACTTTGTATCCTTCAATCCAATCAAACTGACACTCAGTATTAACCATCACAGAGAGCATAAGCAGATTGCCCATGGCATTAGAAGTAGAGATGAATTTTGAATGTGTTACAGGGCCAACAGGTTTGTCGGCCCACTGTGCAGTAACATACCAATACATCAAGACAGCAAGGTTTGCATCAGAGAAAGAGTTTAATTATCACAGGATGGCTGAGTGAGATGACAGGGATACTGAAATTCAGCTCCTTGAGAAATTCTGGGCTGGAGTTTTTAAGGCGATTGTGGAGAGTGAGGGGCTGGGAAATTAAGGTCACTGGCTCCTTGGATTAAGGGGGATGAAATCATTAGAATGTGGAAACAACACTCTTCAGTGTGTCAGCCTCTTCTCAGTAGTTTCCCTGGTATGCAGGATCGGAAAGAACATCTCCAGTATAAAACTTAAGTTTCACAATGCCTAAGTTGTTATCTATAGAGCAGTTAAGGGGAATTTTAACCTTGTGACAGGGTCTGCATGACTCTGGGGCAATAGGCACCGACAGCTATGAGGAAGCAGGTCAGAGAGCCAGCTCCCCTCATGGTTAATGCTGAATGTGCTGCAAGCTGGATTTATTTTTGTTTCTTCCCCTCTTTTCTTCTTGACTTAAATTTAGTTTTCTTCTCCTTTAATTTTATAAAGTTTATAGGGATGGTTACAAATCCGTGTCTCCAGGCCAGTGACTGATCCCACTAACCCACCTTGGTAACTTATAGCTATTAGTAATTTATGTTCCACAACCAGCATAAACATGCTGGATGGGTTCACTTGAAGTTGTCAACTCTCCTTTTCTTCCAAGATGACTCAGAGACTTGCAAACTGAATTTTGTATAAGATGCATCTCTGTCCTCTTTGGCAGCTTGGCATACTGGATCACAATCTAATAATTACTTTCATGGTCATCCAGGGACAGACAAATCCCTTCTTTCCTCATGCCTTCAATGTCTTACCTGAGAAGCATGAGGGCTGGAGTCTGAGAGATGATCTCCCAGCTCTCACGTGCATGGGAACGCAAAAGGCAAGCATGGTCCATTGGAAAAGAAAAAAAAAACCTGTTTGGATCAATACACAGGAATAAGCACAGGAAAACAATCAGAGCTTGATAGATGAGGGAACCTGTCATTATGTAGGTGGGGAAGAAGAGGAAGACAAGGGGGCATAGAGGAAATGGGAGAGATCTGTGTTTCTTGGGGACTTTTTTTAGGAAAATTCTTCACAATTGTCAGAAAGCTTAAATAACTTTTGAAGAAATAGGAGTGAAATTCTTTGGCTAGAAAGTGTGGACAGGAGACTACTGATTTGTGTGCCTGTGTTTGTGAGAGTGTGAAAGTAGATGGATAAAATTTGCAAGCAGGAATGAGTCAGACAGCCAGCTTCTGGTACCCTTGCTATAACTATCCAGAAGCATGAGTCCATTCTGGTTTTAGGACTCAGGAATATAAATGGAATTTGTATTGCCATCCGAGGGTGGGTGTGAGAACTGGTGAGAATATAATAGATTACTTGTGTTTGTGAGGTCTGATATGAGTAGTTTAAGCTGTAAAAGCAAGATATGAGTGAGTCTCATTTTCTGTCGTTCTTCCAGTTGCCCCTAGAGAGAAGTGATGACTGGGTACATTCAATCCAATAAATAAATAAACACATACACATTTTGCAATGATTGCTTTCTGCCAATATTAAATATATCTCCCAAGTTGGGAAAATGGCTTATATGTTCTACTGTCCCTCCTGCTTTCTGTCTCCCCAGCCCCTCTCTTCCTTCAAGGCTGAAGACTTCCATAGTCAGTTGAGACTCTGCTTCCCACATTATAATGAAGGTACTTGCTCTCTAAATGACTCTCTAGTCCTGATTGTGCTAAATAGGGTTTTTGTGGTTTCAGACGAGGGCCATTTTTTGTTGTTGTTTAAATGCTGATGGCCTCCCAGACATTGTAGAATCAGTGGGGTGCTGAGGAGTGAGGGAGAGGAAGCTTCTTTGCCAGTCTACAAAGAATTGGGGTAGGAAGCAATGAAAAGAACCCCCGGAGTTTCTAAAACCTCTCAACTGGAGTGGGAGAGGAGGGGCGTCCTTTGTAAATTATCCAAACACATTTCCATAAAAGTTGAGCATTTGTACTAAAATGGGATCTTGGCTTCATTTTCCCTGCAAATGGCCAGGGAGAAGGAAGCACTCTCTCATTGGGTGCCGAGAAGGAAAAATATGGCACCCTGCCTAGAATGGAGATTTTATGTTTTACAGAAATGGCTCAGGGAGGACATCCCGCAAGAAGCTGTTGATCAGTGAAATGTGTATTTGCTCAAAACACGCTTTCCCAGCTGAGCCCCACCCCTTCGTTCCAAGTCTTCCTGGCTGGGTCCTGCACATTTGGCTCCCCCTTCACCTTGTTTAGGACTGTTTCTGCTGAGGATCATACTATGCAGTTTCAAAGTCATTCTGCTAATGTGAGTGCTTCTCCTATTTTATGCATCAGAAGGCATTCAAAATCTGTCCACAGTTGAGAGCATCAGAAAAACAAAAAACAGATGTTTATAAAAGCTAACTTACTATATGCCAGACCAATTCTAAATACTTTACAAATACTAACTCATTTAATACTCACAACAAACAGTTGTTGCACTTATTATCACCCATTTAAAGAAGACTTAGGCATAAATATGTTAGTTTGCCCAAGGTCACAAAGCTCGCAAGTGATGGAGCCTGTATTTCATTCCGAGCTGTCTCACAGCACAGCTCACACTTTAAAGCACAATACTATAATAAAAATAATACCTACTTCATGGGGTTGTTCTGAAGATCACATGAGATCATCAAGAAGGATAAGCTGTAATTATCCAATGGAGGAGAAGCAAAAATACTTGAGCTGTGTTTCTGTTAGATGCTTCTGATAGAAAAATCACAATTGCCAGGATCCATCCATCCTTCCCTCCTTCCCTCCCTCCCTCCTTCCCTCCCTTCCTTCCTTCCCTCCCTTCCTTCCTTCCCTCCCTTCCTTCCATTTCCATTTTCCATTGGCTGCCACAGGTGACTGGATACTTGATCTAACTGAGAAGAATTTTGAAATGTGGAAGGGAGAAAGGAAGAAACAAAGAAGGAAGAAAGGAAGGAAGTGAGGGAGGGAAGGAAATGGCTCCTTTCTTCCCTGTTTCACTTCCCATTCCCTCACTTCTATGTCCTGAACTCACCCTTCCAAATAAACTTCCCATCCATGAACCATTGTCACCGTCTGCTTTCAGAAGGACCCAGGCTGAGATGCTCTCTCTCTTCCTCCTACATTTCCTTTCTTTTGTTTTTTCCTTAGACTTTCCTTTTTTTGAAGCACTATTAACTTGTTTTCTTAGATTAGGGGATATTTTGATCTTATTAGAGTCATCTGACTGAAAGCCCTAGTTCAAATACAGCAGATTTGGGCAGGTAAACTGTCCGCACTGCTTACCAGTCTATCCCAGCGTCCAACCCAGTTCTGGAACATGACTAGTGTTCAGTAAATGTCTATCCAAAGATTTTGGAAAGTGTGAGTTAACTATTATTGCCCAATCTACCAAAAACACAAGTGTAAAATGTATTTTTACATTAGCAAAATTGGAAAGTTGTATTTTCTTTTTTCTTGTCTTTCCCAGCAAAATCACTAACTTAGGTCTGCTGTTTTCTGTATTTCACTTCACATGTGGAATTTCAATAGTTCAAGAGGACAGGAAGGGGTGGAGAAACACTAAATATATATATACTTACACACACACACACACACACACATATATGTGTATATATATACATGCTCATATATATATGTGAGAGTGTGAAAGTAGATGGGTAATATCACTGAAAAAAGGAAAAGGCTCAGGAAGGAAGGAAGGATAGGAGGAAAAGAGAGAAAATCTTAGCCTGGGTTCTTCTGAAAGGAGATTGTGACAATGGTTCATGGATGGGAAGTTTATTTGGAAGTGTGAGTTCAGGACACAGAAGTGAGGGAAGGGGAAGTGAAACAGGAAAGGAAATACACACACACACATATGTGTATGTATATATGTATATACATATATATGTGTATATATGTGTATATATACACATATTTGTATATATACACATACATATATACACACATACACACATGTGTATGTATATACCCGAGTATATACATATATACATGTATTTACACGTGTATATACATATATACACACAGATGTATGTGTGTATGTTGTTTCTCCACCCTTTCCTGTCTCCTTGAACTATTGAAATTAAAGGAAAAAGCTTCTGGCATGCCAAAATTGAGATATATTTGTGCCTTTCAAGTTACAATTTTGAGGATCACTGGCCCACTGATGCTTCTGTCTCTTTAAATTCTTGATTCAGACCAACTGCCTAGAATGGACCTTTACCAGGAGAGACTGTTACCCAGTGGACGAGGAGATGGTAAGGCATAAGTAGGTACAGCTGGCATGGTCTGACAAGCGTGTACTGTAAAATGAAATCATCGCACCAGAAGACTAGAGGTGATAAAATAAAATATGGAAATTTGAACAGAAAAACAAAGTAATTCATTGGAGAATTAAAGGCAAGACTAAAAGTCTGGAATAAAGGGGTAATTGTGCTTCATTTTATCGCAGTGGTTTGTGGTTTTATTGATTGATTGACTGATATTTGTCATTTGTTGAGTGCCTGCTATGTGACAGATGCCCTACCTACACACATGTGTGTGTGTTATATTGTTGAACTGTAATTGAGAACTGTAGTCTTGATTCCTTAAGTGTATAGACTTGTCTTATTTCTTATTTGTTTATTTTTAATTGTTTTTTCACCGCCAGCATAACCAAGTAGTGATCATAAGGCATCCCTGTAAACCTTTTAAGCTGCTTTTCTATGTTTAAGGACATTCCGGTGTTATGAGTTTGCTTCTTTCCAAGGTGAAAGCCAGAAACTCACCTTCCAACTTTCCTTGCTCTGGGTCAGACACAATGGCATGAGATGTCCATGTGGAAACTAGTGTAATGGATATCCAGGTGCTGGGCAGTGACAGGCACATTGCCCATTGCTGTGCAGAGGTAGCAGTGGTGGCAGAGGTTCTAGTGGTACCCCACAGCATCAGAGGAACAATCCATGTTACCTCTGCCCAGAAGTGGCAGTAGTTGTGCCACTCCTGGAGCAGTCCTTTATTATAATTTGAAAGTTATTCCTGAATTTGTAGCCTTCAGTCTTACTTCAGTCTTTCCTTAAATTTCTAGAGCTTTTGTGATTAAACCAGTTGAAATAATCTCATAACTGATTCAATGTCATACTCAGATTTCAAATTTCAAAATGATAGCCTGAGAACTATTTGAAATACCTTCCTTCCACTCAAACACCAGAGAATGATAGATTTTAAAAAATATATATATATATATATATTTTAGAAGTAAGAAACAGTAGCTTTTAAAAATTAGAGAAAATGGGCCAGGTGCAGTGGCTCATGCCTGTAATCCCAGCACTTTGGGAGGCTGGGGTGGGTGGATCACCTGAGATCAGGAGTTCAAGACCAGCCTGGCCAACATGGTAAAACCCCGTCTCTACTAAAAATACAAAAATTAGCTGGGCATTGTGGCAAGCACCTGTAATCCCAACTACTTGGGAGGCTAAGGTGGGAGAATTGCTTGAACCTGGGAGGCAGGGGTTGCAGTGAGCCAAGACTGTGTTATTGCACTCCAGCCTGGGCGACAGAGTGAAAAAACTCTTCAAAAAAAAAAAAAAAAAAAAAAATTTCCTGGACTATAAGCTGCAAACAATTCCTAGAAGAAGGGAAGGCTGTGGGTCAGTTATCACTGTGTAACAAACCTTAAAAAATATCAGTGACATATAGCATACAAATTTATTTTTCATTCATGAGTCTTAAGTGATATGTGTTACAGTAATGTTGAGTTTTATCAGTGAATTAATGGTCATCTCAGTAGTGACACCTGCTGATCAAGAAGTAAACTCCATTAGTGGCTTTCCATTACACTCCGGATTCAGCCCCAAATCTGTAACATTGCCTACAGGGCTGTGTGTGCACTCCCAGCCTCATCTCTCACTACTTCCGGCCTGGCTTATTCCATGCCAATTACGCTGCCTTCATTTAGCCCCTCAAATCAACTGGAATATTTCTAGACTTGGAAACTTTGCACAAGCTGTTCCTTCTATTCAGAGCACTAACATCACTCTCCTTCTCCAATTTGCTTGGCAAATTCCTTTCTCTTGAGAAATCAGTTTAACCTCATCTTACCTAAACCTTCCCTATCTTTCCAAGCTAGAATAGTTTTTCTTATTATCTACGCTCATGATGGCACCTGTTGCTTTCTGTTTGTGTTACTTAGTCACAATATAGTTTTCTATTATATGCCATACTTTGTTTAATGTGTGTTTCGACAGTGTGGCTAGAAGATACTTGAGGGTTGGAATCATGATGTTTTTGTTCAGTGTTGTATTATGAATTATTGACCTAGTGTTGGGTTTTTAGTAGGTTTTCAAGAAATGTGAATGAATGCCTGTTTAAATAAACTGATATGTCAGGGTATGCACAACTGAATTGTGAATATATATCAGTGAATTTTGTGAATGTAACTTTTGTGGTTGATTGAGTAAAACATGCACCACTATGAGAGAAAGAGCTGTAGGGAATTTGCTAGTGTTTGGTTTCACAAAAATACTGAAAGTTAGTTTGTCTATTATCCTAAGATTTGCTCTTAGGTAATCAACATGTGTCACATTAAGTTGAGCTTTACCGATGGTCACTCAATGCTAACACCTGCTCTTCAAGAAGGACACACTTCCTTCTCCCCATTAGCTATAATGTTTTTATTTGTCCTCCTCTTCACAGCTTCTATCAAAACTTGAAGTAGACAAGGGCCTGATATGCAATGGACTGAATGTTTGTGTTACCCCAAAATTCATTCGTTGAAATCCTAACCTCTAAAGTGATTGATATTAGAAAGTGGGGACTTTGGGAGGAGAGTAGTTCCTGAAGGGAGAGCCCTCATAAATGGAATTAGTGCTCATAGAAAAGAGGCTGCTTCTACCACGTGAGGTTATAATGAGAAGACAGGGAACTGTGAGGAAGAGAGCCCTCACCAGACACTGAATCTGCTGGAGCCTTAATATTGGACTTCCCAGTCTCCAGAAGTATGAGAAATAAATTCCTGTTGTTTATAAGCCACCCAGTCTATAGTATTCTGTTACAGCAATCCTAGTGGACCAAGATGTTTTTACAACTTGTACATATTGTTTTACAATCTTGTACATTGTACAACAATGTACAAGAAGTTTTTAGTTGTCCATTTAACCATCCTATGCTCTTTTTGTTAATTAGAATCAATTTTGTTCAGACCTATCAACTTCAAGGCCAAGGATTTTATAAGAGGCAGTCCAGCCCTAGTCCTAGGTATGAGTCTTGATTAGTTTCAACCAATTATGATGATTATGAATAGATTTTCATTAAAGAAAATTGAGAACTCAAAAGTAGAAAACATACTGATGTTTCACTATGCAAATGCAATCACTTCCCATATTTTCTTGAAATTCTTTCTTGTCTTTTTTCTCTGCACTAGTGGATTGTTTTAGCATATAGTATTCATAATCTCATATGCTATTGTACTCTGCCTATTTACATGTATACATTGTGATCCTTTTTCTAAGTCTAACTCATTCTTATTTTTATTGGCTGCATATTTCAATAAGAAATTGTTTCTCAACTAACATAAAGATGTTACTGTTTGTATTAGTTTCCTAGAGTTGTGGTAACCAATTACCACAAACTGGGTGGCTTAAAACAACAGAAATTTATTCTCTCACGTTTCTGGAGGCTAAAAGTCTAAAGTCAAGATGCTAGCCGGCCATACTCTCTGTGAAGGCTCTGTGTCCAGAATTGGTGGGTTCTTGGTCTTGCTGACTTCAAGAATGAAGCCGTAGACCCTTGTGGTCAGTGTTACAGTTCTTAAAGATGGTGTGTTTGGAGTTTGTTCCTTTAGATGTTCACATGTGTCCAGAATTTCTTCCTTCTGTTGAGTTCGTGGTCTTGCTGACTTCAGGAGTGAAGCTGCAGACCTTTGTGGTGAGTGACCCAAAGAGTAAGCAGTAGCAAGATTTATTGCAAAGAGTGAAAGAACTAAAGCTTCCACAGCATGGAAGGGGACCCGAGTTTGTTGCCACTATTGACTGGGGCAGCCTACTTTTATTCCCTTATCTGACCCCACCCACATCCTGCTGATTGGTCCATTTTACAGAGAGCTGATTGGTCCGTTTTTGACAGGGCGCAGATTGGTGTGTTTACAAACCTTGAGCTAGACACAGAGTGCTGATTGGTGCATTTATAATCATTTAGCTAGACAACAAAAGTTCTTCAAGCCCCAACTAGATTAGCTAGACACAGAGCACTGATGGGTGCATTTAGAAACCTTGAGCTAGACACAAAGTGCTGATTGGTGCATTTACAAACCTTTGACTAGACATAAAAGTTCTCCAAGTCCCCACCAGACTCAGGAGCCCAACTGGCTTCCCCTAGTGGATCCCACACTGGGCACCCCAGAGCTGCCTACAAGTCCTGCACCACACACTTGCACTGCTCAGCCCTTGGGTGGTCGATGGGACTGGGCGCCAGGGAGCAGAGGGAGGCGCCTGTTGGGGAGGCTCGGGCTGTGCAGGAGCCCACGGGGTGGGGGGTACTCAGGCATGGCCGGCTGCAGGTCCCAAGCCCTGCCCTGCGGGGAGGGGACTGAGGCCCAGCAAGAATTTGAGCATGGCGCAGGCGGGCCAGCAGTGCTGCGAGACCCTCTGCATCCTCCGCAGCTGCTGGCCCGGGTGCTAAACCCCTCACTGCCTGGGGCCTGCGGTGCCAGCCGGCTGCTCTGAGTGTGGAGTCCGCCCAGCCTGTGCCCACCGGAACTTGCTGCTGGCCCTCGAGTGCCACACACCATCCCGGTTGCCACCCGCATCCCTCCCTCCACACCTCCCAGCAAGCAGAGGGAGCCTGCTCTGGCCTAGGCCAACCCAGAGAGGGGCTACCACCTGCACCTCTCCCTCTGCACCTCCCTGCAAGCAGAGGGAGCCTGCTCTGGCCTTGGCCAACCCAGAGAGGGGCTCCCACAGTGCAGCAGCGGGCTGAAGGGCTCCTCAAGTGCAGCCAGAGTGGACGTTGAGGCCAAGGAGGTGCCGAGAGTCAGCGAGGGCTGCTAGCACGTTGTCACCTCTCAGCTCTAGGGGAGAGCTTATCCAGGCCTCTCTCCTGGCTTCTGGTGTTGCAGGCAATCCCTTGCCATGTAGATGCACTTCTTCAATCTATGTCTCCATCCTCATATGGCCTATCCTTGTGTGACTCTGTATGTCTTCTCTTTTTCTTGTAAGAACACTAGTCATATTGGATTAGGGTGGATCTTAACTTGAACACATCTGCAAAGACCCAATTTCCAAATAAGGTACTATTCAAAGGTGCTGGGAATTAGGACTTCAACATATCTTTTTGGAGGATATAATTCAATTCATTATACCATTCGTTTGAAGTTGAAGAATTATTATAATTTTTTCTGTTATATGTACCATACCATTTAACATCTTCATTCAGTGTTTTCTACATCTAGAATTATTTACTTAGAATAGATTTCCCAGAGAGGAATTCCTGAGTAAAAGTATGAAAATGAGCATTTCAAAGTTCTGCATATTGCTAGCCTCTTTTCCAAAATTACCAATTGCTAACTGCCATTAGCAATATACAAGGGTGTCTCTTTCACCTCATTCTAGTGAGTATTTGGATTTTTTAGTTTAAAAAATACACACACAAAATGATTGATCAGGAAAAAATAGTATCTCCTAATGTGCATTGAGATCAAACATTTTCCCATGTTTGATTTGCTAATTTCATTTCCCTTTTTGGTGAATTTTCTGTTTCTTTCCTTTGTTGACTTACCTATAGCAGTCTTCATGCTTTTCTTACCTGTTTTTCAAATGTGTTGCATTATTTTTCCTACTCTGCTGGTTCTCATTTTTTTTCTTTTTGTCCTGCAAAAATTCTAATTGGTATGTTCTTGCCTGCAAGAGTGATTTTGAAAATGTAAACAAGTATAGTGCAAACACAAATCCATCAGAATGGGTGCTGTTTGTGCACTGTACTAGGATCTGTCTGCCCATCTTTCCTTATATGAATTATTTTATTATTCTTGAAAACAGAGTCTCCCTTCAAAAAGGGGAATTAAATTGAATATTGTTTTAATTTTTATTTATATACATTATATTTTTAATTAATTAGGATATCTTTTATTATGTGGAATAAGGTAATTATTTAAATATATTGTGTTCGAAATTGTTAGCTGATTGATCCAACCTCATTTATTAAATAACTTGAGCTTTTCTGAGAATTGACTTGTGATGAATTCTTTATCGTATATTAGAATATGATAGATAATGGGATCATTTTCTGGGCTGTGGTCCCTGGTGCTATTTTTGCACATATGTCACATTATTTAAATCTTTATAGCTTTATAAAATGCAGTGTACTTCCCCTTTAAAAATTTCTTCAATATTCTGTTTCTTTTTATAGGTGAATCTTAGAATCATTTTGTTAAAGCCAGGTTGGAATTTTTGTTAAAATTGTAGCAAGCCACACATTAATTTAAGAAGAATTTATACTTTAGCAATATCCAGCCTCACCATATGGTATCTCTCTCTCCTTCTATGCAAGACTTCGTTTATATCTCTTCGTACAGTCTTTCAGCTTTCTATGTAGGTCACACAGTTTTCATTAGAATTATCTCATGATATATTATCATTTTTGTTGTTGCTGGAAATAGGACTTTTTAAATTATTTTATGCATTATTTTTGGTACTCTGTATTTGTTTATCTTGCATTCAAATTGCTAAGTTACATTAAATTTTGATAGTTTATACCACATGCCTTTGGAGCTTTTAGACAGATAAGCACATGATCTACAAGGAATAATATTTTCTATTTTAAATATTTTTTGGTCAGAATTTCTCAAACAATGTAAAATATGATAAAAAATTTGCTTTTTTGGCTCTTGATTTTGATATGAAGTGACTGCCAACTATCAGTGTGAAATACATTTTCTTTTTCTGGTAAGTAGCTCTTCTTATATTCCTACTTGGATTTTAAAAATAGACTGGTCATAAATTTTATAAAGTGCCTCTGCATCATTTTGATATAATTTTTGTTGGCTTTGACCTATTGCGGTGATATGTGATAATAATAGCTTTTATTTGCAAACCATTATTAAAATCCTACATTGTATCCTGTATGACCCTGGTCCTGGCAGACTTAAAAAATAGAAAGTTGAATTACACTTAATATTTCACTTTATTAATTATTAACAATGGGTTTTAAAATCATTAATTGCTAATAAAACAGCAACAATAATTTGTTTTTGTCACATAGACCTTACCTCATAAAAAAGAAAAGAATTTTACAACCTAGAGACTTGGTCTAGTACCAGAACCTGGGGCTACTCCAAGATAAAGATATTGTTCATTTACTTATTCATCCATTTGGGCATTGTTTGTCTCTCCACTGTAAATTCCCAAACATTTTCTGAGTAGCCCCTGTGCTGGGCAGAGGTAGAATTTCCGAGGTCAGTCCCTGCGGTCAAGAAGACTTAAGTTTATATCCTGACTCTGTTATTTATTTACCGACTATGTGAACTTGGGCAAGTTTTCTAACTCTGAAAAGTCTCAAGTTTCCTCATTGGCAAAACAGGCATAGTGAGTAGCACCTGCTTGATGGTGCATATGCAAATAGTGTCTATCAAGCTCTTAACGGCATCTGCACGCCGATACTCAATCCATATTATTATGATGTTATTACTACTTCCCGGGATATAAAGATGGATAGGTCTGTGCTCTGTGCTGGACTGCAGGGGTTATGTAGTAACTGCATATCATCCAGTCCTTCTCAAGCCTCCACTAAAGATTTGAGGGTTTTCCCAACTTGTATATTATTCAGGGTCCCTGGGATTCGAGCCCATTTCCCTTCATCATCCTGAAATCCACACATACACTCCTCATCACCCAATCTTCATTTCTACCCCTATATAAGGGATAAGAACTTCTGGATAAGAACTAGAACAGCTCGACCATTATAGGAGAAACATAAGCCACATAACCAAGTCACCTGTACCATGATTACTGATGAATTATTGGTGGGGTAAGATGAGTTGAATATACTTATGGCAGGTTTCTATTAAAGCTAGCATCAGACCATAACCTTGAGAACTCTCACTTCCAAGGGTGGTCTCTCTTTGCTTTGTCAGCATGAATCAGTAGCCTCAGCTGCAGGAAAGATTCAGAACATGCAGATGGCTTCACTTCCCCAGCACTGTCCTGATCTCTCCTGACACAAGCTAAGTTTCAGAGGTCTTGGCCTTGATTGCCTTTTAACAAGTGGCCTCTGGATTGAACGTGCTTCATCCGTATCATCAAGGTTGGCTGCCTGTTACTTTCCTGGTGATTGTGATGATTTATTTTATTTTGTAAAAATGATTTATTTTCTTGGCCTCCCCTCCTTTGAAGAAACTTAGCTAAGTTGTCTTGTCCCCTTGCCCTCTGCCCCGGACCCTTTACTGTAAGTCACATTTCAGAACACTGCCCCTCCTTCCCATGGGTAATGGGGTTTCTGCGAAGGAAGCATCTTTGGACCTTCTGGGTTGCTGAATTGTGTCAGCCTGGGAGACAAGAAGTTTGTTATGCTCATTGTGTCAGCTGCAGACATAATTCACGAAACCATCCCAGACACAGGATGTCACCAAGTGATGCTTCAATTTTACAATCTCCCAGAGCTCCTGTTAGCAAACAGTGTTGAGTGAAAGGCCATGGACCTTCCTTTCCTTCCCCTTGGTTCCCCTTTACTTTGTCTCCTCCATCTTTGCCTTTCTGTATGGGTCATGCTGTGTGCCCCTAAGATTTTTAAGGCCAATTAGCAGGTTAGAGACTGTCAAGCCATATTGACCTGTGAGATCACAGTATTTACTGTCACCGTAATTTTTCATAATAATAAAGCTTATACTGGCCCTCTCCATGGCTTTGTTCAAAGCCTGGTGGGGAGAAGGCTGTTTAGATACCGTAATCAGAATTCTTGAGCTGAACCATTTTTTTAATTACAGCTTCGATAGGGAGCTGTGCAGTTTGGGAAAGGAGTCCAGCTGGGAGTTAGCATCTCTTTGATCACAAGGCTGAACGATTCACTTTGATCACAGAGACAACAGTTCATAAAAGAGCCTGGTCTCTTTCTGAAATTTGTAGGTAAACAGAGGGATCACTTGAACTGACTGTGGAATGAGCAATTCAGATCCAAGACAATGGTCTTCTTTGAACTGGATTTAGAGGCCTATTGATTAACATAGCAAAGGGAATTGATGGGTGGAAAAAGGTGGCTTTAGTCCCTAGACAGGTGCATCAAGAGGTCACTGGCTAGTTACTCTGTGGTTGGGCTCCCAGGTTTGGGATAAATCCTTCTTTGGGGACTGCATGTTGTTCAGGCAAATCTGTATAAAAATAAACATTGCAGGTAACCTCAGAGGGAAAAACTTGATCTAAAGAAGGTGGTTAGAACAATAGGAAGCCTGCAGGCTTTGGAGTCAGGGGACCCCGAGATGATATCCTTACCTCTCCATTTTTTTTTAATATGCAGGATGAGGATCTAGATGCTTAAACCCTTCTGTGCCTAAAGCCTTTATCTGTACAAATTGGACATATTTAGGTTGCTGCTAAAGTTGTTGCACTTCAAGGGTTATTTTAATACTTCAAGGGTTATTTTAAAGGTTTAATGATGTGCATTTTGAGAAAGAAGCCTTGCTAGGTACCAGACATGTTGGGAAAGAAAAAAATATCAAGGTGTCCTAAAACTACTGAGAAATTGTCCTGCCTGTGCTACTGAGAGGAAGCTATACTTGATTTTCCTGAGCAAATTGTTTTAAAGTGCTATTTGAATTATATTCTAATGGGATTTGTTTGAACATTTTATATATGAGAAGCTCCATTTGGCTAAATTGTAGTGCTTGAGTTTTGGGAGGTTGTGGGGGTACCGCTGCATGACACGTGGGGGAACTGTATAACCGCAGTTGCTGAGTTTTAAGAATATTGGTTGGGCAGGGATTATTTAGCATTTAATTGTGAATGTGATGTGTGTGATTTGGTTGGTTCCTCTTGTATTACCCCATAACACACTGGTCACTTGACATCTGGTTGTGACATACAGATAAATCATCAAGATCTAATAGTCACTGGAAAAAGACATTGGCCCTGAATAAATAAGCCAGTCGCTTTGAACAGAAAACAAAAGGCCCAGGGTTGTCTATGCCTGAGACTTGGATCCTAGGAAGGAAACACACCATCTGCAGAATGGCTCCATCAGATTTTCTTTCCCATTCTTCTCCTATAGCTGCCTACAGCTCTGCTATTGGCTACTTGCATTTCTGTGTCATGGTCAACACTCTTTTATGGGGAGCAAATGGGGTTGGAGAAGGGAGGGAAAGTTGGCTTTGTGTGGAGTGTCCACGTAAAAATTCCTGCTACATTTTAATCAAGGGATGCCAGGAAAGTGAGGCATGGGACCCCCTAGTCATTAAAAACACCAGGTCGGCAACACTACTTCGTCTCATTTTAATGAGTCATTGTTGAACACCTACTGTGTTGTTTTGCTTCGGCTTCCATGGCAAAGTGCTACACTGGGTGGCTTAAACAACAGAAATGTATTTGCTCACAGTTCTGGAGGCTAGAAATCCAAAATTTTAGGTGTCAACAGGCTTGGTTTCTTCTTCTTCTTCTTCTTTTTTTTTTTGAGATGAAATCTCACTGTGTCATCCCATCCAGGCTGAGTGCAGTGGCACGATCTCGGCCCACTGAAACCTCCACCTCCTGGGTTCAAGTGATTCTCCTACCTCAGCCTCCCAACTAGATGGGATTATAGGTGTGTGCCACTACGCTTGGCTAATTTTTGCATTTTTAATAGTTTTGCCATGCTGGCTAGGCTGGTCTCAAGTTCCTGACCTCAGGTTATCCTCCTGCATCTGACTATCAAAGTGCTGGGATTACAGGTGTGAGCCATTATACCTGGCCAGGCTTGGTTTCTTCTAAGGCCTTTCTTCTTGGCTTGATGATGGCCCCCTTCCTGCTGTGTCTTCATCTGGTTCTTCCTTTGTGTGTCCACAGGTCTGTGTACAAATTTCGCTTCTTATAAGGACACCAGTGATATTGAATTTGGGTCCATCCTAATGACCTCATTGTATTGTAATTATCTTTTTGAAGATCCAAATACAGTCACATTCTGAGGTACTAGGGGTTAGGACTTCCAACATATGAACTTTGGAGGAACACGATTCAGCCCAAAGCACCTGGTCTCCATCCCCATCCCCAGGAATCCTTTTCTCTGTTTCCTAGTAATTCTGTGCCTCAGTGTCTTCATCTGTGAGATCAGGTGAATAGAAATATTTTAAGGAATAAATGAGTTGAGCTCACGGAACAGTACCTGACACAGAGTAAAGGTTCAGTAGGTATGAGCCGTGATAGTGGCAGTCATTTCAACTTTCTTACAAGTGCTCTTGAAATTTCCTTTTCTTCTCCCTACATCAAAATTGTTTTCTTTTTCCTTTCTGTCTTTTTTTTTCTTTTTGAGACAGAATCTTACTCTGTTACCCAGGCTGGAGTGAAGTACCACCTCTGCCTTCCGGATTCAAGTGATTCCCCCACCTCAGCCTCCCAAGTAGCTGGATTACAGGCACCCACCCCCATGCCCAGCTAATTTTTGTAGTTTTACTAGAGACGAGGATTTGTCATGTTGGTCAGGCTGGTCTCGAACTCCTGACCTCAGGTGATGTGGCTGACTTGGCCTCCCAAAGTGCTGGGATTACAGGTGTGAGCCACTGTGCCTGGTTTCTACACCAGGATTGTTAAAGTGTGATCAGGTGACCACCGGCATGAAAATTCTCAATGGCGGGATTAATCTGAGATGGCCTCAGATCTAAGAAGCCCAGCCCTAGGGTGGGTGCGGGAATTTCTGAAGACAACAACCTCTTGAGAGCAGGGACTATGTATGAGACATCCGTGAATCCTGGTCCTCTCTCACTTGGGGCACGGAGCCAGTGCTCGTCCAGTGCTTACTGCACCAGCTGACAGTTGGGACGTTTTAGATGGGAGAGGAGGGAGACATCATCCACGGTACGGTATGATGGAACAAAACAAGGTACGAATGACGTTTTGGACATTTCCTAAATCAGGAAGCTGAGTAGAGTCCTGTCAGCTTGGCCAATTTATAGTTTTGATTTTGTGCCCAGAAGCTGTTTGCAGAGAGGATATTTTTAGAAATATGAAAATAAATACAATTAAATTAGAGAGAGATGTCAAGTATTTTTTTTTTCTTGTTTTAAGACTGTCCTCTGACCATTACAGCTTAGGTAATGACAACTCTTTGAATAACGGTGCCATATTTTCTAATTAAACAATCAAGGCTCACCAATCATTACATTAACGAAGATAAGGGTCAAAAGGCTAGAACCTAATGGGAAAGGAATTTTAAATGGACAGAAATGGCAATAAAAATGGAAAATTTTTTTCTGACTCTTTTCTGTATTTTATTAACACTTTGTGGCCTGAATGTGTTTAAACAGCTCTTTGCCACTTAATGTAAAAGTCAGCCTTTGGAGATGAGAACACTCACACACACACACACACACACACACACACACACACACACACACACACACAGTAGAATCAGGCAGACCTAGGGTTGCACCCTGGCTTACTAGCTGTATGGTCTCAAGAAGGTTCCTTAACCTCTCAGAATCTCAGTTTTCTCAACCACAGAATGGGGAGATTTAATACCAACACCATAGTTTGGCTATGGGAATTAATATATATAAGATGGATATGCATTTGACCTATCATGGTCAAGAGGTAGGGAATGTTGCTTCAATTATTTTTTTTCTCAACCAAATCAAATGTGACTAAACTGGCAGATACTAGAGTTGGCTAAAAAAAAATTTTAACTTCTTAGTGACTCCTTCTTAGAACCCTACAACCCTACCCTTAGAACCCTACTCTTGTAACAACCTACAAGAGTTGGAAGATATTTATAGGGGTTTCTAAGGCTGAGGACACCATTCTGAGGTTTTGCCTTGCCTAGGACCACATGGTGCAGAGCCCTGCTGGTAGCATCTGCTTCCCTCTTATAGGCACACTTAGCCACACTGCTACTTGCCCTAGCTCCCAAAGATCTGGAAATAACAGCAAAATCTCAGGCAACTACGCAGGTCAAGTCAGTCTGAGATTTTGATACTATTAATGACAACATCTGAAATTTGCAGGCATACTTTGTAGATATTGCAAGTTCAGTTTGTCTCAAACTACAATAACATGAATATCATAATAAAGTAACTCATACAAATGTTTTATTTCCCAGTGCATATAGAAGTCATATTTCCACTATACTATAGTCTACTAAGTTGAGATAGCAGTATGTCAACAGAAACAGTGTCCATACCTTAATTTTAAAATACTTAATTGCTAAAAAAAAAAAAAGGCTATCATCTGAGTCTTCAGTGAGTCATAATCTTTTTGCTGATAGAGGATCTTGCCTCAGTGTTGATGTCTGCTGACTGATCAGAGTGGTGGTTGTTAAAGACTGGGGTAGCTGTGACAATTTCTTAGGACAACAATGATGTTTGCTGCATCGATTGACTCTTCCTTTCACAAAAGATTTTTCTGTAGCATATGATACTGTTTGATAGCATTTTACCCACAGTATAATTTCTTTCACAATTGGAGACAATCCTTTCAAATCCTGCTGCTGCTTTCTGAAGTAAGTTCATATCATATTCTAAATCATTTGTTGTCATTTTAACAATGTTCACAGCGCCTTCACCAGTAGTACATTCCATTGTAGGGAGCCACTGTCTTTGCTCATGCAGAAGAATCTACTCCTCATCTGTGAAAGTTTGATCATGAGATCACAGCAATTCAGCACACCTTCAGGCTTCACTTCTCATTCTAGTTCTCGTGCTATTTTCACCACATCTGTAGTGATTTCCTACAAGAAGTCTTGAACTCCTCAAAGTCATCCATGAGGACTGGAATAAACTTCTCCCAAATTCCTGTTAATGTTGTTATTTTGACTCTTCCCATGAATCAAAATGTTCTTAATGATGTTTAAAATGGTGAATCCTTTCCAGAAGGTTTTCAATCGACCTTGCCAAGATACAGCAAAGGAATCACAATCTATGGCAGCCACAGCCTTACAAAAAGTATTTCCTAAGTTATAAGACTTGAAAGTTAAGATTACTCATTGATCCATGAGCTGCACAAGGGATGCTGTGTTAGCAGGCATGAAAACAACATTAATTTCCTTGTAAATCTCCATCAGGGCTCTTGGGTAATGAGGCACATTGTCAATGAGTAGTAGTATTTTGAAAGGAACCTGTTTTTCTAAGCAGTAGGTCTTAGTAGTGGGCTTAAAATATTCAATTAACCATGATGTAAATGGATGTGCTGTCATACAGGGTTTGTTATTCCATTTCTGGAGCATAGGCAGAGTAGATTTAGCATAATTCTTAAGGATGCTAGGATTTTCAGAATGGTAAATGAGCATTGGCTTCAACTTAAAGTCACCAGCTATATCAGCCCCCTAACAAGAGCATCAACCTGTCCCTTGAAACTTTGAAGTCAGACGTTGACTCCTCTCTTACTGTGAAAGACCTACATGGCATCTTCTTCCAATAGAAGGCTGTTTCATCTAGATTGAAAATATGTTGCTTAGTGTAGCTGACTTTATCAATGATCTTCGCTAGGATAACTTGCTACAACCTTGCCATCAGCACTTGCCGCTTCACCTTGCACTTTTACGTTATAAAGACGGCTTATTTTCTTAAACCCCATGATCCTCCTTCTGCTAGCTTCCAACTTTTCTTCGGCTTCCTCACCTCTCTCAGTCTTCATGGAATTGAAGAGAATTAGGGGCCTTGTTCTGGATTACACTTTGGCTTCAGGAAATGTTGTAGCTGGTTTGATCTTCTATCCAGACTCCTAAAACTTTTTCCATATTAATAAAGACTCTTTTGCTTTATTAGTCATGGGTTCACTGGAGTAACACTTTCAATTTCCTTCAAGAACTTTTGCTTTGCATTCACAACTTGGCTAAATGTTTGGCACAGGAGGTCTCACTTTTGGTCTTTCTTAGCTTTTGACATGCCTTCCTCACTGAGCTCAATCATTTCCAGGTTTTGCTTTAAAGGAAGACATGCATGATTCTTCCTTTTACTTGAACACTTAAGAACCATTGAGGTATTATTAATTGGCCTAACATCAATATTGTTGTGTCTTAGAGAATAGGGAGGCCCCAGGAGAGGGAGAGAGACAAGGGAATGGCCAGTCTATGAATTAGTCAAAAAACACAAAATATTTATCAATTAAGTTTGCTGTCTTACATGAGCACAGTTTCTGGTGACTGCAAACAATCACAATAGTAATATTAAAGGTCACTGATTACAGATCACCATACCAGAGATAATAATAAAGTTTGAAATATTGTGAAAATTAGCAAAATGTGATACAGAGACACTAACTGAGCATGTGCTGTTGGAAAAATAATGTCAACAGATTTGTTCAATGCAGGGTTGTCCCAAAACTTCAATTAGTAAAAAAAAAAAATACACTAAGGCCGCAAAGCACAATAAAGTGAGGTATACCTGTACTTAAACAGAATTCAGTACACAAAGAGCGATGGTGTGTTTGTGTGTGTGTAGTTAAGCTATCATCCACATGCTACACACATTCTAATCACAATTCCAATGTGCTTCATTAACACCAAACAGGAAGCCCACATTCTGAAGGATACAGGACAGAGGTGAAACAGACATCCATATTTGCTCTCCATATTGGATCAATAACTCAGGCTTTCTTGAATAACCTAGTGAATGTCTGAAATAGTTTTTCAGTGATGAAATTGGCCTGTTAACTAGGATGATGCCAATTAGAAATGGACCCTCTGTGGATGGTGACATTAAAGGTATATGGATGTCTAGAATATTTTGGAGACACCTTCCACAATAGCATGATTCCTGCAAGGCCTCAGGTCTGTGCTCCCAGCCATGATGCCCTAGGCTATGATTTGCTCACTCTCTGACCTTGTTTGTGTCATCTTCTGTGCACCTCTCTTCCTTCTCTCCCTCCTTCTTTCCCCTCCTCTCTCCCCTCCCCTCTCCTCCCCTCCCCTTCCCTTCCCTTCCCTTCTTTGTCTTACTCTGTAATCGAGGCTGGAGTGCAGTGGCACCATCTCAGCTCACTGCGGCCTCTGCCTCCCAGGTTCAAGTGATTCTCCTGCCTAGTCTCTTGAGTATCTGGGACTACAGTGTGTGCCACCACACCTGCCTAACTTTTGTATTTTTTTAGCGGAGATGGGGTTTCATCATGTCAGCCAAGCTGGTCTCAAACTCCTGACCTCATGTGATTCCCCCACCTCGGCTTCCAAAAGTATTGGGATTATAGGTATGAGCCACTGCACCCAGCCAACATCTCTCTTTCTTAAGAGCTAGCTCAAATCTTCCTCCTCAGAGAACAATAATTCTTCTGACTATTTCATTGTTCTGCCTTTGCATGCCCAACTCATGGGTATGGAATGTGTTAGACATGACCATGTCAAGCAAACAACTATTGTTCCTGAAACAGGAGAGTTCCCTGAACCCCTCTCAGTACTTGTGACAGGAGTGTGACTCGTTTACTCAGCCACTGTGCACTCAAATCCATTACGGGAAGGGGAGCATGCAGACAGGTAGGTGCAGGAGCCAAGGCGAGTGCTTTTGGGCTCTGGCCCAATGGTAGCATCTAGGAGTATGTTACAATTAATGTCCTTTTAGCAGTTGCCATCTGTGGAGGGCTGTGTTAAACCAGCTCAATGGAAGGTCAGGGTGACAGCTTTTTATACCCTGCCCTCTTGGTACCTGGGTCCTTGTCCAGCATCCAGGAAGAACCAGGTCACATGGACTTGAATGATGGTGAATTTGGGGATTTTATTGAGTGATGGAGGTGGCTCTCAGTGGGACGGGGAGCTGGAGAGGGGATGGAGTGGGACGATGATCTTCCCCTGGAGTTCAGCCATCCTGTGGCTGATCTCTCCAATTGCCCCCATCTAAACTCTTCTCCATGTACATATTCTTCTGTTCTCTCCTTCTCTGCCATGTTGCTCTGCCACTCTGCCACTCTGCTGCTCTTCTACTCTTCTGTTTCTCTGCTTGTCTGCTCTTGAGCCTGGGATTTATATGGGTACGGGATAGTGGGGTGTGGCAGCCCAAAAAGAAACATTTGGGCACAAAAACAGGAATGCCTGTTCCATTTAGGGCTGCAGGTCTCTAGGCTTGAGGGTGGGGCCTTTGCCAGGGAACTGCCCTCTTCCGTCCAGTATTTCCCTGCCTCCTGTCTCTATCACTCTCACCTCCTTTGGCTCCTGTTGCTGGACTAACAGGTGGAGCAACTACTGGATCTCTCTGTGATCTTTCCCCATGGGTCTCCGTAGCTGCTGAGTAGTGTGGAGAGTGTGCTGTTCATCCCAACCCTAAGTTATGGCAGGACTGCCTCCTATTGGCCCAGACCATGGGGTGTGGGCTCTGGTTCAACCTTTGATGTGCCCCTGTACTCTGTGAGTGCAGGGCTCATCTTTGACTCAGAATCTAGCTGGTCCACAACACTCCCTTCCTCAGGATGAGATCTTTTTTTTTTTCCTCATCCTACTCATTCTCTCACCTCCTCACACAGCCTGCAGGCAGGGGTTAAGAAGGATTTTTCATATGAGTTGAGTTCCTGGAAAAATACCTTTGGAGGCTCTACTTGTTTCTCTTCTCTTTCTATTATCATCTGTCCATCTACCATCTACCAGTCCATGGTCATGGCAAACATTTACTGGACATCAGTTGGATAACCCATTTTTGCTAGTGAAAGGGAAGAATAATACTTCTTTAATTCAACACTCATAGTTTCTCAGTTTGAATGGAGCCCTGCAACAAAAGACAGATTAACAAGAGAAAAACAGGCACAAATTAACATGGATATTTCATGTGTACATGAGAGACACCCAGAGAATGAGTAATTCTCCAAGAGGTAGCTTTGAATTCCAACTTGTATAGCATCTTCAATTAAAAAAACAGTAAATTTTTAGAGAACTGACAAGACAAAGGAAAGGACTATGAGTCTCTCAGGGCAGCAACTTGTAGGAAGGCAAATACATAGCAGAGAAAGGTGAGTTAGTAGAGCTTGTTCATATAGATTTATTTGGTGCCATCTCCAGATGACAGGGTCTAAATTTATCTTCAGTGGCACTCTCTGATAGAAGGAGGGAAAGATACATTTTGGCTTTGTAAATCTGGGTCCTGCCTTTAAGTAAATAGAGGGAAGGTGGAGAACTTTCCTGCATCCACTTCTTCTTAATTGCATTTACCTAAATAATGCTTCCTCTTTTGGGATGGCATATTCTGATCCCCTGTACTAGTAAGACAGGATTTCTGCCCTCGATGAGCACTTTTAGTGACTTGGGTTGGAGGGAGATATCTGTGGTTGAATGAATAGTCAAAATATTTTGTTTAAGAAATAAAAACAATTAAAACACAAAAGTTTTAAATATTCATACACACGTATAACTGTGGTAAGTGTAATTGGTGGAAGAAATATACACAAGGTATTATGGACTCTCAGAGGAGAGTCCTTAACCTACCTGTAAGTGACCTGACTTTACTGTCTTGGATACTGCATTGAAATTCCTGGACCCCAATATAGTCAGAATCCTGCCTGAACTTGCTGTTCCTTTTGGGCACCCTTCTGAGGAGACTCACTGCCTACACCAGCCTGCATGTGGAGCTCAGGGACAGCAGGGGTCAGCAGTGGGGCTTCCAGAGGCAGATGGTCTGACTTTGATACCTAGCTCCACTAGCTTCCTAGCTGTAGCATGTCCAAAAACCATGTAACCTACTTTATTCCTTTTTCAGTTCTTTATCGGTGGAAAGGTGGTAATAATGCCCCTATTTTACAGATACTGCCTTTAAGGCACCTTTCACTGGGTTTATCACCTTAGAAACTTTTTATCACATTTAGTTTTTGTTGATTATTTGTATCACATCAATGCACCACCTCCCAACCCAGCCTCCCAACCCCTTGGGCCATATTCCAGTTCCTGGGATTCCATCGAATTCTAGACCTCTTGCCCACATACTTGCTTCATGTTCCAGTCACTAAATTTCTCTTGGCAAATCAGAAAGGGGAGGATTTTTTACACGTTTGAAACTGCTTTACAAAAAAAAGTAAGTTTATTCCCAAAGTGCTCAATTAGTACACTTAAAATACATTTTAATTTATAAATATTTAACTCACAAGCAATTATTTGTCCTATTCATTCTTTGAACAAACATTTTTTTAAATGAACACTTACTATGTAGTAGGTGCTGGGAAGATAGTGGTGACCCAGATACATGGTTCCAGACCTCAGAAAGCTGAGGATATTGCAGGGTATGCAGGTAAGTAAACCAACAGCAACACTTAATGTCTTAAGTGCTCCAAAGGGAAGTGGAGGGCATGTGGGAGTATGAGGAGAGGCTCCAGATTCAAATGGGGCACCTATAAATTGTACCACTAAAAAACTCCTTCATACTTATTTACTCAAATAGGACTGAGTCCTCCATAGGTTCTGTAAACTTAAGTTAGGTTTCAAATCTTCTGTTTCATTATCTTCAGGACAAGGTGTAGTTCTAGGTGATGTACACTTTAGGTGTTAAACAATTCATGTTCTCAAAATGTGGCCATGTAAGTTTCATCCTATGGATAAGTATAACAGTATTATTTTTAATCCTAAAGTTGAAATTAGCAGGAAAGAGTTTGAAATGGGACTGCATAAAAATAATAAACAACCATTATTAAGACATCCTGACAATTGCAATTAAAGGTTCAAGGAAGAGTCTCCTTTCTACTGCCCTGGTTTGGCGAATCTGCAGAAACCGCTAAGGGCTTCAGAGAGGGGATGACTCAGAGGGACAAGTGCCCACAGGCACATGCCTGCTGCATTGGAACAGAAGGAGGAAATCCAGGTGTTCTAGCCATGGTAATGGTTTTCCTGGATTTGAAAGCAGGTATCAAGATATCTCAGGAGAGTGAGTGTGTTTTCTTTGAAGATAGATTAATCAATTTATCTAGTCCCTTGATTTCTTGAGGAAGGCTATTTATGCTCCAAAGCACCTTTCTCTGTGTTGGTGACTCAAATCTATGAGAGATTTACACTGATTTTTTTCTCCATGTACAAAAGAGTTTGATTTCCTCGAGTGCCTATGGGATCTTCCATGTTTCAATTTGGAAAGTGCAATGAGCAGAGCTTCAGAAGAGAGTGCTTGCTTTCTGTGAAGCTCTCTCTCGTTCACTTGGCTTAGACACTGCAGGGAGGGCTCCATGATCACAGACAAATCATATGTGGCTGGAAATTCCAGTCTTTCTAATTAATGAGTATCACCAATTTCACCCCCTAGTTGGAGTGGGTCTGCAAATGACAGACACTGGACTGGTGGGAAGTATGTGAACTGCAGAGACCTGTGCACAATGCTGCCCCTGCCTACAGCCATCTGTGTGGTTCTTGCCAAGTTCCTTAACCTTTCCTTCTGTTTCTTTATCTGTGAAATACAGATCATGTTTGCTTTCTATGGTTTATAGTAGGAATTAAATGTTAAGAAATGTAAGGCAAGCTGGGTGCAGTGGCTCATGCCTATAATCCTAGCACTTTGGGAGGCCGAGGCAGCCAGATTACCTGAGGTCAGGAGTTTGAGACCAGCCTGATCAATATGAAGAAACCCCATCTTTACGAAAAATATAAAATTAGCCAGGTGTGGTGCCGGGCACCTGTAATCCCAGCTACTTGGGAGGCTGAGGCAGGAGAGTCTCTTGGACCTGGGAGGTGGAGGTTGTGGTGAACCAAGATTGCACCATTACACTCCAGCCTGGGCAACAAGAGCAAAACTCTGTCTCAAAAAAAAAAAAAGAAAAAAAAGAAAAAAAAAGAATTGGAACGCAAATGGTACATATCAAGTACTGGAAAACTGCGAATTTCTTTCCCTCCCTCCCTTCCCCACTGAAATTATCAGTGAAAGCAGACAAGAGCTATATCTGCATGTGTATAATTAATTTCACTAAATTGGAGAAAAATATGTAGACTGAAGTTAGTGAAATGGTTGAGAAAATTTTGTGAATTAACATGATACCAATATAGAAACTGGACAGAATTTTCCACTTTACAGACACTGGTTAGCCTACTTGGTGAACATAAATCTTAAATGAAGGATTAGGTCAATAAACACTTCAGCAGACAATGCTATTGCTCTCAGCCCTGCCTCTCACCCTAAAGACTGGAGAACAATATCTTATTTTTGTCAGATCTGTACACATTTCCACACATTATTTCATGCAACTAGCAAAGAGGGATTCTGAATTAGATCGGGGAGGAATTATTGTCTCCATTTTGTAGATGGTGAAACTGAGACACTGACATTTGGGTACAAGAAGAGTTGCAGCAGAAAGTAGAATTCAGGTCTTGGTTTGCTGGCTCCTTGACTGTGCTGTGTCATCAGGCACTGTTGCTTGACTATCTAATGTCCACAGTCTCTACTTTGTCCCTCATAACAGTCTACAAATTTTGTTCACTTACTCATCTTCCTATACTTATCCATGAGTCGGACAAGGTGGGTCCCACTGCCCCACATCTGAAGCCAGTTTTGGGAAATTTTGGAGGAAAGGGGATGCTAAGTAAATCTAAGTAGTGGCTCTTGGAAGCATTCAGGTGTAGTGCTCCAGGCTTCCTGTGGCTATGTCAGCAGCAGCCCTGACCAAGAACCTAGGGGGCACATAGAAGACTTGTGTGTTGGTCTAGGGCAAGGGTTCTTAAATTTGAATAGGCATCAGAATCACCTGGAACGTTTACTAAAACATGGATTTCTGGGCCCCACACCCGGAATTCCTGACTTCATAGGCCTGGTGTGGGCCTGAGAATTTGCATTTCTAGCAAGTTTCTAGGTGATGCTGATGCTGGTGGTCTAGAAAACACACATTGAGAACCATTAGTCCGAAGAAGTGGGTCTTAACTTTGGCTACACATGAGGATTAACTGAGGAGTTTTAAAAATTCCAAAGCATAGTCAAGTGTGATGTGCACCTCTGTAGACCCAGCTCCTCAGGAGGCTCAGGCAGGAGGATTGCTTGATTGAGCCCAGGAGGATGAGGCTGCAGTAAGCCATGCCAGTGCCACTGAACCCCAGCCTGGACAACAGAGTAAGACCCTGTTCCCCCCTCAAAAAAAAAAAAAATTCCAAAGCCAAGGCTACACTCCAGATCAATTTCATCTGAATTTCAGAAGGGAACCCAGGCCTAGTAGTTTCTAAAGCTTCCTAGGTGATCGTGGTGTGTACAGAACTAACTCTAGGGAGTTTAGAAGGCCTGAGTTCAAGGCCCACCTGTGACTGAGGGGTGGTGGTCAGTGGATTAGATCAGTGATTCTCAAATATGTAGGGCAAATGTTGTCACATTGTACAACTCTTTGTGAGCAGACATCAAACTTCCTCTCAGTAGAGTCCTACTGTTTTATCCATTGTGAAATTTCAAAAACTAAATAAGCCTGTGGGATATTTACATTTGTTCCAAGAAAGCATGAATGATGGCGTGCAGGAAAGAGTGTACATAGCAGGCTTGATGTGGCTGGTTCGATGGGCTTGCTTTGGGGTAGATCGTTGGCTGGCCTCTGGGAACTTGACTTTGGAGTATTCCCTATGTTATTAACTGATAAGACTGTTTTGTGTGCCTAGGGCACTGTACCAGCTTGCTAGACTTTGTATTCTGCTTCCTTTAGTGATCAGATGCCTGGGTGACCAGCCCCCAGTGAAAACTCTGGACACTGGGTCTTAAGTGTGCTTTGTTCGGCAGATAACACTTCACATACATTGCTGCATTTCATTGCTGGAGGAAGGAGCACATTCTATATGATTGTCCCCTCGCGAGAGAGAACACATAAAGCACGCTAAAGCAAAGATGCAGGTACAACTGCCTCCAAGTCCCATGAGTCCTTGCAGCCAAGTCACCAAATGGGTGGGTGTTTGTGGAACATCCAAAATAGATGGGTGAAGTTTTGTGTAAAATTAGAGGTAACTTTTTGCATGGAATGTAGACAAAAATAGGATTTCAGGGACCTCTAAATTTATTATGTTAAGGAAGAATTAAGCCCTGGAGATTGAGTCACAGAGCAGTTTTGCAATTCTGTGTCTTAGATTATAGATCAACTCACTTCCTCATTGTTCTTGTTCTGTAACTTACTAGGGGAGACAAGAGACCAGGCCTTCCCCATTCTAGTCAGTGATCTTTGTTATAGATTAACTGCCTCCTTTATTGTCCCATTCCTAACTCTGATTAGAGGCTGCAAAAGACCCCATGACTGCTACACCTTCAGTGTGAAATGTTACATATACGTTTCCTGAAAGAAAAAGACTACTTAAACTAATTAGATCATTGTAGCTATATATTAAGCCTTATATAGGAAGATGTTAAACTTTGTCTACGTAAACAATCTCAAACTTCTACACTTTGAAACACCAACTTCCATTTTTTGGAATCTGCTTTTCCTGGGTGGCTATCCTTAAACACTGCACTTGAATAAACTCTCTTTAAACTAGATTCTGACCATTTTGATTATTTTAAGTTGACATAAACATATACTAAGGAGACTATATGTAGCCATGTATGTTTAAAGACCTTCTGTATGTGAAATAGAATCCAGTTAGCAGAATTAGAAAGAGGATATTAAGCAAAGTTGACATTCCTAAAATCACAAGAAGAATGAAGATGGAACCTGAAAATGTTTGCGCAGACAGTGGAGAATAACATCATCTGCGGGGAGACTCGGTAATGGATAGGTGGCTTTACTGAGCCTAGGAACTCGTACCTCCTGCTGGCGTGGCCATGAACACAGTGGATCAACTAAAAGCTCCTGAATTCTTACTGTTGTCCTGTGCTGTTTCTCACCATTCCTGCATGTATATGTGATCACAGAGCCCACTTTATAACTCATCAGCTACCATGGCAGCTGACTTTTTCTGCCACACTCTCAGAGTCAACAAAGAGGGGCCAACCATTCTCCCCTACTCCCCACTGAGAGAGTAGGATTGAAGGAGAGATTGTGAACAAAGGGTCTCAGAAGGTTGAGAGCCACTGAACTAGACATTCTCTAAGGATCATCATGACCCTGAGATTCTATGATTCTGAGTCCAAGCATTCTGAGTCTTGGTCTCCGCATCTGTAAGATGGGCACACACCTGTTGACTCACAGCATTGTTGGGAAGATTGGCAGAAAGTTCTAAAGAATAATGGCAGCCAGGCGCCGTGGCTCACGCCTGTAATCCCAGCACTTTGGGAGGCCAAGGCGGGTGGATCACGAGGTCAGGAGATCCAGACCATCCTGGCTAACATGGTGAAACCCTGTCTCTACTAAAAATACAAAAAATTAGCCGGATGTGGTGGCGGGCGCGGGTAGTCCCAGCTACTCGGGAGGCTGAGGCAGGAGAATGATGTGAGCCCAGGAGGCGGAGCTTGTAGTAAGCGGAGATTGTGCCTCTGCACTCCAGCCTAGGTGACGGAGCAAGACACCGTCTCAAAAAAAAAAAAAAAAGGCTCGTCAGAATGAGGAAGGAAGCATGGGCTCCAAATCATCCATTTCACAGAGGAGGAAAAGGAAACACAAGCCATAACTTGGCTCCTTTGTTCAGTTAAAGTCAGAGTCGGGACTAGAATGCAAGTCTCTGGACCCCTCTGCTTAGCGGTTTGCATGCATGTTAAAGTTCTTTATTAACTTTCTACTGCTGGGCAAATACAGTCAAGTGTGCTATGTTATATTGACTGCCTATTGTGTGCTAGATGCTTTATGTATATCATCTCTTTTACTCCTTACAGAGATTAAAGATGGGAACACTCGGAGACATACAGGACTACTAAGGTCTATATCAGTCCTGAGTTTAAAACTCAGATAAGTTCTCAATCACTTTCTGTCATGTAATCTTTGCTGCAGTAATAATAAAATAAATAGCATTTCCTGAGTGTTGATTGTATTCTAGGCACTGTAGCAAGCTCTTCATGAATTATCTTATTTAATCCCTGCAAGAATGTTAGCATGAATTGTGATCCCATCAGCTGATTTCATGCATTCCTAAGGCAGCAGAGTCTCTGGTAAATCAGTGCTGAGTGTGTGGTAAATTATTAAATCTCAATGCCAGTCCTAGAATTCTGAGACCAAGCCAAATGCTGGTGATTAAGATTACAACTCTGACTTACGACAGTGTTGAGGCCAAAGCCATTTCTAACTGGACAGTCAAGTCTACACTGACCAAAATCAGCCTCTGCCCCAAGTACTCTTGGAAATGATGGCTTTCATTTCATTCCCAAACTGCCAAGGTGTAAGAGTTTGGTAGTAACATTGATTTGAGTTTGAATCCTAGCATCAATTCTACCAGGATTCATGTAAGTTATTTAATCTTTCTGAGCCAGCTTCCTCATTTACGTAATGGTGATATATACAACAGAACCTGCCTTCTTAAATATTCAGAGAATTTAACAAGTAGCCCAGCAAAGACACCAAGCTATTAGTGTGGAAACCGCATGGAAGTTCCCTGCTGAGCTGAATAACCAGGGCAGGGCAGTTCAGGGGGTCTCTTGGGAAGGCTCAGGGTAGTGCTGCTGGTCTAGCCTTTCCTCTCCGTTTGTCATATTCTCCACAGACAGATGTGGCAGTGAACTGGGAGTGGGTGGGGAGGATTTTGGAGACCAAGACAAGAAAAAAGAAAGCTAAGAAGTTGGTAAGAGGATCTGATATGGTTTGGCTCAGTCCCAACCCAAATCCCATCTCGAATTGTAGCTCCTGTAATTCCCATGTGTTGTGGGGGGACCTGGTGGGAGGTAATTGAATCCTGGGGTTGGGTCTTTCCCATGCCATTCTTGTAATAGTAAACAAATTTAATGAAATCTGATGGTTTTATAAAGAGGAGTTTTCCTGCAGAAGCTCTCCTCCCCGATGCCATTTAAGACATGACTTTGCTCCTCCTTCGTCTTCCAGCATGATTGTGAGGTCTCCCCAGCCATGTGGAACTGTGAGTCAATTAAACTTCTTTCCTTTATAAATTACCCAGTCTCAGGTATGTCTTTATTAGCAGTGTGAGAACAGACTAATACGGGAGCCCAGGAGGCCCACAAATGTGGAAGTTCTCCTTCAAATCACGAAGAGGAGATTGTAGCTGAAACTAAGAAACTAGAGGAAGTGGAGGACAGTTACCCTGTTGAGTTACCACTACGTACTAAGCATGTTTAGAGGGTAGTGCTAAAAGAGGAGTGGTCTCTAGAGGTAGATGGCCTAAGTGGAATGTTTGTTCCATCACTTACTCGCTGTGTGGTATAGAAAATTTTCCTACCCTTTTTGTGACTCACTTTCTCCAACTGTAAAATGGGAATAATAATAGTACACATCAAATTTAGAAATGGGAATTAAATGAGTTAATCTGAATAAAATGCTAAGAACAGTATCTGGCAAAAACAGGGCACTCATATGTGATGACTATTAATATTATAGTTAATATTATATTTTAACATTTTATTTCTTTGATTATATCACAGATTTTATATTATGGTCTCCATTTCATAGATGAAAAACTCGAGGTTCAGAAAGATAGGCAAGATAAGGCCTGATTCAGGGTTAAAATCCAAATCTTTTTGAATCCAAATTCAAACTCGCTCCCCAAGTCTTAGGAAAAAGTGGTAACTCATGCTACATAAAATGAGATATTAATGAAAGGGCTCTGATGATATATATGACAACCAGTTCATAGTATCTAACCAAGTGTTACTAAGTGAAAACACAGAAGAAAAAGGCTCAGTGCAGCTTACTAATTTTTGTGTAAAGGGGGCATGGGGCGGACAGGTAGACGTATTCTGGAGGAAGTTTGTACCAGTTTTTAAGGGCTGATTGTTAAATTTTCAGGATTTGTTCCAGCTAGTTAGCATACCCATGGTATTTTGAAATCGACATGGTAAGGGATATTTACACTATGGAAACAGGTGAACAGTATGTTGGAAAGATAAAAACTACTACAGAATGGTAAACTGAAAGAGGGCAGATGGGGCAGAATAAGAGGTAGAAACAAGATTTTTCTGGGTAGAACTTTCTATATAGTGCAAATGTATTACTATTAATAAAAGCTAAAAAAAAAAAAAAAACTTTCAAATCAAACACAAACAAAATAACCCAACCATACATCAAGTCAACATAGCCGCACAAAGAACAAATTTATTTTGTGGGGCTTTAGGACACTGTAATTGTCAATGAAAAATATACAAAGGATGAAAAGAAGTGAAAATAAGATTTAAACCTTTATAAATGTTTTCATTATTTAGTAATTTCAGTACTGATATTTTGAAATGATTTCTTAATACTATTAATTGGAGCAAATGAATACTTATATTACTGCTCTTAGAAATCAGCATTTTTAATGTAAGATAAAATACCTTGAAGTGAAAGAAATTAAGTGAAACCACTATAATTGAATAGAAATATCATTGAGTACATGATTCTTTGTTGTGGGGGAGGGGCCAAGATGGCTGATCAGAAGAAACTGTAGTCTGTGGCACTCACTGACAGGAATGAAAGAGGCGAGTGAACACAGCACCTTCAAGTGAAATACCCAGGTACTCGCAATGGGACTGATCAGGGAAACAACTCAACCCACAGAGAATGAAAAGCAGGATGGAGCTTCCGCCCACCGGAAGCCACATGTTGCCACAGGAACCCCCTACCCCCAGCCAGGGGAAATGGTGAGTGAATGTGTGACCCCAGGAAAACCGCGCTTCTCTCCTGGATCTTTGCACCCTGTGGACCAGGAGATCCCTTCGTGAGCCTAGGCCACCAGGGCCTTGGGTCTGACACGCAGAGCTGTGTGGAGTCTTGACCGAATGGCTGCTCAGGCACACACCCAGACCCAAGAGCTTACATACTCCAACCTTGCAATCTCTAACAAAGGTGTCTACAACTCAGACAAGGTGGGAGGCTCCTATATACCCCTAGTAAGGGGGCTGAATCCAGTGGTGGTCTGTGGGCGCCGCTTCTACGCACCTTACAAGACCCACCGGCTTGAAATTGCAGCTAGCCACCAGCAACAGGGTGGAGCCTGCCTGAGACAGGAAGGAGCCCTTGGGGAAATGGGTGGGCTGCCAGCTCTGCTGTTTGGTCAACTCAGCCATTCCAGCTTGCAGGCTTTGGAGAGACCAACGATCCTGACAAGGAAGGGTTTGCCAAGTGTTGCACAACTTTTTTGCCAGAATGTGGCCAGATTGCTTCTTTTTTTTTGGATGGAGTCTGTCTCTGTCACCAGGCTGGAGTGCAGTGGTACAATCTCGGCTCAATGCAAGCTCTTCCTCCCGGATTCATGCCATTCTCCTGCCTCAGCCTTCCAAGTAGCTGGAACTACAGGCACCCGCCAGCACGCCTGGCTGATTTTTTTTTGTATTTTTAGTAGGGACAGGGTTTCACTGTGTTAGCCTGGATGGTCTCGATCTGACCTCGTGATCCACCCACCTCGGCCTCCCACTGGGCTGGAATTACAGACGTGAGCCGCTGTGCCCGGCCCAGACTGCTTCTTTAAGTGGGACACCAATTCATTTCTCCTCACTGGGCCTCATTTTTTCTCCTAGCCAGGGCCTCCAGCTACCCCCACCTACATGTTTTCTGCAGACAAAGCTCTGATCTCTCCTTGAGATGAAGTGCCTGTGGGGAGAGGAGAGTCACCAACTTGGTTGTTTGGATGGTTCAGCTGTTCCAGCCTGCAGGCTTTAGAGAGTCCAACCCAGCAGGGCCAGAGATGGTTCCCCAGCACGACACAGATCCTTTGTCTAGGCATGGCCAGACTGCTGCTTTAAGTGGAACTCCAATCCACTCCTCTTCAAGGGGCAGGTCGTCCCAGCTGGAGCCTCTGGCCACCCCCGACCATGTTCTACAGCCAGCAGTATTCTAATTTCTCCCTGAGACAAAATGTCCATGGGGTGGGGCAGGCCACCACCTTGGCTGTTTGGGCATCTCAGCTGGTCCAGCCTGTGGTCCTTGGAGAGCTCAGAGCAATCAGGGGCTGAAGGGATCTTCAACACAGCACAGCTGCTCTACCAAAAAGCAGCCAGACTGCTTCTTTAAGCAGGTCTCTGATCCCATTCCTCTTGACTGGGTGAGGCCTCCCAAGTGGGGCCTCCAGCCACTGCCTACAGTGCGTTCAGGCCAGCAACAGATCAGTACCCCCCGGGATAAAGCCTCCAGAGAAAGGAGCAGGCTGCCATCTTTGCTATTTTGCAGGCTTCACTGGTGATACCTCCAGGTACAGGAAAAACCAAAGTGACTGGGGTCTGGAGCAGACTCCAGCAAACCACAACAGCTCCACAAAAGAGTGGCCAGATCATTAAAAGAAAATCAAACAAACAAAAACCACTAGTAACAACGAAAACAACAAACCACAAAAACCCCATCCAAAGGTCAGCAACCTCAAAGACTGAAGGTAGATAAGTCCACAAAGATGAGAAAGAATCAGCACAAAACCATTGAAAACTCAAAAAGCCAGAATGCCTTCTTTCCTCCAAATGACAACAACACTTCTAGAGCAAGGGCTCAGAACTGGGATGAGGCTGAAGTGGCTGAAATTACAGAAATAGCCTTCAGAATGTGGATAAAAGTGAATTTCACTGAGATAAAGGGGCATGTTGTAACCCAATGCAAAGAAGCTAAGAATCATCATATAGTAATGCAGGAGCTGACAGCCAAAATAGCCAGTATAGAGAGTAACATAATTGACCTGATAGAGCTGAAAAACACACTGCAAGAACTTCACAATACAGTCACCAATATTAATAGCAGAATAGATCAAGTGGAGGAAAGAATCTCAGAGCTTGAAGACCATGTTTCTGCAGTAAAACAGGCTGACAAGAATAGAGAAAAAGAAGAAAAGGAATGCAAAAACCTCTGAGAAATATGGAATTCTGTAAAGAGGCCAAATCTATGACTGATTGGGGTGCCTAAAAGAGATAAGAATAGAACCAATTTGAAAAACATACTTTAGGATATCATCCAGGAGAACTTTCCCAGCCTACCAAGACAGGCCAACATTCCAATTTACGAAATATGAGAACCTCAGTAAGATACTTCTTGAGAAGATCATCCACTTAGACACATAATCCTCTGATTCTCCAAGGTCAAAATAAAATAACAAATGTCAAAGGTAGCCAGAGAGAAAGGCCAGGTCACCTACAAAGGGAAGCCCATCAGACTAACAGCAGATCTCTCAGAGGAAACCGAACAAGCCAGAAGAGATAGAGAACCAATATTCAACATTATTAAAGAAAAGAATTTCCAACCCAGAATTTCATGACTGGCCAAACTAAGCATAAGTGAAGGAGAAATAAGATTCTTTTCAGGCCAGGCACGGTGACTCATGCCTGTAATCCCAGCACTTTGGGAGGCTGAGGTGGGCGAATCACAAGGTCAGGAGATCGAGACCATCCTGGCTAACATGGTGAAACCCCGTCTCTACTAAAAATACAAAAAATTAGCTGGGTGTGGTGGTGGGCACCTGTAGTCCCAGCTACTCGGGAGGGTGAGGCAGGAGAATGGTGTGAACCTGGTAGGCGGAGCTTGCAGTGAGCCAAGATCACGTCACTGCACTCCAGCCTGGGTGACAGTGTGACACTCTGACACTCTGTCTCAAAAAAAAAAAAAAAAGATTCTTTTCAGACAAGCAAATGCTGAGGGAATTCCTTACCACTAGGAATTCCTCTGCCTTACAAGAGCTTCTGAAGGAAGCACTGAGAGAAAAAAAATTATCCGAAAAAACTGTTAAAAGAAAAAACCAATTAAAAGAAAAACCACTAAAAGAAAAAAAATCATTAAAAGAAAAAACCATTATCAGCCACTATAAAAACACACTGAAGTACACAGACCAGTGACACTATGAAAGCAACCACATGAACAAGTCTGTAAAATAACCAGCTAGCATCATGTTAACAAGATCAAATTCACAAGTAACAATACTAACTTTAATGTAAATGGGCTAAATGCCCCAATTAAAAGACATGGAATGGCAATCTGGATAAAGAACCAAAAGCCATAGGAATGCTATCTTCAAAAGGCCCATCTCACATGCAAAGACACACATAACCTCAAAATAAAGGAATGAAGGAAAATCTACCAACAAAATGGAAAACAAAGGCATGGGGGCATTTCTAGTTTCTGACGAAACATACTTTAAACCAACAAAGATCAAAAAGACAAAGAAGGGCATTACATAGTGATAAAGGGTTCAATTCAACAAGAAAAGCTAACTATCCTAGATATATATGCACCCAATATTGGAGCACTCAGATTCATAAAGCAAGTTCTTAGAGACCTTCAAAGAGACAGACTCTCACACAATAATAATGGGAGACGTTAACACCCCACTGACAATATTAAATAGGTCATCAAGACAGGAAATTAACAAAGATATTCAGGAACTAAACTTTGGATCAAGTGGACCTGATAGATATCTACAGAAATCTCCACACAAAAGCAACAGAATATACATTCTTCTCATCACCACACAGCACTTACTCTAGAATTGATCACATAATCAGAAGTAAGACATTCCTCAGCAAATGCAAAAGAACTGAAATAATAACAGTCTCTCAGACCACAGCACAATTAAATTAGAGCTCAAGATTAAGAAATTCACTCAAAACCATACAACTACGTGGAAATTGAACAAATTGTTCCCGAATGACTTTGTGTAAATAACAAAATTAAGGTAGAAATCAAGAAGTTATTTGAAACTAATGATACAGCATACCAGAATTTCTGGAACACAGGTAAAGCAACGTTAAGATGGCAATTTATAGCACTAAATGCCCACATCAAAAAGCTAGAAAGATCTCAAGTTAACAACCTAACACGACAACTAGAAGAACTAGAGAACCAAGAGCAAACAAACTACAAAGTTATCAGAAGACAAGAAATAATCAAATCAGAGCTGAACTGAAGAAGGCAGGGACACAAAAACCCTTCGAAAAAAATCCAGGAGCTGGATTTTTGAAAAATAAAATAAAATAAAATAAAATACATAGATCTCTAGCTAGACTAATAAGAAAGGAGAGAAGATTCAAATAAACAGAATCAGAAATAATACGGGAGATACCACCACTGACACCACAGAAATACAAATAACCCTCAGAAAATACTATAAACACCTTTATGCACAAAAACTAGAAAATCTCGGAAAAAATGAACAAATTCCTGGATACATATACCCTCCCATGACTGAACCAGGAAGAAATTGAATTCCTGAATAGAGCAATGATGAGTTCTGAAATTGAGGTGGTAATAAATAGTCTACCAACCCAAAAAAGCCCACGACCAGACAAATTTACAGTTGAATTCTACCAGTGGTACAAAGAAGAGCTGATATGATTTCTATTGAAACTATTCCAAAAAATTGAGAGGAGGGACTCCTCTCCTAACTCATTTTATGAGGCCAACATCATCCTGATACCAAAACCTGGCAGAGATACAACAGCAACAGAAAAGCTTCAGGTCAATATTTCTGATGAACACTGATGCAAAAATTCTCAACAAAATACTGGAAAACCGAATCCAGAAGCATATCAAAAAGCTTATCTACCATGATTAAGTTGGCTTCATCTCTGGGATGCAAGGTTAGTTTAACATATGCAGATCAATAAATGTAATTCATCACATAAACAGAACTAAAGACAAAAACCACATGATTATCTCAATAGACACAGGAAAGGCCTTCGATAAAATTATTGAACATCTTTTCATGTTAAAAACTCTCAATCAACTAGATATTGAAGGAACATATACTAGATATTGAAGGAACATACTTCAAAATAATGAGAGCTATATATGATAGACACACAGCCAATATCATACTGAATGGGCAAAAGCTGAAAACATTCCCCATAAAAACTGGCACAAGACAAGGATGCCCTCTCTCTCCACTCCTATGCAATATGGTATGGGAAGTTCTGGCCAGGGCAATCAGGCAAGACAAAGAAATAAAGCAAATTCAAATTTGAAGAGAGGCAGTCAAATTATCTTTATTTGCAGATGACATGATCTTCTATCTAGAAAATCCCATTATCAGCCCCAAAGTTTCTTAAGCTGATAAGCAGCTTCAGCAAAGTCTCGGTGTACAAATCAATGTGCAAAAATCACTAGCATTACTACACACCAACAACAGGCAAGCAGAGAGCCAAATCACAAATGAACTCCCATTCACAACTGCTACAAAAACAGCAAAATACCTAGAAATACAGCTAAGAAGGTAAGTGAAGGACCTCTTCAAGGAGAACTACAAACCACTGCTCAAGGAATCAGGACACAAACAAATGGAGCAACATTCCATGCTCATAAACAGGAAGAATCAATACTGTGAAAATGGCCATGCTATTCCCATTTACATTCTTCACAGTACTAGAAAAAGACTATTTTAAAATTCATATGAAACGAAAAAAGAACTCATATAGCCAAGACAATCCTAAGCAAAAAGAACAAAGCTGGAGACATCATGCTACTCAACTTCAAACTACACTATAGGGCTATAGTAACCAAAACAGCATGGTACTGATACAAGAACAGATCCATAGACCAATGGAACAGAATTGAGAGCTAATGAATAAGACCACACACCTACAACCATCTGATCTTCTACAAACCTGACAAAAAACAAGCAATGAGGAAAGAATTCTCTGTTTAATAAATGGTACTGGGAGAACTGGCTAGCCATACGCAGAAAATTGAAACTGGGCCCATTCCATACACCATATATGAAAATTAACTGATATGTCCACCATATATGATGATGGATTAAAGACTTAAATGTAAAACTCAAAACTCAATAAAAAGCCTAGAAGAAAATCCAGACAATATGATTCAGGACATAGGCACAGGCAAAGATTTCATGACAAAAATGCCAAAAGCAACAAAAGCAAAAATTGACAAATGGGATCTAATTCAACTAAAAAGCTTCTGTACAGCAAAAGAAACTGTCATCAGAGTGAACAGACAATCTACAGAATGGGAGAAAATTTTTGCAATCTATCCATCTGACAAAGGTCTAATATTCAGAGTTTACAAGGAACTTAAATTTACAAGAAAAAAAACCTTATTAAGAAATGGGCAAAGGCCATGAACAGACACTTCTCAAAAGAAGACATTTATTCAGTCAACAAACATATGAAAAAAAGCTCAACGTCACTGATCATTAGAGAAATACAAATGAAAACCATGATGAGATTACATCTCATGTCAGTAAGAATGGTGATTATTAAAAAGTCCAGAAATAACAGATGCTGATGAGGTTGCTGAGAAAAAGGAACACTTTTACACTGTTGGTGGAAGTGTAAACTAGTTCAATCTTATGAAAGACCATGTGGTGATTCCTTAAAGACCTAAAGGCAGAAATACCATTTGATCCAGCAATCCTGTTACTGGATATATGCCCAGAGGAATATAAATCATCCTATTGCAAAGATACATGCACACATATGTTCACTACAGCACTATTCACAATAGCAAAGAGAGGGAATCAACCCAAATGCCCATCAAGGATAGATTGGATAGAGATAATGTGGTACATATACACCATGGAATACTATGCAGCCATGAAAAGGAATGAGATCATGTCCTTTGCAGGGACATGGATGGAGCTGGAGGGCATTATTAGGAAACTAATGCAGGAACAGAAAACTAAATATCACATATTCTTACTCATAAGTGGGAGCTGAATGATGAAAACACATGAACTTATTGTGGGTGGGGAGGAAAACACACACTGGAGCCTGTCAGAGAGTTGGGGATGGGAGGAGAGAGAGCATCAGGAAGAATAGACAATGAATGTTAGGCTTGATACCTGGGTGATTGGATGGTCTGTGCAGCAAACCACCATTGCACACATTTACCTATGTAATAAACTGACATATTCTGCACATATACCCCTGAACTTAAAAGTTGGACGTTTTAAAAAAGAATACATGGTTACAAAGAGAGATACAGAGAGAAAGTTCATATAAACATTCACACATGCATCCACACATGTACATGCATTGTTTATTGTAGCTCTTACCATGGAAATGGTAGCAATGAGCACCTCTAGAATCCATATTATGATCACTAATACAATTCCACAATAAAAGGAACTAGAGATTCTTAGAAAAATGGCAAATTTCAGGTCTGAGGCAATCACCACCCCCCCAAAAATGATACAAGATGAACTAAAGGCCTTTCATTGTGCTAAAAAGCAAAGAAACTTTCAAAATTTACTACTATAACATAAAAAACTACTGTAATGTAAAAAAGACTCAGGAGACAACTTACAAAGTGTCATAAAATGTTATGAGAATTTGAACATAAAAACAGTAATAATTGTAATGGATTTAAACATTCAGTCAATAAAAATCCACAAGTCTATAGTAATATTTAGAAAGTGAAAAGAAAACCCCCATTTCTTATCATTTTAGGCAGTTTAAAACAATTGATTACAGTCTGCCCTTTATATTCATGGGTTCTGCATCTGTGAGTTCAACCAACTGCAGATTGAAACTATTTGGAAAAAAAAATCGACAAAGTTTTAAAAAGCAACACATTGTTTGCTGCATGATGAGTACTACACTGAATTCATGTAAATTAAGTGATGTGGCAGCATTATATCAAGTATTACAATATTCTAGAGATGATTTGAAGCATATGGGAGGATGTGTGTAGGTTACATGCAAATACTATGTCGGTTTAAGTGACTTGAACATCCAGCGACTTTTGTTTTATCAGGGGTCTTGGAATTGGTCCCCCGTAGAGAATGAGAGAAAACTGTACTTTGAAAATTGGTAATTATATGGATAGAATTAAGCAAGTATCTTTCTTTTCGAGTAGAATCTATGCTTTGGTGTTACTAAATAGCCCTAGTTAAGATATAAATCTCCAAAGTATAAAAGAACATCAGGTTAAGATATAAATATTTAATGTATAGGTAATAAATAGGAAAGAAGTGATTGAATTTTTAAAAACCTTAATTTATAAACCCTTTTGACAATATCGTTTGGAGTGAGAAGTTCCCATAGATATTAAAGTCATTAGATGAACATTTCATGAACAACTGGATGTTTGAATAATGTTAAAAAAACACCACATAGGTTGCTTTCTGGATGCAGGTGGAAAATGACAACTAAAATTGAGCTCAGCAGTATTCAATCTTAACTTCTGTAGTGGTGTTTATTAGTTTGCTTGGGCTGCCTAACAACTACAAACTACCACAAAATGGTTGACTTAAACAACAGAAATTTATTTTCTCATGGTTCTGGAGGTCAGACATCTGAGATCAAGGTGTCGGCAGTTGTTTCCTCCTGGGACCTCTTTCCTTGGCTTCCAGATGTCCACCTTCTCCTCATGTCCTCACATGGTCTTTATGTGTCCAGATAACTGTTCAAATTTCCTCTTCTTTTAAAGACATCAGCTACATGGAATTAGAGCCTAATGACCTTATTTTAACTAAATTATTTCTGTAAAGACCTTATCTCCAAATATTCCAAGTATTCTGAAGTACTAAGGGTTAGGACTTTAACACATGAATTGTAGGGGTTCACACTTCAGCCCATAATGGTGGGTTAAACAGAGAATACGTATTTGTGAATATGACGTGATGCAACATGTAGTATACTACAATACCCATTATGTGTTCTAGTCAAAATTACCTAAATTAATTACATCAAGTTTACAGGAAATACAAAGAATAAAGGAACAAGCTAATTAATACCCCTAGGAGACAACCAAACAGATTCACCAGCTGGAACAATCTGCAGGACAACGTGTCCAGTCTTTTTAACAAGTAAAATTTTTTTAAGTAATAGGAAATGCTTACAAATAAAAGAGACTTAAATGAATAAACAGCATGAACTCTGTTGTATTGGATTCGATATGGTTCTAAATGACTTAAATGTAAAGATTGGGGGTTAATTGAGGATATTTGAATATTACCTGGATAGTGGAGAAAAAGGAACTTTACCAAATGGGAAGGTAATAATTATGGACCCAAAAAATTAAGTACCATATAATTTTACATTGATTTTAAAAAGGGCTCTTTACTTCTGACCAAGACAGGAAAAAAGAGATCAAATGTACCCTGTAGCCTGAAACAACCAAAAAAACAAAAAACAAAAAACGAACATGAAACAATGGTTTTTGGAACACTGGACATTAGAATAAGAATGACAGTGATCTTCAAGAGACAGAAAACACAACAAAGTGAGCCCAGCTTCTCCAGCTTATTGAATTGAGGGGGTTTCCAGGCCATAACATAGAGAGAGAGAACCCAGGTAGAGCCTGGCAAAGTTCATGAGTTTAGAAGATGAATAAATGAGGTAATGAAGCTTAAAGTCTAAGAAGATCAAAGCAGCTAGAGTTCACAAGATAGCATACCAGAGAGGAAAGAGCTGCACACAGAGAGAAAACCAGAGGACTGCAGAAGGACCCCCACTTAAGTATTCAACAGAATTCTGATCAATGTATACTTATGAGGAAAGTACCTGAGGCTTGGGGAGGAAAAAACAAACAAACAAAACACACTGGAAAGGTTTAAGCCAGGGATGTCCAATCTTTTGGTTTCCCTAGGCCATATTGGAAGAAAAATTGTCTTAGGCCACACGTAAAATACACCAACACAAATGAAAGCTGATGGGCCAAAAAAAGTTGCAAAAAAAAAAATCTCATAATGTTTTAAGAAAGTTTATAAATTTGTATTGGGCTGCATTAAAAGCCATCCTGGGCTGCATGTGCCCATGGGCTGTGGGTTGAAGAAGCTTAATTTAGGGAAATCAGTGCCTGGAACTCAGAGAGGATCAGAATACTGTATGTTCCCATAAGTCAAACTGGAAAAACCTCGTGATTCATAGGCCATTGAGTAGAGTACATTGAAGGATTTTGCCTTAGTAGTGGCTAACAAATAAGCCTAGACTGAGCATTGTTTTCATCATATATTAGTAAACATTAAAAGCAATACTGGAAAAACAAAGCAATACTGGAAAGGATCAAACTGTTTTAAGTAAATCAACTGTGTTCTGCAACAAAGTTCACATATATTTATATAAGTACAAATACATCCACCACCACACAGGGTAAAATTAACAATGTATGGCATCTAATCAAAACTTATGAGACAGGCAAAGAAACAGAAAAATATGACCTATGGTAAGGAGAAAAGGCAATCAATATAACCAATAGAACTGACAGAGATGTCAAATTAGTAGAAAAGAACATCAAAACAATTATAACAGCATTCCATGGGTTCAAAAAAAATAACTACAGACATAAAATATATAAAAGATACACAATATTCTAGAAATAAAAACTACAATGTCTGAGATAAAAAATGCACTTGATAGAATTAATGGCAAATTTGATGTTGCAGAATTAAACAGTAATGAACTTGAAGACACAGCAATAGAGACTATTTAAAAATAAAACATGGAGTAAAGGGTGAATGATAATAATATAAAAAGATGAACAGAGCATCATTAAACCATGCTACAACTTCCCATGGCCTAATATATGTGTAATTAGTCCTGAAAGAAAGAAAAGAAAGATAAATACATCAAATAGTTAAAGAAATAAATGGCTGGAAAATGTACAAATTTGAGTGAAAACTGTAAATCCACAGATCCGAGAACCTCAATGAACCCAAAGCCCAAAAATTCTGAAGAAAACAGCACCAAGATGTACCATTGTAAAATTGCTCACAACCATAGATAAAGGGAAAATCTTAAAAATATCCATACAAAAAAAGATACTTTATGTTTAGAGGAACAAAGTAAAGGATGACAGAATTCTGAAGAAAGACTGCAAGTAAGAAGACAGTGAAGCAACAATTTTTCAATACTGACTCCTCAAAAAATGTGTTAACCTAGAATTTTACATTCAGAAAAAATTGTAGAAAACAAAGGCAAAGTAAAGACTTTTTCAGATATTCAAATGCTAAAAGAAGTTGTCACCAGGATGCCAACACTATGGGAAATATTTAAGGGAAGCCCCTTAGACAGTGGGAAAATGATAACAATTTACAAATGGGAAACTTGTTTTCAGAAAAGATGAGACAATGTTGAAAATCAAGTCCACAGGAGGCAAGACAATGTTGAAAATGAAGTCCACAGTGGCAGATCACCCACATCAATTTGCAAGAAAAGTCATCTCTTTTTGTGTTCTCACTGAAGAGGACCAGAAATCAACAGCAGAAACAAGGGCCAACATCATAGACATCTCAATTGGTTCAGCTTATGCTAATCTGACTGAAAAAGTTGAGCAATCTTTCCACTCAATGGGTGCCAAAACCACTGTGTCCAAGTAAGCTATAGATAAGAGCAGAGCTTTCAATGGAAACTTTGGAAATTGTAAACAAGTAGGATTAAGATTCTGAAACCTTTGAAGAATTGTAACAAGAGATGAAACAAAATTGTAACAAGATATGAAACATGGCTTTACCAGTACAATCCTGAAGACAAAGCACAATCAAAGCAATGGCTACCAAGAAGTAGAAGTAGCCCAGTCAATGCAGACACTAACTGGGCAAGAGCAAAGGTCATGGCAATAGTTTTTTTGGGATGTTCAAGGTCCTTTGCTTGTTGGCTTTCTGAAAGGCCAACGAATGATAATATTTGCTTATTATGAGAGTGTTTTGAAAGTTAGTCATAGCTTTAGCAGAAGCAGGGAACCTTCACCAAAGAGTTCTTCACCACGACAATGTTCCTGTTCATTCCTCTCGTCAAACTAGGGCAATTTTGTGAGAGAGTTTCAGTGGAAAATCATTAGACATTCACCTTACAGGTGAATGATTTGGGTTATTCTTTTATTTTTTCTTTTCTTAATCTTAAAAAATTTATAAAGGGCACTGATTTTTCAGCTAATAATTTAAACAAAGATGGCATTGACATGGTTAAATTCCCAGGACCCTCAGTTCTTTAGGGCTGTACTAAATGGCTGATATCATTTCTTACAAAAGTGTATTGAACTTGATGGATCTTATATTGAGAAATAAAGTTTATATTTTTTATTTTATCCTTTAATTCAATTTTTCCATGAAATTTTTGAAATCCCCTATATAAATGTCTGTATTACAGTGGTGATATTGTACTACAGTTTTGCAAAATATTACCACTAGGGGGAACTGGGTAAAAGTACATGGAATCTCTGTATTATTTCTTACAATCGACAATTATCTAAAAATAAAAACTTTAAGAAAACAAAATTTATTGTTCAAACAAAAATAGTGACAAGGCAGTGTATAATTTCTGACACCGTGGAAAAGTAAAATGTAAAAATTCCACAGCATAAAGGTTGTCAGAAAGATAGAGGTATACTAGTGTAAGTTTCTCATATTATAAATGAACTTTTATAATATTATTTAAACTAGACAGTGGTAATTTAAAGATGCATACTATCAACCCTAAAGCAACCACTATACTAACATAACAAAGAGCTAAAACTAATAAGTCAAGAAGGAGATACAATGGAATCATAAAAATGTTTAATCTAAAAGTGGGGTTGTTTTTTTCTTGTAAATTTGAGTTCTTTCTACGTTCGGGATATTAGCCCTTTGTCAGATGAGTAAATTGCAAAAATTTTCTCCCATTCTGTAGGTTGCCTGTTCACTCTGATGGTGGTTTCTTTTGCTGTGCAGAAGCTCTTTAGTTTAATTATATCCCATTTGTCAATTTTGGTTTTTGTTGCCATTGCTTTTGGTGTTTTAGACATGAAGTCCTTGCCCATGCCTATGTCCTGAATGGTATTACCTAGGT